>NC_138735.1:31205282-31760282 GCF_965113295.1 Leuciscus leuciscus
ATAAATATCTTTATTGGGAAAATAATTACTTAGTTTCTGCATGTGCTAATAGGGGCCAAGTCTTGAAACAGGTTTGTGTTGCCTAACTTTGATGGCACATATCTTCAGGAAATGTATGAAAAACAGTAGCCTAAATACATTATTAAATACTGTAAATATTCCATTAGTCCTTTAATACATTATCAGCACTAATAATATAATAAAATTCAATATGTATATCCCACATGGTGCAGTTAATATTACTAGGCTAACGTTACAGTAAATCCATGATAAATGATGGGAGATTGTAGACGGAAAAGCCTTCAGACTGTATCGTTGTGCAGAGTTTCTCCTGTTGGTCAGCGCTGTTTAATCTGCCTTTAAACTGGTTTAAATCACTGAGACAGTGTGTTCTTCGCTGAATTCAAGCACTTCTCACTGGATCTTGTGACCGAGACCGATCAGAGTAAACGCATCAGTTCTATTGAGCTCGCGCTGCGCTGCCGTTTGGACTTGGAGCCGAGCGGGTAAATGGTTCGTGTGGCGCGCGTTTCAAATGAGCGTTCCGCTTTTGGCGCATTTAACCTGTGCATTTAACATTATGCCGCCAGCGCATTTTCAGGGGGAAAAAGCAATGGTAGAACCAACGAATGAACGAGCATATCAATTTAAGACGTGGCTAAATGAAATTTATGACCTTGTATGGAAAATCCGGACGTTTTTATGACTTTTTATGGCCTAAAATTCAGATTATTAAATTTAAGACGTTTTATGACTTTTTATGACTCCGCGGAAACCCTGTTCCAAATTGACAGAGTGTGTTAAAGATATAAAAGATTGGATGACACGTAATTTTCTTTTATTAAATCCAGACAAGACAGAGGTAATACTTATCGGTTCAAAAAACCGCCCACAAAATCTCGCACAATACAACTTTAACATCATAGGATGTCCTGTTACTTTATCCGCTACAGTAAAAGACCTGGGTGTTATACTCGATTGCAACCTGTCTTTTGAAAATCATATTTCATATGTTACAAAAACAGCCTTTTTCCACCTTAGAAACATTGCTAAGCTATGTAATATGCTATCAGTTTCTGATGCAGAAAAGTTAGTTCATGCATTCATGACCTCGAGACTGGATTACTGTAATGCTTTATTAGCTGGTTGTCCTGCATCCTCAATAAACAAGCTACAGTTAGTCCAAAATGCTGCCGCTAGAGTTCTTACGAGATCAAGAAAATATGATCATATAACACCGATTTTATCATCACTACATTGGTTACCTATAAAATTCCGTATTAATTATAAGGTATTGCTACTGACTTATAAAGCCCTAAACGGATTAGCTCCAGTCTATTTAACGGATCTTCTATCGCCCTATAATCCATCGCGCTCTTTAAGATCACTAAATTCAAGGCTTTTGGTCATACCTAGGATATCCAGAACCACCAAAGGAGGGAGAGCATTTTCACATTTGGCTCCAAAACTCTGGAATAGTCTTCCTGATACTGTTCGTTGCTCAGACTCGCTCTCCCAGTTTAAAACTAGATTAAAGTCGCATCTCTTCAGCCAGGCATTCATATAATCCTACAGTTCAAACTACAATCCGGCCTCTAGCTCATAAATGCCAGAGGAGAACTGGCCCCCGACTGAGCCTGGGTTCTCCCAAGGTTTTTTTTCTCCATTAGGTCACCTGATGGAGTTTTAGGACACCATTAGGTCACTTGATAGAGTTTTTCGGTTCCTTGCCACTGTTGCCTTTGGCTTGCTCAGTTGGGGATATTTTGGGGTTATTTAATTTAATTTTATCAATCAATAAATTCCACTCGAAACAAACTTTGTTGTATTATTTTAATTTAATACTGTAAAGCTGCTTTGATACAATCTGTATTGTGAAAAGCGCTATACAAATATACTTGACTTGACTTGACAAATCATTCTAATATGATGATTTGTGGATTTTAAAACTCGAATTATTCCAAATTTGTATATATATGTAGTGTCAGGAGTATGAAAGTGCGATCAGAAGGTGTCCTTTCCGAGTGACCACTCCAGTCAGCCTCATATAGTTGCAAACTGTGATAAAATCCCTAGTCAAGCGTGATCTGTGTTGTTCCTCCTGTCCTCCTCTGCCTCCTCTTTCTCCTCCCTCCTCCTTCTCCTCCTCTGCCTCTTCCTGTCCTCCTCCTTCTCCTCCTCTGCCTCCTTCTGTCCTCCTCCTTCTCATCCTCTGCCTCCTCCTTCTCCTCCTCTGCCTCCTCCTCCTCCTCCTCTTCCTCCTCCTGTCCTCCTCCTCCTCCTTCTGTACTCATCCTTCTCCTCCTCTGCCTCCTCCTGTCTTCCTCCTTCTCCTCCTGTCCTCCTCCTTCTACTCCTGTCCTCCTCCTTCTCCTCCTCTGCCTCCTCCTTCTCCTCCTCTGCCTCCTTCTTCTCCTCCTTCTCCTCCTCCTCCTCCTGTCCTCCTCCTTCTCCTCCTCTGCCTCCTCCTTCTCCTCCTCTGCCTCATCCTTCTCCTCCTCTGCCTCCTCCTGTCCTCCTCCTCTGCCTCCTCCTGTCCTCCTCCTTCTCCTCCTCTGCCTCCTCCTTCTCCTCCTCTGCCTCCTTCTTCTCCTCCTTCTCCTCCTCCTCCTGTCCTCCTCCTTCTCCTCCTCTGCCTCCTCCTTCTCCTCCTCTGCCTCATCCTTCTCCTCCTCTGCCTCCTCCTGTCCTCCTCCTCTGCCTCCTCCTGTCCTCCTCCTTCTCCTCCTCTGCCTCCTCCTTCTCCTCCTCTGCCTCCTTCTTCTCCTCCTCCTCCTCCTGTCCTCCTCCTTCTCTGCCTCCTCCTTCTCCTCCTCTGCCTCCTCCTTCTCCTCCTCTGCCTCCTTCTTCTCCTCCTCCTTCTCCTCCTGTCCTCCTCCTTCTCCTCCTCTGCCTCCTCCTTCTCCTCCTCTGCCTCCTCCTTCTCCTCCTCTGCCTCCTCCTGTCCTCCTCCTGTCCTCCTCCTTCTCCTCCTCTGCCTCCTCCTTCTCCTCCTCTGCCTCCTTCTTCTCCTCCTCCTCCTGTCCTCCTCCTTCTCTGCCTCCTCCTTCTCCTCCTCTGCCTCCTCCTTCTCCTCCTTCTCCTTCTCCTCCTCTGCCTCATCCTTCTCCTCCTCTGCCTCCTCCTGTCCTCCTCCTGTCCTCCTCTGCCTCCTCCTTCTCCTCCGCTGAATGTAAACTGAAGACATTGATCTGCAGTGGAAGTGTGTTCCGAACGCTCTTTTGTGTGTGTGTGTGTGTGTGTGTGTGTGTGTGTGTGTGTGTGTGTGTCTACGGGACAGTAAACCACAGCCTTCATCTTCATTAACACACACACAGAGTGCAGGACATGCTCACCGCAGGAACACATCAGCCTCGTGCAGAAAGCATTCAGAATCACCGAGCGACACACACACACAAATGCATTGTTATTCTAAATGTCCTTGTATTTCTTTTTCATGCAAACGCACGACACAATTAGCCGTCCGACTCTAATTAATCCGTTACAACAGTTACAGGACATCAGCCGAATGAGAGTGTGTTGTGATGAAGTCTCGTGTTCAGTGTGTGTCTGTGTCCCAGCGGAGGTTATTCGACTCGCTCATCATCTCTCGTCGTGATGTAATGCCGAACTCTATTGTGTCTCGGGGAATTCCTCATCATTGTGCTTTTCTGAGTCAAACGCCTCAAGCTAATAAAGTGTGACCTCTGACCTTTCTGTTCAACCCACTGACAATATACATCATGTTCTGCGACATTTTCCGCTATATTTTCTACCTATATATATATATATATATATATAAATATAATTTATGATAGAACTTCATTATATATATATATATATTAGGAGTGTGCCATATCATATACATATACATATATATAGATACATTTGTAGCATTATATATATATATATATATATATATATATATATGTATATATATGTGTGTGTGTGTGTATTTTTATTTTTTAGTTATTATGAAGTTCTATCATAAATTATATATATAATGCTACAAATTTATGATAGAACTTATATATATATATATATATATTGTATATGTCAATAACTTATAATAATTATATACATATATATATTAATAAATAAATAAAATGCATGTATAGATATATAATTCACAATAATTAGAGATAAATAAAATTAATTAATAAAAATAAATAAAAAAGTATTGCAAATAAATATAAAAGTATTAAATACATAAATTGTAATATAATTAATTTTAATAAATAAAATGTAATACAATAAAATGTATTGCATTATATATAATATATATATTTTTACATAATTTTTTTTGTATTTGTTGTATATATATATATATATACAACAAATACCAAAAAAAAAAAAAATATGTAAAAATAAATATATTATATAAATATATATAATTTGGAATAATGTGCAGAAATGAATTGTTGAAATAAGAGCAGGACTGTAAATATGGTCATGATGTTGAATGGTAAAGACGGTCCGGTTGGATGTTGTGTTTCCGAGGCTCATGAACGGATCAGTGACTCGGATATAATCCCACTGTTCCTGATGATGACACAGACTGAAGACTGGAGGAGTTATGAATATCTGGATTATCAGATCCTGCTGAGATATACGTCACCACATGTGCATTCATGGACAATCATCATTACATTACTTCTTTCATTCATCAAAACTAATCATAATTACAGCTTCAGCATTTCAGTGTCTCACATCTGTAATAGTTTTTAAGTAAAAGGAAAGAGTCTGTGTTATCTGGTTAATATATTAATATATTCACTGCTAAAGGGCGTCGCTGACACGCCAGTGCTCTCAGATTTTATTGCTTGTTATTATGAAACATAACCATGACAAACATTTTTAGAGGCTTCAGACTTCCAGAGGATTTTACCAGTTGCACAGCGAAAAATCCCAAACATCATTTCTACTAAACAGCCTGAACACACACAGAACACCCTAGCAACCGCCTAACACTGCCATGGCAACCACCCACAACACTCACACATTTAAAGAGACACACGACTCTAAATCCCAAAACATCCAGTCAGTCAAACGAGCAGTTGTGTGTGAGACGAGAGAGAAAGGTTGTCACATCGGTCTCAGTTAATGTGCATCTGTGTGTGTATGTGTGTGTGTGTGTGTGTGTGTGTGTGTGACGGTGCATTTTGTGAAATGCATACAATTATTTAGATGCAAAAAGATGCTATATCCTCCTGGGACTCAGGAATACACTTTTCTCCACTGTAGTGGACATTATATTTTAGTGAATTTCTCTGACATCATACATGTCACATGTCACACATCTGGGTGTCCTGTGAAGAGCATTCAGGACTTTTCATTTTGGGAGACACAAGAAGTGAATATGGAAATAAGTTATACATCAATATTCCTATGAAATAATAGATATTATTATTCAAATGTTGCTAATTATTACTCAATTATTACACTTCTTTTTTCATTAAATGTTGCTCCAAGAACACATTAATGTACAGTGTATAGATACATTGCATTGAATGGGAATATTAATTTATGGCCATTTTACCCACATATTGCATAAAGTAAAATGGTGCATCAATTCATTCTGTTATATCTTTCATAACATAGTTGAGAATCATCAAAAAATCCTGAAATCCCAAAATGTATTGGTGATAAAAATAAAAATAAAAGAAATCCCATTGTTTTTGCCTATAAATATAATTTCATGTCATTTTATTTTTGAAACCACTGAGTCCTGGTGTCCACTACAGAGGACATAGCATAACATATGGAGAAAATATCATTTTTCAATGTTTTTTTTTGTTTTGTTTTTTTACCATTTGTAAATTTTACCAAACCATTTTACCAACTTTTTTTTCCCTGGGTCTCAGGAGGATATATTTTAAAAGAAAATTCAGTCATTATTTACTCAACCTCACGTTCGGAAGAAGCGGCTGCTCTTTATTTTCCATGCATTTTTTTTTTTATATATATATGAACAGGGACACTCATACTGGTTTTGTGAACCAGACTAACCAGGAGAGGATCTGACTCACTAGAATGACTCGTTGATTCACTGAATGATTCACTCTTATGAACATGCACAGGAGAGATAGTGTTGATCTTAAGCTTTTTAGTGAATAACAACCTAAACTTGACTCTGTTCCTCACACAATCTACCATGTGACTTTGGAGGAACTGGAATATGCATGAGTCTTACATGGACTTTTCCTTGAAAGCTTCAATCCCTGTTAACTGCATGAAAACCAGCCTTCAAAATACTGAAGAAGTAAACAATAATGCTATTTTCATTTTCATTTTGGGAGAGCTATCCCTTTAAACATTCCCAGGATATTCTGAATCTCTCTCTCTTCGCTGCAGTGTTTCTAGTTTTGCTGGTTTTGCTGGATAGAGTTTATCTGTCAGAAGAGCATTTGACTATCACGGCTGTTTCCTCGCATGCAAAGCCCAATGTTTGCATAGACCAGCCGAAATGACACTTTATCAGAGCATGAGGAGGTCAAAGGTCGCTGCGAGCGGCCTGAGTATGTCGTCATTTGATTGACAGGTCAATTTCTGTGTTGTTCTCTTTCTCTGTCAGCTTCACACTTCTGCTGAGACACACTGAACCCGTGTGGAGGAGTCAAACCTTCATTACTGGACTTCAGAAGTGACTGAGCGCTTTTGGATAAATCAACCGCACTATATTTGGAACAAAACCAGACAGTGTATTTAAGACATGTCTGGAAAGTTTGGACAAATGTGACATTTCATTCACAGACTTTATGTAGAACTGCATGCTACTCATTCTAGCTTTCCTGATTTCATTATGTATATTGTGCACTGGTAAACATACACACTTTCACACTAAATTAGAATAGAAATGCAACGTTGCATCAGTATTTATTTCTGAGATGATGCTGAACAAAACCTGGAATATGTAAATGCATGCAAATGAGGTCATGTGACACAAAGTAGCGTAGAATTGAAACGTTTGGCTGTTTTCAGAATGAAATACTTATACTAATATGTAAAGAAAGTATTTGAAGCAATGTTCTGTTGTAGTCACATGACCTCATTTACATACCATAATTCATACACTGCACCTAGTGTACATACCGCATAGTGCAGAAATAGTCATGTTATGCTATTATGGAGCCAGAAAGAGCTTTTATGATGAAAACTCTGGGATATTTAGTGAAATCAAAAGCCTCACAGTAAATCTAATCTAAAGCCTGAAAGATTAAACTTCTCGAGTAAAGAGAAAAACACATAGATATTAATGCAAATCATAATCCATCTGTTCTTTACTCAACTCACTAATACAATTCAATTATAACAAAATGTTTATATATTTTAAAACATTTCAAAATATGTATTTATTCTAATGCAAAACGACTGATAGTGGTGCATAATATTTAATATTTTGAATGCAAAATAAAATATATAATTTAAATATATATCAAATATTTAGTATTTATCTTCCCGTTTTTGCACTACTTCCA
The DNA here is from genome assembly GCF_965113295.1 of Leuciscus leuciscus. Classification (NCBI taxonomy): domain Eukaryota; kingdom Metazoa; phylum Chordata; class Actinopteri; order Cypriniformes; family Leuciscidae; genus Leuciscus; species Leuciscus leuciscus. The sequence goes on from NC_138735.1 coordinate 31,212,740, forward strand.
TATAAGGCTCTGCTGTGAAAGGAAGGATGCTATCAGACGTTGTGGTTTGACCTTCTTGCCTTATTAAGACAATGACAGCATTCTGAGTCTGCTCTTCACATCACCAGTGTTTCCCCTGAGCACTTCCTGTTTCTCACTTCCTGTGACATCACACCGACTTTAAGCCCTGATGAAAAGGTACGAGAGTCCACCCACACGCAGACCCTTCTCCAGCCTCCAGGGACAGGAAGTAGTCACACACCACAGGAAGTGAGATCGCATGCGGCTTCTCTCTACATCTAACCTGATGCTTTCAGTGACATTAAACATTTCTCTCAGTATTGTGTGTGTGTGTGTGTGTGTGTGTGTGTGTGTGTGTGTGTGTGTGTGTGTGTGTGTGTGTGTGTGTGTGTGTGTGTGTGTGTGTGTGACACTGACTAGATTACTGCGTCAACATCAGCTTTACTTTACCATCACTGAGACACTATTACAGTTTTTATTATTAGTTTCAATTCATTTTTAGTTTTAGTAATTTTGTTGTGTGTTTTTGGCATTTTATTTGTTTTTGATTTTTGATTATTTATTTTTATTTATTTGTTTTATTCCATCTTAATTTTTCTGGATTCTGTTTTAATTGTTTAAATACATTTTAATAACCAAAAATGATGTCTAAACAACTGAATGCATAAAATGTAACAGTTTAATATTTATTTATTTTATTTTATTTTTTAACAATAATAGGGCCCTATGAAATGTTTTTCAGATTTTTTAAAATATTTTTTGGGGGGGATTTATGATCTATTTTATTTATTTTATTTATTTTATTTATTTTATTTATTTTATTTATTTTATTTATTTTATTTATTTTATTTATTTTATTTATTTACAAAACGATTTTCAATTAAATTTTATTTTTATTTTATTTTTTTATTTTTTATTAATTTCTTTTTTAATATACCTTTTTTTTTTATAAATGTTTATATCATTATAAACTACTTTCAGTTATTTTTTAAACTATGGACAAAAAAAGTTGCCTTGGCTGAAATAAAATAAGTTAAAAATGTTATTTTATTTTATTTCAGTTAATGTTTATTTTATTTAAAGTAACAGAATTTTTTTAATGGTTTTAGTAAGCCATCACATGAACATGGAGACAGACATATGCACATCATCAAGATCGCAGAGAGGATTATTCTGTTGATGATAATCATACACCTGACATACAAATGCTAGTGTTTAAAAGCATCATTTATCCTCCAGCGTTTGCACGACTCATTTTAACTAACAAAAGGTGTTATTACCATTTAGTTTCCTTATAAAACATCTTCCGAGTGTCAGGCAATGGAGATGTCAAGTGTAAGAACATAAGCAGCTTCATCTGGCCTTGATTTACTGAGCGGCACGAGCTGAAACGCACATAATGATCCGCACACATGCTCCAGTGCACTAGTGTGAGTGAAGTCATGCTTATACGAGACGGATAAACCGAGAGAGTCTCCTGCGTCCACACATATGCTCAGGAATGCTCAGAGAAAGCAGACTGAAAGAGCTCATCTCAGCCAACAAAGAGAATTTCACAGGACTCAGAGTGTGTTTCTCTCCCAGCGCACATTAGCATGTCTATAGCGGAGCAGAGGCTGAAGGTGGCGGGCCGGGGGACTCCCCAAACAAGCGTGGTATTCAGCGGAAGCATGGGAACGGGAGTCTCCGGGCCCTCAGACGACTGGCTGACCGGAGAGACCGGCGGGCCTGTGATATATCAGAGCTCAAAGCTATTCACTACATGTCAAAATAAGAGTTGGGTTTAACTTGGAGAAATTGTGACAGAAATATGCAGTTGAATGTACGTCACTAGAATTATTAAAACTTAATTTTAAAAGAATATCACAGAATTTATCTTCCATTTTATTTTTTTTTTGTTGTATTTTGATTTGATTACATATTAAAAGTCCTAAAATTTAATCTGTTAAACTTTTAATAAATTGTTTTTAAATTGTAAAAGTAAAATGTAACCTAGACATAATATTTAAATGGAACAAAACTGAATTTGGGAAAAATAAATGAATTTATAGTGCCCTAAAATTTAATCTGTTAATCTTTTAATAAATTGTTGTTAAATTGTAAATGTTTCTTGATTTTAATTAATTAGACATGCTTATAAAGTTTATTTTAAGCATTAAAACATATTAAAAAATTTTAATGGAAAAAATTGAATTTGAAAAAAAAGAAAAAAAAATGTCATAGTGCCCTAAAAAAATTACGTACTGTTAAATGGTTGTTAAACTGTACAAGTTTAAAATTAATTATACATGCTTTTAATTGTTAAAATTAAAATGTTACCATTAAAATTGTATCTAGAAAAATGTAAATGGAAAAAATGGAATTTGGGAAAAAATAAAATGGAATAAATAATCATGTAACAGGGCTCTACACACACACACACACACACACTGCTGCGACATCCCCTGTGTTTCTGAAAGTCTATTCTTAGACCTTCCCTGCAGTTCACACAGATGAGCACGAGTGTTTGAGCCGGTGGACCGAAGCCAGTCTGACATCCGACACACACACACACACACACACACACACACACACACACACACACACACACACACACACACACACACACACACACTCACATCAGACGAGACGAATCACAACTGAAGGACACCGCCAACACACACTCACATCAGCGGGACAAATCAACTGAAGAACACACTGGTCTCATGTAGTTTCCACAGCACACCTCTTCAGTCCCGACTACTACACTCTCACTGGCTTGAGTTCAGAACATATATTACATGCTTTACATTATAAACCAGTCATGTGTGCCATGATGCTGCTGTGTTTAGTTGCTGTGAGTGTTTGGCACATGCATAATGTGTTCAGAAGTTATCCAATGTCATGTTTCATTTCCAAACCTTTGGGATTTTTGTGGAAAGATGCTTTTCTGAATGAAAGAACAAGATTAAGAAAGATATTCAACATTACAACATATTTGCCTTTCCCTCACAGCCTCACTTTCCTCCACGTCAGATTATAAAGGCCTGAAGGGAATCATGTGAGCGTCAGGACAGACCGCAGACAGTGACGCTCAAACACTGGAAATGCTAATGTATTCCACTGGAGTCGAGTGGCAAATCACGCTTTCATAATCCGCCGGCAGAGGAGAAGAGGACCTGATTGAGCACAGCACTGCCACATTATTCAACAGCCAAAATGGAGGACAAACTGACTGAGGTCACTGTCACTCATCGTCTTATTTTCTTCACACTAAAGATGACGCACGTGTGCACAAGCTCTCTGATAAAATGCCAACATGAAAAATGGATAATAATAATAAATGTTTTCATAAATTACAAATCTGAATCCAGTGCAAAAACAGGAAAACACACTGTACTGTAAATGTATGAAAAACCTTCAGCTAGAGATGACTTACAAAACACCTTTTCTTAAATACTTTTTAAAAAAGTATAGTAAACATAATTGCAATATTTCATATTTTGTGTAATATTTTTATTTTGTGAAAATAATATTATTACTAATAATTAATAATAATTATTGCACAAAATTCCATGAATATATATATACATTTGACTAAGTTAATACATAATCAGAAAATGTTTGGCAAAATTGTGCAATAATAATATTATTTATATATTATTATTATTATTTGCAATTATTATTATTATTATTATTTTCACAAAATAAAAATATTATACAAAATAGGAAATATTACAATTATAATATTTACTATAAATAAAAAAGAAATACTTCTTTTTTATATATATTTTTTTATATAAAAGTGATAAAAATAATTGCATTTTAAATTGCAATCACAATCAGATTTCCCCCAGATTGTGCAAGCCTGAGATGACCAGGAAAAAACACCTTCAGAAAAATTCCTTAACTTCCCAGAATTCCCCTGAACTATTGAGTGACTTTACAGGCATTTCTGCCACGACACGTCCAATCTCACTCCATCGGGTCTTCAGCACAAACACACACAACACACACACGCAGAACACCGTCACACACACCTTCAAAAGAGGAACTCAGCTTTCAAAATACTTTCAAAATTAGAAATAACTGCTCTGTGCGGCTTCTGTTAATCATCACGAGCTGGAAGAAACCAGAAGACTTCCACTATCCCATCAGAACGACCTGGAAAGTGCCTGTCATGTTGCCTAGATAGGCAGTGCACTAGGGTTTGGAACAAAGCTGTGTGTGCCAGCAGATCCTCTGTCCTTGCTTTAACATTATCTTAATGAGATAAAAAGAAGAAAAATCAATCATCTTCTTAAACGGATTAGCTGGAGCACATCGACACAAGCACAACTCAAATATTTGCCCTGAACAGTACATGTTTGCTCAGAGCTGAACACTCATGATGTTCTTTTACCTCCTTTATTGACACATTTCACAACTTCACCAGGGTAAACTTTCAGTGCTAGCTAATCCTACAACACAACAGGCCAGAAAAACCTCGTCTACGAGAAGGTTTACGAGAAGGCTTTTAAAAGCACAAGGTAAACATGTTCAATATCAGCATGTGACGTTATTTTTATGATCGTAATGAACTCCATAGATAAACAATCTGCATATTATGCGTTTCTTATCGTGGTAAATCACAGCGAGTGTAAAGTTTCCATGATGTGAATGTGACTGACCTGACTTGAGGAACAGCTGAGGTCACGTGACCTGACGAGAATGACAACACTGCTATTGGTAAGAGGAAACAGCAAAAATATTTCTTTCATTTACTCGTTTGCTTAAGACAACTAGCAACCACACAGGCCACTATAATCTACATATAATGCTGATTTTATGCTATGTAGTGCTAAATATAGGGATTTCAACATGGAAAGGCTAGCCAAAAGAATGAGCGCGGATAATAATCCACTCTGTTGATGGTTCCCGAGGTTATTTTGGGGTCATGGTCCTCACTCCTCAGAGATGAATAATTCCTCAGGTTATTTCTGACTGTTATTGGACACCTGTGAACGTCAGTCTGCCCATCTCTACTGACTCAACGACCGACTCCAGAAGCCAAACACACGCCTGAGATGCTCTGGAGACATGAAAGCACTAGCTTTGACCTCTGGAAGACCTCGGCCTCGGTCGTGAACACGTGGATCACCTCCTCAGAGGACGATATTAATGCTCAGAGATGCTCTTTCAAAAGCTCAGGAGACTTAACAGTGAAAACCCAGATCCAGAGCATCAACTCTGATGTTTCTTTGGAGAATAAAACACAATTGAGTTGCTTGACGTCGTCCAGTAAGTGTATAGAGATATCAAAATAAATGGATGTGCTAAAAACACTTTAGGAAACGGCCTTCAGTCGGCTGCACAAACACTGTTTCTCAATGGAGCTTTACTGACCCGAAAACACAGTTCTGATGCAATGGTTGGTGATGCAAGTCAGTTTTCTGAAGCAGTCACATATATTAAAGCCACACCTAAGCTGACAGGAACATGATCTGACACGCGCTCTCCTTCATGAGAACCATCAGAGGAACATTGAGCAACTCGTCCACATGAAGCGCATTAGTGGTGTTGCACATGCTGTGAAGGTTTCAGTATCACCAAAACATCTGAAATCTAAAGGGAGGCTTGTTTCCGACAGAGAATAAAAAGATTATTGCGAATTTATATCTCGCAATTTTGACATTTTCCGGAATTCTGAGTTTACATCTCGCAATTTTGACATTGAATTCTGAGTTTATATCTCGCAATTTTGACATTGAATTCTGAGTTTATATCTCGCAATTTTGACATTGAATTCTGAGTTTACATCTCGCAATTTTGACGTTTTTCAGAATTCTTTTACATTTCTCGGAATTTCACCCTCCTCCCTCCCCAGCTCCTCCTCTCGTCAGTCAGGATTTGGAAATTCTCGAATTATGTTGTACTTTAAAATCTTGAATTAATGATATCTGCAATACATTAATGTTGGTTCTGTTCTGTTTACCCTGAGGGGGATTATTGCTGCATGGATGCGCAGGGAGTTCTCGCCCAGGACATAACCATACCGCCAATACAAACTGGATGCAATTGCCAATCGTATTTGACGGTAGTGGTCCTGACAGAATTTGCAATTTGACATGTTTCTCGGAATTCTGAGTTTACATCTCGCAATTTTGACGTTTCTCAGAAGTAAATTAATGCATTATTTTTTTTTCTCAGAATTGCAATTATTCTCAGAATTTTGAGTTTGCAACTGCAAGTTATTCCAAGACTCTGACTTTAAAGCTTGAAGCCCAGAATTGCGAGAAAAACTCTCAGAAATGTAAGATATAAACTCAGAATTTTTTTTTTAACACAAAACAAGCTTCCATCATCTGATGTCCCTCACCCAGTGTCTTGACGGCGATCTGTCTCGTGAGCGGTGGAGGAAGGTTGATGCACACCAGATCCACATCCGGATGCAGGAGCACGTCATCGATCCGGTTAGTGTAGAAGGGCACGTCCATGTCGCGCGCGAGCTCCTCCGCCTCCTCCTGCGTGCGACCCCAGAGCGCCTTCACCGAGAAGCCCTCGTTCTTCAGCAGAGGGATGATGACCCGGGCCGTCAGACTGGTGCCGAACACACCCACCCCGGGCAACATGACGGATGAGTGCGTGATGCTCACACACCTGAGGCGGGAGAGCCGGCGGGTGCAGGTTCGAGCCCGAGCAGAGTGCATCCATCAACTATGACCATTGTGCCTTCGGGTTCCTCCTCCCTGTATTAAATCTAATGCAAACTAGAGTAATCAATAACTATTCATTCAAATGAAAAAGGTGAGATGTGTTAATCTTTCTCAAAATCATCATTATCCTCCTCCTCCTGCACACTGAGACCCGCGTCTGCGCATCTGTAAACGCTCCCTAGTCTGAATATACGCGATGATGATAATATTATATTCACAAATGTATTTGTATCCGCTTCGATTTCTGCGCGACGCGTCGCGTCCACTCTGTATCATCCAAAAAGACGCGAACCCATCACTGCCGCGTCACGATCCCGTCGCGATGCAAATGAAATCCAAATAATATTTGTAATATGTGTCTCGGATCAGCGTTGTAGCGTCTCCGCACCTCTCGCTATCAATATTGCGATCATCTGCTCCAGTGCGGCGCGTTAACTCCCCGTTAACCCCTTCACCGCCGGAGACACTACACCGATCCTACTATGGCGAAGGCGTGGCGCGTGAATATTAATTACGCAGCGTGACGTTAGCTAAAGAGGGCGTTCTGATTGGCTGGCACGCAGGTGGGCGCTGGGTTAACTGGCGAATCCTACGGCGTTGAAGGCGTGGTTTATGAATATTAATTATGTTGCGTAATAGGACGCTGAAAGGGTTACCAAGCAACGTCAGCATGCTTAAAGGGTCAGTTCACCCAAAAATGAAAATGTTGTCATAATTTATGCACCCTCATGTTGTCCCTAACCTTTATGAGTTTCTGTCTTCGGTTGAACACAAAAGAAGATATTTTGAAGAATGTTGGTAACCAGACAGTTGTTGGTAGCCATTGACTTCCATAGTATTTTTATCCCTACTATTGAAATAAATGGGTATATATATATATTTAAAAAAACTGTTTGATTTAACAAAATTCTTTAAAATAATCTTATTTTGTGTTCAACAGAAGAAACTCATACAGCCCTGGAACAACATGAGGGTGAGAAAATTATAGCATAATTTAAATGTTTAGGTGAACTATCCCTTTAAATGCTTAATATTCATAAGCAAAGCCTAGCTGTGTAATTATGCATCCCGCTGGTTTGATCACAGCGGGAGACAGTGACTGCAGTGAACGGAAACACAATAACCCAGTGAGAAGACCACAAATGAATCACTGTTAGTTTAAAAATCATTTAATAAATGGCATAGAAGACAATAAGGGGAGACCCAGGAGTGTGGAGGGTTAAACTGTGTATGTCATATTAAGATATTTAATATGTCACTTCTTAAGAATAAAATATCACAAGCATTAAACATCACACCATTGCAATCATCACTGCATCACTGTTTCCAATGAAGGAAGTTCAAACCTCCTCATCATCATGATGTGTTCATATCTGAGCATGAGTCAATATTCAGATGGAAAGTACAGTAGCAGTGAGTCAATAACTGCATTGTTTCTGCATGTTCATAAACTTGCTCATGGCAGAATGGAGGAGGAGGATGATGATTGACACTATACTTTGACCTACGACCTTTCTGATCAATTTGAGTTCTAAAATATTACGTGAATGTTTTATTGTAAATGAAAACTGTTGCATTAATTGAAAGAATAAAAATGCAGAGTAAAAAGTGAGGGAAACCGTATTAGACTGTGTGTGGATGTCAAAGTGTTTCCAGCCTGTAAGTGTGTGTGTGTGTGTGTGTGTGTGTGTGTGTGTGTGTGTGTGTGTGTGTGTGTGTGTGTGTGTGTGTGTGTGTGTGTGTGTGTGTGTGTGTGTGTGTGTGTGTGTGTGTGTGTGTGTGTGATAATGATTTAATCAGAAGCTCGTGTCTCTGGTCTGTGTGCTGTGGATCATGTGACGTACATGTGAAGTGTGAACACACACCCCAAACACACTGGAATCTGGGAGAGGAATATGATAATTCTGGTATGATATATAATAACACAGCGACTCTCCTTGGTTTATATATCATGTTGGTAACACTTTACAATAAGGTTCATTAGTGAACATTAGTTAACTACCTTAGTTTTAACATGAATAAACTATACTTCTACAGCAATATTAATTTCAACATTCACTAATACATTATTAAACTTAAAGGTTGTATTTGTTAACATTAGGTAATGCACTGTGAACTAACATGAACAAAGATTAATAAACACTGTAATAAATGTATTGCTCGTTCATGTTAGTAAATACTAATGTTAACTAATGAGCCTTATTGTAAAGTGTTACTATTATTTTGTATATTTCTACTGATAATTCTGAATATTGCTGAATTGCAGTGTGAATTTGTAAGGTGGACATTTCCTTTACTATAAGATCACAATAAAATAATTTGATAACAGTGTCTTTGTTAAACACGTTACAGTTACTCGAGTAATTACTATAAATACTAACCTAAACCACACCCGAATCATAACCATAACCCTATAGTTAATTATTATTACTCAGTACTTATAATTACACTATAACAAAGACACCTTAAAATAAAGTGTAACCAAGAATTCTAATAGAATCATAATTAGGAATTAATCCTGTTAGAATTAAACAACTAAAGATGGTGTGTGTGTGTGTGTGTGTGTGTGTGTGTGTGTGTGTGTGTGTGTGTGTGTGTGTGTGTGTGTGTGTGTGTGTGTGTGTGTGTGTGAAGAGTGTGTTTCACATCGTTTATTCATGTGTCCCGAAACCAAATGAACCGAAGGACAAATATTGATTCGGCTGATGGTTCTTGACCCCGGACCAGCAAAGGTCAATGCATGCATGACAGAGAATAACTGGTCATTTACTGACACTGAAGCCACACACACTCATGTCAAGTGTTAAAGTGCCACCTGGTGGTGGATACACGCAAACCACGTGTTTCATATATTCTCATATATTCTAGATACACATCTGAAAACTGTATATTTTAAGAGCTGTAACTGCTCACAGTTTTGTTTTGCAACAATTTTAAATCACTGTTTGTATGTAGTGTTGTGTGATTGGTGGATGCCGTCTGACTTTCTTGGTTGTTTGAACATTTGAATTTCGTCTTTGCGTGTATTTAAATGAGTGTTTGTGCACCTGCAGTGTTAGACACGTGTGTGTGCTGAAACACGGGTGAAATAAACTCTATTATTTCTGCCTATTTCTGCATTAGTTTGACCTCTTCACTTCACAAGTGTTGCTGGTTTTGTTCAAATAAATCACAGTTTTGCCTTTATTAGTTCACTTTTAATGATCCTGTGATGTACAGTCTTCCAATTAATGTATATTACTATAAAATAATTATAAAAATACGGTAACACTTTACAGTGAGGTTCATTAATGAACTGCACTTGCACAGCATTTTTTAATCTTTGTTAATTTCAACATTTACTAATACTTTATTAAAATCGTGTTAACATGAGTTAATGCACTGTGAACTAACAATTAACTTTTTACTAACATTAACAAAGATTAACAAATACAATAACAAATGTATTGCTCGTTGTAAGTTCATGTTAGGTAATACATTAACTTATGAACCTTCTTGTGAAGTGTTACCAAAACATGTTTTAGAAGGTTTAGCATGTCGGTGCATGACATCTCTAATCTCTCACCGACACAACATTCCACTCTTACATCATTCCTGGATCCACTTCCTCTTCCTGGCAATCAAGAAATCAATCACATGAAGTGTAACACTTTTATTTAAATGACTCAGAGGCACGAGTTTCACTTAAAGGGAGATCCTTCACTACACACTCACGAGTAATGTCCTACCCGAGTGTGTGACGGTCCACACGGCCTCAGATCAACGGCTGCTCGCACAGTCCCACAGGTCTCAGATCAGTTCATAACCTTCAGCTAACAGCACTGACTGAGCAATGAACCTGACCTGAGATCAGCTTCACGGAGAATACCCTCACCTCACACACACACACACACACACACACACACACACACACACACACACACACACACACACACACACACACACACACACACACACGGTCTTCTTTCAAACAGATGGGGATCTGAAACGACAGATGATTCTGACTAAAAGACGAGCATGACCCCTGGTACACACTGTTGACCCCTGGACCTGATACACACTGTTGACCCCTGGACCTGATACACACTGTTGACCCCTGGACCTGATACACACTGTTGACCCCTGGACCTGATACACACTGTTGACCCCTGGACCTGATACACACTGTTGACCCCTGGACCTGATACACACTGTTGCGAGTGAAGCCGTCACACACACTGAGGTAGAGGACAGAAGATGCAGCCTTTCACATGTTCACTGCTCGTTTTGGAGAAAAACATGGATTTAAACAAGTAAAAAAGATGTTGTAAAATGTGTTAAACTCAGCTGACAGTTCTCTAACGTGAAAATCTGCAACTTTCAAAATCACACGTAAACATGGAAATAAACAAAGTTTTAAACAATGTTGTGATGTAAACTACAGTATATTAAAAATTATATAAATAAGATACTTAATATATATATATATATATATATATATATATATATATATATATATATATACAATTCTATATACATCATTTATAGACGTACTTTTTATATATTAACATTTTATATATAATTGTATTTATTTTTAGTAATAAATATATATATAGCCTAAATTAAAAAATATATAAAATGTTTATATATATATATATATATATATAAATTATATGTATATAGAATTGAATATATAGAATATATAGCCTATATAAAGTTCTATATACAAATAATTGTATACATTTTATAAATTAAAATTATAATTTTTTTTTATTCTATTTTCACTCAAAGCACAATGCTGATAATATAATTTGTAATAGAAAAATGTATTAAATGCAAAACAGCTGTATTTTCACTAGTGATCTCAGAGTTTTGGAATATATAAAATATTGCAATAAATTAAAAATTATATGTAAATCCACAGTTTCCGAGTCGGTCTGTTTATAATTCAACAAACTACATGAGGAACTCCCAGTTTTGTTTTAGAGGGCGTTTCAACCAATCATCATCATCGTCATCATCCTCATCATCATCATCATCATCATCATCATCATCATCATCATCATCATCATCATCATCATCCTCATCATCATCTGCTCTTCAGCTGTTGTTTTATTTTGGTTTGTACACTTTGATCTACACATCTCTCAGCGAGGTTATTCCTACCTCATCACAGATGACACGAAAACATTAGTGTGTGTGTGTGTGTGGTGTCTGAAAGGACAGAAAAGAAAATACTGTAAACTGTACATTTGTATGAATCAGTTCAATAACCTCCAGGTCCTTTTGATAGAAAAAAAAAAAAAGCCTCAAAATTTCCAGTTTACAAAGAACTCAGATGTAAAACTATGGCATGTTGAATGAACGAGTAAAAGAAATAACCACATAAAATAAACACAATTTGAAAAGCAATTTTACACAATATCCCCCCCTCCTAAAATCCACAATTCCTCCTACAGGGAAACACACTGAGCACAGCTGAGCGGTGCAGAGATAACACACACGATCCCTCCATCGGCTCCTCGAGAACACCACACACTGTAGAAGAACACAGTAATAATGTCCCAAACACTGCACCGCTGAAACCGTCAGGACACACACACTGCTGCGGATCCTCATGATGGAAACACACACACACACACACACACATCGGCTCACAGTGTTTCACCTCATGCAGTTTCTTATCTGAGATTTTTGGCACACAAAAATATAACTCTGAATCATCAGATCAAGAGGACACGAGCGCTCCAAAGTTTGGGGTCGGTAAGACTTGTGTCTCTTCTGCTCAGCAAGGCTGCGTTTATTTGATAAAAAATACTGTAAAAATAGTGAAATATTATTACAATGTAAAACAGCTGTTTTCTATGAGAATACATTTTAACATGTAATTTATTCCTGTGATCGAAGCTGAATTTTCAGCATCAATACTCCAGTCTTCAGTGTCACATGATCCTTCAGGAATCATTCTAATATGATGATTTGATGCTCAAGAAACATTTATGATTATTATCAGTGTAACAGTATGAGTTTAAAACGGTTGTTTTCAGGATTCTTTAATGGATGGAAAGTTCAACTTTCAACAGCATTTATTTGAATTAGAATCTTTTGACATTAAATCATAAAAAAAAGTTTTTACTGTCACTTTTGATTAAATGCATCTTTGCTGAATAAAAGTATTAATAAGCATCAACCCCAAACTTTCGAACAGTAGTGTATGTTACATCATGTGACACCGTGTCCGAACCAAGTTCAACAAAATCACAGCCAATCAGGACACATATGCTGTGTAATATGCAGTGATTCTGGACCAATGAGGCGCATCGCCTGGTAGGAACACAGTGTATCAGAACAAAAAGAACAGGACAAATAAAATGTTGTAAATCTTGGTAAAACTGCTCCGTTTTGATTCGTCTAAACACGATGATTCCTAAACCTTGTAAAGGTGAAGTGTGTCACTTCTAAAAAAAAAAAAAAAAAAAAAAAAGACTGTCTTTATGCAAATGTAAAATACTCCTCCCATCTGCTATTGGTCAAAAGCAGATAGCCCCGCCCCCAATGTCACTCCATTGGTCGAGCCAATATCTCTATGTCCAGCTCATTTGTGACAGACTGTAGTTTCCCACAGAAATAACACACTTCACCGTCAGGCTGTTGCTGAAGAGAATACAGTAGATTGCTATAGCTGAGGCTAACTGGACGCGCTTCGTCTACGCTAACACACTTCATGAACGTCACGACAGACGCTTCTTAAATTTAGTTCCAGCTTATGACAAAACATTTTTATTGCTGAGAGAAAACGATGTTGCAGTGCTGGTTCTGATCATCAGCAAAGGTTGTGCTGGACGGGTCAGCTGTGCCTTGTGCTTTTATCACACAATTTAAAAAAAAACAACTAAAAAGTGCAAATACAGCTGAAATCCTCCCGATTACACTGATCTCAGAGATTCATGCCGAAATGGAGCCAAAACAAAACCTCAGTGCTCAATAACAAGAGCAGCGCCGGTCAAGCGTTATGGCTGTTCTCCTTCAACGCTGTTCGCATTAAACATTTCAACATTTATAATACAGAAGCCTTGGTCAGTGGATGTCCCGCTCGGATGCTTGATACAAATAAAAAAAAGTTATTGCACATTCCATATCATGAAGTCAGTAACGTCACCTGACACACTCAGCATCTGCGCTCTGCATCACTATCGACTGCGAGAACATTAGCCGATGTGTAAAACCCAAACATTCGGGCTGTTTTCCCATCACGGATATGGATTAGCCGAACGGCGCGGGAAAACTCTCGGCTCTCTGAAGACAGATGTTATTTTGGGTATCAAGCGACAATGTGAATCGTAACTAGTGTCCGCAAATGAAAAAAAGCAATGCAGGTTCACGATGGAGACGTGCAGATGGACTTTATGAATGAATCGATATTAAACAGGCGTTAGCTAACACTCCTACTGTTACGCAAACATAAGCGCAAAACTAAAGCCGTCGGATCATTCGCACGCATCTGGAAAACCTTCGACCTGTTGAACAACCAAACCACAAGAGCCACTGCCACAGGCAAACGATGCACAATACACAGACGTAAAACTAGCATTGTACGAACAAATAAAAGAGAACGAGGAAACAGTCAATGAGCATAAATTAAAGTGACGTTATGGATGGTGTCTCCGCTTTGTGCTTCACGTTGAGTCTGTTCTTCAGGAGGTCATCAGTGTCTCCTCATAAACGCAGCTGGACGTGACGCTGCTATTAAACCACTCGGTGTTCATGACGCCCCGCTTTGCTCTGGAAAAAAATAATAAACAGAATTCCTGCCGGTGGAGCCACGATCCACTTTATGAGTATATGGTGATGACCTCTCGGCCGCCGCCGCGCACCAACAGGACCCGGTTGAGACCCTCCATCATAACCTCCATGAACTCCATGTCTGAGACGCATCGGTCAAGGACAAACACGCATGCTAATGCTCCTAATAATGCTTCTGGGAAGACGTGTATGAGTGTGAGTATGAGTGATTTAAATAAAGCAATAATCTTCTCAAGGTCGTGCATTACAGTGATTTTACCACGGTAAACGGGTCACATGAAGATTAATGACTAATGTCTTAAGAGGCTTAATGTTTTTATAAAACTGTAATGTTCAATAAATACTTACATTTTGGATGATAATAATCAATATGAGTTGCAATAAAATAATAAAAAATAAAAAACCCTTTCTCCAGATACAGTAATATAGTAATGTAGTTACTAATTTGTTTTAGGCCATTTGTGGTTGGCATAATCACATAGAATTTAAAGAACTATAATAAAACTATTTCTATTTCTAACTGCATTAAAAATATCACTGCATTTAGTTGATTAAAACTTTAAATCTTATATATACACAGTAAATATAACAAATAATTGAAAAATAAAAACATGGAAATAAAAGGAAATATTATTAATAAATAGAAATAAAAAAAATCTGAATTAGTGTTGTTTTAGTATAATTTATATACTATATTATTTGTTAATATTTGGAATTTTCTTTTAATTTTAGTTACATTTTTAGTAATTTTGCCATGTGCTTTTGTCATTTTTATTTCAGATTTAGTTCTTATTTCCAGTTAATAATTTTAGTGCTTCAGTTCATTGCAACATTTCAAATTTCCCTTTAGTTTTCCCATTTAATTGTATTGTATTACATCATTAATACTTCATTTAAAGGGATAGTTCACCCAAAAATAAAAATTCTGTCATCATTTACTCAACGTTCAGTTTCTTTATTCTGTTGAACACAAAAGAAGATATTTTGAAGAATGTTGGAAACCAAACAGTTTCTGGTCCCCAGTATATATATATATTTTGTTTCATACTATAGAAGTCAATGGGGACCAGCAACCGGCGAGTGAGTAAATGATGACAGAATATTTATTTTTGGATGAACTATACCTTTAACAAAAATGTTTCTAATTCATTTATTGATCTGATTTTCTATCTGATTTTAAGTGTCCAGAAGTGTTTTGTGTGAGGATACAGTTTTCATCGCCGCCCCTGTTCTTCGGTGGTCCAGGCATGTTGAGCAGGACCAGATGTGCGCCCTGAGACTTGTTGACCACCACTTCATTCAGTTTGACCGCTGTGTGCATGCAGCGCACGTTCGACTGGTTCCTGTTTCACACAGTCATGTGACGAGGGACAACAACACACAAGTCAGACCGTGTGACTCAATCATATTAATGCAGATTCATATTCATGCCAACATCAAAGTACAGGGACAAATAAGCGAACATGTATTCATGTTCAGTCTACATTTAGTATATATTGACTAAGTATTTGCAAAGCACAGCTTTATATTCATTGTTTGTGACATCTGGAGTCAAATGCAAATTTCTCCATTATCATAGAGCGATATTTGATCCTGATTGGTCAATGTTATCATAATATGTGTATATAATAAAGCTAAACTGATCATAATTCCAATGTGTGCTATGAAAGCTTGGCAAAGCTCTTGAATATGGCATGATAAATACATATGCACTGTAATTCAAGCATCATCTATATTATATATTAGTAATCTAATAAAGGCCGTTTGAGGTTAGTGTGCACATTATCAAGATTTGACATGCACAGCATATGCACATGCCTTTAATAAAGCATGAATTATGAAATCACAAACACAGCTGAAAAAACGTGTGCTCCTCAGCGCCACCTTGTGCCAGTATGAACTGATGAATAAATAAATAAATACATTTTACTGTATATAAAAATATAAATAAAGCAAAGAATAATAATGATGCCACCCTATTAACTGCAGCAAATATACCACAATGAATATACAATAAATATATATATTTTTTTACTGTATATAAAAATATTAATAATGGAAATATTAATAATGATGCCACTCTATTAACTTTAGTAATTATACCACAATAAACACTAAATAAATAAATATATAAAATACTTAAATACAATAATAATAATTATTACTTGCATTATTATTATTATTTGCATTATTAATATTTTATTATTATTAATAAATAAATATTAAATGTAAATAAAAGATGATTGAGGCACAACAGGTGAAGATGAAGCACAGGTTTTCTTGTTGAGATCCATCATGCTGCACACATGAGCTTCTGCATGTCTCGGGACAAGCGCTGATGGACAGAGGGAATGCTGGGATGTGAACGCACACACACATGCCGAAGCTCACACACACACACACACACACACACACACACACACACACACACACACACACACACACACACACACACACACACACACACACACACACACACACACACACACGTATGTGCTGCAGGGTTTGAGACGGATGAAGACAGACACAGCTACAGTACAGAGAAATGTGACTTACAGACTCTCCCATTCGCTAGAAAGAGGAAAACAGGACAGAACAACAGAGACAGGCTTAGACGCTTCACACACACACTCAAAGATCAACACCAGCACTGACACACTAACATCAGCTCACCATTACACTTCTTTTTACAGTTTCTTCATGTTTTTCTCTTTTGGAGATCATGATTCTCAAAGAAATAACAGGAAAATGTGGATCTTGACAAATATTATGTTCTGCATAGACTTTAACCTTGAGGTAATATAAAAAATAAAAAAAAAGTAATAGGAAAAAATATATATATTTCATGACAAATAAATAAAAAAATAGATAAATCAAATTATTAAATAAATTATTAATATACAAATAAATTATTAAATAAATGTAATAATAATAATAATAATACTTAAGAGCACTTTTATTAGAAATAGCATCTAAAGGTGGTGACAGGTTTTTATCCTGCATCTTTTGTGAGATGATTCAACCCAAATAAATAATGGAAAAAGAGTTAAAACAAACAAAATTAATAAATAAATGTATATATTTTTTAGTATTTGTAGTATTTATTGTACTTTAATTTATGTTGATTTAAAAACAAAATCATTGTATCACAAAATTACGATTTTACAGTAATGAGAATCACCATGTTTTGAAATTCAAAACAAATTCTAAAGTATAATTATTTTATGGATTACAATAATGAGAATTTAGGTGGAAAATGTGTTTAAATGTCATGACAATAATATCACAATGCAAAAAAAAAAATCTTAAATGTTCCTAAAATTATTAGTTTTCTTTATGCAAAAAATAACTCTTTTATCTTTTGAATTATTTTGTGAATCATGATCTACAGATGCTTTTGTGAGATTCATTAGTAACCATTCGAGAGCAATATAACTATCTCTATTATATAAAAAGGAAAAAACATGTCAATAATCTGTCTTCCAGATATGAATCCATGAAGAGACAGAGACACAGACACATGATGAAAGCGTGACCGTCACACATGATGACACACTGTGATCATGACGTCACACACACACACACACACATGCAGACTGTGTCCTTTAAATACCCAGAAGACTCTGGGCTTTTGTGTGCTCATGCATCCCAGTCAAACTTTCATCTGAGCATGTGAAGTATTAAACCACAGGTTACAGTGTCAGTGTGTGTTCAGGTCGAGCTGGGAACTCACGGTTTCATGTTGAAGAGGTCTCGCACGGCCATGTTTGCGTTGTGCTCGCGGTTGCGGTTGCGTTCGGTGAAGAACTTCTCTTTGGTCCAGGTCATGTGGACTCGCTCCGGCGCCGCGTCGGCCTTGTCGTTTAACGCCGCGTGAGACGCTGTGTTTCTGTCGTGGATCAGCTGAGCCTGTGACATCATCACAATCAGATTAAATCAATATATTAACTACAAAAAAAAACATTTAAATCCCAGGATGAACAAAAATATATGTGTTTTTCAGATCCATTAAAGTGAACAAAACACGTATTTATCAATTTAACAATATCAACTTATTTATTATTTACAATGATAAATTATTGTAAATTTCTCTGAACATTATGAGATCTACATTGAAAAGAAAAGCATATCAGATTAATGTTTTAGTTTGTGTCCTGCATACATACATGCAACTATATTAGTCTGTAATATGCAGACTGCTAAACATGCGATATTTTTTATTCATTCTCTATATATTTATTTATAGTTTCCGCCAAACACAGAGAAACACGAGCGAATGAAAGGAAAGAGGGGTCACTGGACGATCACGTGGGGTCACAAGCGTTCACAGATGCTCGTGCATGAGGTCACGGACACATGCATGATGGGAAGAGGTGTGTGAAGGGAGGAGCACACGGTTACAGCTACAGAGCCAATGCTAAAGCTAATGCTAATGCTACACACACATAAACCAGTGTAAATCTAGCTCGTCTTCTGGCTCTGCACTTGTATGCGTTTGATCCGGGACGGTGGTCTTGAGTTCTCTACCTCCTCTTGCTTCTCCTCATCTAGTTGGCTGTTCTGGTTATTGAGGCCTGAGCCGTGAGCTCCGCTGTGGTTCTTCCTCCGAATAGAGCTACGCGATTCATCCGTGATGCTCTGAATCTGACGCGCGTTTTCCCCGAGAGCAGCAGAAATGAAAGAGGGACCACAAGTCACAAAACTGTAATCATGTGCCATAGCCACGATCCTCAGTCCTGCTACGTTACTCACCACAGCAAGTCAGATGCTTTCCTCAGAGGTGGACAGTGACAAAGCACATTTACTTGAGTTAAGTACACTTTTTGAGTATCTGTTCTTCACTTGAGTATTAATTTTTCTGGAAACTTTTTACTTTAACTTCACAACATTTTGAAAGACAAATATCGTACTTTTGACTCCACTACATTTCTGTCAAGGTCCTTGAGTAGAAAGTAGTAACGTCAGTCCGGGGATGCATCTAGGGTGACCATCATCAAACAAACCAAATGTGGGACGATTATAAGTTTGTGTGGGACAATGTGGGACATGTTACCAACACTAAAACATAACCTGAAACTGTTATATAATGTCTATATAACCATGGGTGTCAGTTTGGTTTGAGATGTGCTGGGGACAATGACGCATTAATTTTTTTTTCCTCTTTTGCGCAGGTCATGTTTTGAAAGACGATGTCCTGTAGATTAGCTACTAATGTAAATAAATAAAAATGTATACAAAAATGTGATGATGAACTCGTTTTATGAAGAAGAAAGCCTTAAGTTTTCAAAAAGCATTAGACATATGACCCACTATTCTGCTTCATAAGTAAACCATGTTGACAGTATGATATGATGTGGTTTAATGTACCTAAACAATGATTACCAAATTTCTCTCTCATATTGCTCCTCATAACCACTGAAAATGGTAAAAAAAAATCGAACCCAAAGTCCAATTATTATGGACGTTAAGTTAAAAGTGGGGGGTACAAAATGACTCATGATGAAATCTGGTGGGTACGCGTACACGTTGTATTCTGGCTTTCAGCTGATAAAAGTTATTTGTTCTTTAGTCCCTTCCAGAAAACACCATTACATCACAATGTAACATAACATGTCATTTAAAGTCAACATCACTGAGCCCAAAGGCAGCAGGAATCATGCAGATCACTATTTTTGAAAAAGTTCTGACCAAGTACAACTAAAATCCAACAAAATAAACAATGAACAAATAAAATATAAAACAACATGAAATTAGATCATTGACAGTCTTGTATATTAAGAATATATTAGACCAAAAACTCAAATTTTTAGAAAGGATGTGAATTAAAACAGCCAGAGCAGGAAACAAGTTGATAAATTCTGTTAAATTGTAATAGTCCGAGTCTAGAAGTGTGTCACTTCTAAAAAAATAAATAAAAAATTGACTGTCTTTATGCAAATGTAAATACTCCTCCCATCTGCTATTGGTCAGAAGCAGATAGCCCCGCCCCCAATGTCACTCCATTGGTCGAGCCAATATCTCTATGTCCAGCTTATTTGTGTCACTCAAACAGACTGTAGTTTTAAATTTTAAAAACATTTTAATTGACCGGATTATCCATTTGTTTTCTGACAGGGAACACACGGAACGAATCACCGCTCCACATTTTGATTGACAGCTGTCACAACCTACTAGTGACCGTGTTTACTCCTTTCCTTTCAACCATTGGATAGGATTTAAATAACAGCTGTTGTATTTGTACTTCTGACGAAGCGCTGTTAAATATAGGGGGAAAACTACGTCACAAAAAGAATAAATAAAATGCTTTCTTAGAAAGGCAAAAGAACACATACACGTTTTCTTAATATGATCATTAAAAACCAATAGACCGATGAAAATGCGGGACATTTTCTCAATATGTGACGTGCGGGACAAGGGGTGACAACGCAGAGCGGGACGGGTGGTCACCCTAGATGCATTCTGGTCAGAAATGAAAGTGGGATTGACGTCAGAACCTGAGGTCAGTTTGATAACACCATGTGTGTGTCCGAAACCATCGTGGACATTATCGAGTGCACTTACTCAATCTCACACTGAATAGTATCTGTACTTTCACTCAAGTAAGGAAGTTGTGTACTTTGTCCACCTCTGGCTTTCTTGAATCTCATGAAGAAATGTCAACGCAACATGAAAAATATGCCTATTTTTAGGGCAATTAAGATTTTTTTGCATTATTTTTCATGACAATTAAACACAACAGTTGTTATTACTGTAACGCACAAATAATATCATCCTGTCCAATTGAAATCAGCATAAATTATAAGAAAAATATATTGCGGTAGTATTATTATATCATGTTAGTATTTATTGTTAACTTAAATTTAATATATATTACTTATTTAAACTTATATATATATACACACACACACACACACACACACACACACACACATTTCCTTTTCTGTATATATTTCCTTAATACTATATGATTTTTTTTTCTATATTACAGTTGTTTACTGACATTGGTTTACAAAATATAGCATGAAAATAATTTGACAATTTAAAAAACAGATGGCTTTCTTTATATAATATATAATATCTTATGTTTTCTTTTGATTTTAGAGTGAAATCTGTACACATTTTGACATTTCTTGATAGTTTTGGTGAGATTCACTGATGAGGTATTAATGTATATACTGTAAGTTGGCTCATTGGAGCTCACCTCTCGCTCACGCTCAGTCCTGGACAGCTGCATCTGCTTCAGCATCTGTGAGCGCTGCTCCATCACCAGAGTCTTCTCGTATGTGAACGCTGAGATATCACTGTCATGCTGGAGAAACACACACACATCACAGGCTCAGTTACAGTGGAGGAGACGCCTCAACATCTGGAGGATAACATCATCAACCACACACTAAACTCTAAAGGCCTCCTGTGAAAATTAAAGCTTTAAAGTTAATCAATTAGGACAGAAGTATTACTATTAAATAATAAAATATGAATATGTTAATAATAAATATATCTAAAAAATAAAATGTTATATTAGAACAGCTAAATAATATTGTATTATGCTAAAATAATAATAATCACAATAAGATAATTCAATATTAGGTAGCAATAATAAATTATTACAATAATTATATTATTTAAAAAAAATAATAAAAACATTATATTAACATGTTAGATTAATAATAACAATAATAAAAGATAATTCAATATTATGTAGCAATAATATAATATAACACAAAAATTAAACCATTATTTTAATATAAAATAAATAAATAAATAATAATAATAGTAATAAAGATAATTACACTTTATGCAACAATAATAAATAATTGTAATAACACATACTAAAATATTGTATTCATATATTAAATATTTTTGTTTATATTAAACTTTTGCAGAGAGAATGTAAATGGATTTTTGACCTTAAATGTCTATAACCTTTGGGCATGAATGAGGAATATACTCTCAATTATTTTCTATAAATGTTGTTTCATTATGCATTGCAATGTCTAAGCATGTGACGTGTAGGGATGATGAGAACAATCTTTTGTGATATTCAATAATAGGAATGAGTATATTTATGTTCATATTGATGGTCAGATAAAAAAAAAATATATATATATATATATATATTAGGGCTGGGTATCGATTCAGATGTTACAATTCGATTCGATTTCGATTCGCAAGCTCTAATTCGATTCGATTTCGATTCTCGATTCGAATTTCGATTCTCGATTCGATTTTTCCAATTTCGATTCGATTTTTCCAATTTCGATTCTAAATTAATTTCGATTCGACTCACTCAATGAATATTAAATACAAATCCTATATTTATTAAAAAAAGAAAAAGAAAAGAAAAAAAAGTGAACAAGTTTTCAAGTGTTTAATTAATAAAAAGAAATTAAGAGCTACAAACCTGTATATTAAACTCTTTTTATTTTAGGTACACTTGGGTACATTAAAACAGAACCCAACTCTATATTTCAAATGCATACAATGAATAGACAGGATTTTGATGCAAGATGAAAAATTGATGCTGAAAATTGGACAAGTCAGAACAGTCGCATGTCTTGATCAAACAGGTTAACAATCCTCACATAAACCCACATATAAAAACGTTGCATATAATATAATATGTGCCCTTCCTGTCTAACAGCTAGGCCATACAGAAATTGAATAAAATTATCAAACAGTCTGTGTTGCATTAATTATAAATTATATATTGACTAATCAAAGTTACAAAAGTTCTTTATTCAAGAGCAGTGAGTGTTTTTCTCTGTTCTCTTTGTTCTTTGATTAACTTAAATGACAGAGATAATTAGTGGCTACAGTGTACTGTCCCTTTAAGACCAGCCGCTGTTGACAGAGACGCGGAACTCACACGCGGACTCATTCTCTCACGAGGCACAACTCTTCACGTTCGTCATAAGACTGCTCTTATGTTATAAAGATACTCGACAAAAATACATTTTGGCATAATTGTGTGTGTTCTTTGTTCAAGCGCGAAAGATGATTCTATTCTGTGCTGTCTTGTGCGCACGCACGATATCATCGCAAGTTTTTCTGTCACAGTCACGACAGCATTTTGGCAGCATTTTGGTCATATAGCCTAATTGCGTATAGGCTTGTCATAGCGATTGCGATATGATTAAACGTGCAGCACTAATTGAGGTTATTTTATGATTTAGATAAAACTACCATAAAATCTCACAGCATTAGCTATAAAATTGAGTTTGCAAGCCTATGAACAGTGGAGGAAAACTAATACATAAAGATGGAAAAAAAATCGATTCTTGGCGTTTGAGAATCGATTTTGAATCGACCACATTTTAAAAAACGATTAATCGAAAAATCGATTTTTTTGCCCAGCCCTAATATATATATATATATATATTTTTTTTTTTAATAGAGGATTCTATATAGTCTAATCATGTAGACTATTGATGTTAATATTTGTATATGGGATAAAACCATATTCCGGTATGTTAGATGGATTACGGTAATGCGTGTGTAAATGGCCGCAGGTGTATGCTGGGTAACACACGACACTGATGAACGGTTCAACCCGAAAACGTTTTGCGCTCTTGCACTTTATCTGTGGCCTCTGGACAATATAATCCCCTGGGCTTTCTGGCCTATATTCCTGTGCGGATCTCTTCTTTCTTATTTTCTATATTAAATATATGAAATAAATGATTACTACTACTACTAAGATAATTCAATATTATATAACAATAATAAATATTTTAAATGGTTATAATAAAGTAAAAAAAATTAAAGCATTATATTCATATTTTAAATTAATTCATATTATTAAATATAAGATAATAGAACAAAAATTAAACAATTATATGAATATATTAAATAAATTAATAATAATAATATAATTCACTATTATGTAGCAATAATAAATATATAGAACAATACAAATAAAGTACAATACAAAAATTAAAACATTATATTCTTATATTAAATTAATGAATACTATAAATATAATATAATTTTTTGCAGCATGTTTATCAAATCACAGTTCAGATCATAATAAAGACAGTCCTACTGTGCAGCAAACCCAGTTTTAGACCCTGATGTTGATAAATCTGCATCAGTTTCTGCTCACCATTTCCACCACCTCCACCTCAGCGTTCAGACGCAGGTGATAGAGGAACATCTGCAGGTCTTTCTTCATCTGGATGCTGTTATCATCTAACTGAGCCACGGTGAAGATGCGCATCTTACACTTCCTCCACACCTGAGACACGGACACAGAAGAGCATGAGGAGATGCCATGACACTTTTAGATCAGTGTCCTTAAAGGCGGGCGTATGGAGTGAGTTCGGGCACTCGGGAGGTTGTGAGATATTGCACATAGGGCTGGGCGATAAAATGATAACGATATGTATCGCGATAGACACGTAACCAATATCAATAAAAAATGCGTTCGATAAAACGTTCGATAATTAATTTTTTCTTCGTCGGAAGAAACCAGAGGTTGCGAAGCAAGTTTGGTTGCATGAACAAAGGCACTCACTCTCTGGTAACCTAGCAACGTAGGGGGTGACACGCTAACAGCCAGTCATGTAACAGTATGGTTGCGCCATATCGTTGTCTCATGTTGGATTCTTCAGTAACAGAACCGGCGTGGAGTGATCAGTGGAAAGTGAGTGCAGCAGCGATTGTTGAGAAAACAGGGAAAGTCGGCTCGCCGATATGGCAGTTTTTGGGATTTTATGAGTCTGACCGTAGTCAGACCAATGTCGTCTGCAAATTATACAAGACCGTTGTCGGTTTCTCTATTTATATTTAACACTTTGCACTATTTTATTACACTTTATTAAGCATTTCTTACGTATTCTTTAATTTTGCACCTTAATGTTAAGAGATAATTGTTAAGTGTTCATTGTGATTTTAGACTAATGTTTACATTTTAATTATTGTGAGTGTTTTCCATGGTTGTGTCGACATTTCTGCCTTTATAACTGAGGGGATTATAATCAGAGAAAGGTTAAGTTTAAAATAATTTTTTTTTTTAATATAATATATTTGTCTCCTGGTCCTTATTTTAAATAGGGCATAAAAAATATAAATAATTATCGATATCGACCGATATGAAACGCTTATATCATGATACAGTTTTCAGCCATATCGCCCAGCCCTAATTGCACAGCTGGTACACGGCACGACTGTCCTGCACGAATGCCGGCGGCAATCACGTGAGCTCTCGCGCTAAACACAGAGACCGGAGCTTTCAATGTTGCATGTATAGCTTCAGATAGACAAATGACAGAAATGTGTGTGCAAATGATTAGTTGAAAAGCAGAGAACAGTAGCCATTCATTTCAACATAAATAACATGTTCGATGCTCGGTTAGTTATTCCTCGAGCATCAACGAGCATCAACGATTTCTACACGATTTCTCCCAAAATAATCTGCAAGCGAGCTCGTAAAACAGCAAATATCGCACCATGTACGCCCGCCTTCACAGCATAAAGCTCTGATTCACAGCTCACTCAGGGCCGAACCTTGTGCTGTCGCAGTAAGAAGGGCAGAAGCATCAACATGCCCCCGTCGTGAACGATCCACCACACGTCGATGGTTCCTTCACTGA
Source organism: Leuciscus leuciscus (assembly GCF_965113295.1). Classification (NCBI taxonomy): domain Eukaryota; kingdom Metazoa; phylum Chordata; class Actinopteri; order Cypriniformes; family Leuciscidae; genus Leuciscus; species Leuciscus leuciscus. The sequence continues at coordinate 31,238,790 of NC_138735.1, forward strand.
GACGCTCCTGATGAGGGAAACTGTCCACGTTTTTGGCCACCAGGAGAGCCAGATGTGCGGCAGTCGTCTCTCGGACCGTCTCTGAGGAGAGAAACACCAAACAGGCTCTTAACTAATAACTAATGATCTATGAATCAATCATTTGGTGATGTCAATTTGTAAAGAAAGACTACACGCCTGCACACATATACAATATGGCACATGTATGGATTATACACAGTATATTCAAACGCGCATATCTATAGACTAAACATGTAATATGCATGTGCACGCCGTCACCGGTTTCACAGATTCACAGATTTTTGAAGTTTAAATGGAGATGATAATGTTTTTCAAAATGTTTCAAAACTTGCACCTTGGATCCTGTTTCAAAGTTTGCGTTCGCGAGCACCAAACACTGGTGTCGTGCAAATGAACGACCAGAACACATTAAAAGTTTCTGTTTTCTGTTAGACCGGTGTCATGTAAGCAGTTATTATGTTAATAACTAATGATCTTTACGACGGAAGTGAATCAATCAAAAACTAACTTTATCTGGACAATAACTTTATTCTAGATCTGCTGTAAAGCCTAAACAATCTCTGTTACTGTAATCTCCTATTCTCACTGTAAAGCTGCTTTGAAACAATCTATATTGTTAAAAGCGCTGTATAAATGAAGGTGACTTGAGATCGTAGTTGCGTGTTGTTGGAAGAAATCCTGCAAGTCTAGTTATCTGTGTATTCTTCCTCTTTTAATGAGATGCAGCATCTTCCTCAGTTTAACAGTGTCAGACTCAGACCTATGAAGTTCTTCCAGGACTGAGGGTCGTTTGACTGTCTCCAGTTCCCGGGCCAGGCCATCAGAACAGAGTTGTGCTTCATTCCTCCGAGGCCGGCCGACTGGACCAGGTGAGAGATGCCGTCCCGCTGGTTCGACGACACCACGACATGGCAGAAGCCCTTCGTCTTCTCTGCGGACATGGCTGACTTTATGTTCTACAGTCGGAAATAAATGAAGAAAATAATCATATCAACACAAACAAAGATGGATTTGGGATTGATCAGTTCTCTCTGTGGCCACTAGGTGTCAGTGTGAGCTCAATGATGGAGTCCTGCTGAGCAACAACAGCCTGTTTGCTCACATTATTTGAGGACAAACTGTCTTGATATTTTGTAATTGACTGTTTGTAATGTGTGTGTTTCAGATCCAATTACGTAAGAGTGAATCTTAACTTAGAGGAACTTCTGAAGACAAAATTCTTTCACAAAAACAATCAGTGATTCTTGTTTTAAACTAAGGGTAGATTATAATAGCTTTACACTCTAACACAAAGATTGAAACATTAAATGAATATATTAAATTAATAATAATAATAATAATAATAATAAGATAATTCAATTTAATAATGCAGCAATAATAAATATTTATAATGATTATAATATAGTATAATATATATTTTTAACATATTCATATATTAAATATTATTAAATTATTAAATATAATATATAAATATAATATAATATAATTGTGATTTTGTATTATTATTGTGTTTTTTAGTTTGTTCTGAAAAAGTTAAAATGGCCAGAATTGCTCTACTTCTAAACCCAGACACTAAAAGTAACTTAAAAACAAAGATAAATAAATACTGTAACAAATGTATTGCTCATCGTTAGTTAATGTTAATGTACTTACTAAGGTTAACTAAATGGGACCTTATTGTAAAATGTTACTAATCAGTTTATAATAAATGTATAAAAATATTAAAATCATGAGAATCATATTTTTCATAAAATGATTTTTAATTAGTAATCTGTAACTAGTAACTGTCCAAGTTTGAGGCTTATCTAACTTTTTCTCCAAAGATTTTGATTTTAAGTAAATAGGCCTTTATTTGAAGAATCACTCATGTTTATCAGTGTTTGTTTTACACACTTGTTTCTCACACACACACACACACACACACACACACAATCTCTCTCTCTCTCTCTCTCTCTCTCTCTCTCACACACAGTCTTTCTCTCACTCTCACACATACACAGACACTCTCTCACACACACACACACACACACACACACACACACACACACACACACACACACACACACACACACACACACACACACACACACTCCCTCTCTCTCTCTCAAACACACACACACTCACTCACATACACACACAGACAGTCTCTCTCTCACACACACATACAGTCTCTCTCTCTCTCTCTCTCTCTCTCTCTCTCTCACACACACACACACACACACACACACACACACACACACACACACACACTCACTCACACACACACACACACAGACAGTCTCTCTCTCACACACACATACAGTCTCTCTCTCTCTCTCTCTCTCTCTCTCTCTCTCTCTCTCTCTCTCTCTAACACACACACACACACACACCTGTTCTGCTTGTTTGGCCTCAGAGTCTCTGGTGAGGTACGTTCCCTCCAGCACAGAGCCCACGATGGTCAGGCCTTTCCCAGCCTTCAGCTGTGTGGTGAAGGACAGGAGACGCGGGTGTTTGACCGACAGCTCAGAGTCCAGATTGAGCAGAACCAGGAGCTGAGGTCTGGAGAACAGCAGGAACATCACGAGTCAATACTCCATCACGAGCTGTAGCACAACTCACGACATTTCACTCGAAGCCTGATTATAGAATTACCTATTCATGGCTACAACTTTTAACCCATTGTTAACACATGTTAAATGTGCTGTTGATCATGTGTTTTAATGCATTATACTCTTCAAAGTGTAACACTGAATAGGTATGTATAAGGTATTAGTGCACAACCTTTAACCTTACAATTATTTACAGGAACAACTGACTAAAAGGTGGACTGAATATATCATTATGCACTAAAAAAAGAAAGGATTCTCCATTCTCAAATCAAACTGTGGAGGTTTTTCTGGCTCGGGATTAAAGGATTATGCAGGGCTATCAGAGGTGTGATGCTTTCAGGTGAATGATGTCAATCTGAGGCTAGAAGTCAAGAGCTCAGGATATCTGCCATTATCATTAACCATCATTTACTCTTTATTGAACCCCACAAAACTTGTAGAAATAAAATCCCCTGAAATTAATTCCAACTGGGATTATTCTAGTGCAGCTGGGAAGTCGTGAGCAACGTTATTGTAGTATCACTGAGATATTATTATAGTCTGAATTTGTTTTATTTGTTGTATGTTTTTGTCATTTTTGTTAGTTTATGCCTATATAGTTTTTATTCTATTTATTTATGTTTACTTGGCAACTATGTTTTTAATACATTACTTTATTTCAGTTAACTTTTATTTTAATTTAATATACAACAATGTGTTTTTTTCTATGGTTTTAGATTTAGTTAACTATAATAACCCTGGCCATGAGACGAGCGGGACTCTCATCATGTCCATAAAAGGACTTAAAGAGGCTCCGACATGGGAAAAACAGGGAAGACCTGTAACAGAGATTGTCTACAGGCTCACAGATGTCGCAGGACAGAACACATATCAGTTTCTCCTGATGTAGATTAGATCGCTGCGACGAGACATGAACAGGTTTGACCTGGATCCTGAAAGACGACAGAAGTTTCATTGCATCTCATTGTGCGCAGGTTATTTAATCCATGAAAGATTACTGAGAGCTCTGGGAAAAATCCAATACTGATTGTCTCTGGATTATGACACTGAAGTGCGAGTGAAGGAGTGAAAGAAAGCCGGTATTGAAATGTGTTGACTGCTAGATATTTGGCTTTACTTGCTTTTAATTCACTGAATAAAAATTAAAAAAACATGATAACCTTCAATACATTCTATGTAATACATTTGAATAAAAATAATAATTCATTCAAAAATATTTTTGAATTGAATTTACAGTAAAAATATTAAATAAATAAATAAAATTGTGATAAACACATGATATACACTACTGTTCAAAGGTTTAGGATAAAATGCTTTCATTCAAAAGTTTAAGATTTTTTTTATGTTTTTAAAAATACTTTTATTCTCACCAATGCTGCATTTATTTAATTAAAAATACAGTAAAAACAGTAATATTGCGAAATATTATTACAATTCTAAATTACTGTTTTCTATGTGAATATATAGTAAAATGTAATTTATATCCTGTGATCAAAGCTGAATTTTCAGCATCATTACTCCAGTCTTCAGTGTCACATGATCCTTCACAAATCATTCTGATAAGATGATTTGATGCTCGAGAAACATTTATGATTATTATCAGTGTTAAAAAGAGTTTTTCATTTTGTTTCTCAGGGTTCTTTGATGAATAGAAAGTTCAAAAGAACAGTGTTTATCTGAAATATAATCTTTTGTAACATTATAAATGTCTTTACTGTTACTTCTGATCAATTGAATGTATCCTTGCTGAATAAAAGTATTAAAGTTCTTTAAAAAAAAATCCCAAACTTTTGAACAGTATGATTTTGGACATGCATCCCAGGTGATTATTTTAATATGGATTTATTGGTTTATGTAAAAGTGCTTGTGTATTGAGATCCTGACCTCCAGTTTTTGGTGTGTGGTGGCGCCTCCTCTAACCGGATGAGAGCGAAGCGCGCCGCATTGAGGGAAACACCCCGGATCCCGTCGCCCCACTCCTTCTCCGCCCTGAACACAGACGTGAAATCACTGTGAGCGAGTATTAACTTACAATGACACTGCAGACAATCACTCAGGCAGATCCAGCAGTAATCAGCTTAACGTCTGACTGACTCACGGCGTGGGCTGTAATGCGCTTCTGCAGCTCTTACCCGCGGTATTCAATGTATTTGTAGATGCATCCAGCGATGAGCATGGCAACCAGAGCGTAGTACCAGGAGGATATGAACATCAGAGCCAGACATAAACTCATCCCGAGAAACGACAGAGTCCTGATGAATGACAACAGCAGCGCCAGCTCAGTTAAAGTACAGGAAACATTTGAAATAAAACAATAATAAAGAATAAATCACCTAGATGGCAATGAGCAAATGGATATATTAATGTGCCACTAACTTCACCACATACATATGCAAAATTTAAATATGCATTTTAACATAAACAATTAAGAGTAATGCTTCTGACCCCAGTAATCTTCAGAGTTTCAGAAGAGATCTCGGTTTATTTTAATTTCTCCAGAGGAATTTTTGGAGAAACTTATGAGGATGGTTGAAATGGAAATGAAAAGACATGAGAATCAAGTTTCCTGAAGTGTAAAATAGCAACATCTGAGCTATGAATTTGTTCCTCAGTGTTATATTATACAGTAGTCAACATTTGAAGTGGATCAAAAAAGTTGTTTAAGTTGTCCTAAGACAAGAACGGGTATTGTTCAAAATTCATGTATAACTTTGATGAAAGGTTTTGATCAAATGTTGACTATACTGTATATAATCTTTCACTATATATATAATCCTTCAGTATATATAATCCTTCAATATATATAATCCTTCAGTAAGTCATTGTGCTTCAGTTCAGTGCATTTAAAGCATTTCCACCAAAGACGTACAAATTAAAATGAGTTTTGATTGCATAATGCATATTGATTTTAGAGAAACTTAGTGTGGGGCTTGACATTATCCATCAGGATATAAATGCACACTAACGTTCAAAAGGTTGAGGTCAGTAATATTTTTAAAAAAAGAAATGTATTCAGCAAGTATGCATTAAATTGATCAAAAGAGAGAGTAAAGACATTTATAATGTTACAAAAGGCTAATTTCAAATAAATGTTTTTTCAGATAAAAGGTTTTCCACAAAAATATTGCTTGCACAACTCTTTTCAACTGATAATAATCATAAATGTTTCTTGAGCATCAAATCATCATATTAGAGTGATTTCTGAAGGATCATGTGACACTGAAGACTGGAGTAATGATGCTGAAAATTCAGCTTTGATTTTAGGAATAAATTACACTTTACTATATATTCACATAGAAAACAGATATTTTCAAATTTGTTACTGTAGTTTTGATCATAAATGCAGCCTTGGCGACTTTTTTCGAAAATGTAAAAAAAAAATATTACTCCAGCCGTACGACTGATATGATTGTAGTGTGTCTCACCAGTGGTAGAATTTGAAGCGTGGTCTCCAGTTGGGCGTCCTCAGGAGCGTCTGAAGTGCACAGGCCAGATTGACGAACAGATAACACATGAGAAAGAACCTGACGAGAGAAACACAGTCAAACACACAGTCTGTCGTCACAGCGGAGGAGAAAACACATTAGACATGAGACTCACATTGAAAGGATGGGCGCCACAGCGTCAAGAGAAGCGATGAGAATCCCACTCTCACAGATCAGAGCCGTCAGAAGAAGAGCCCACGTCGGCTCCCCGTTGGCTTTGCCATGACCGAACACCTGAGACACGATCACATGACAGTCAGAGTATGGCAGGATATGTGGATGCTTATGTGTCGTAAGTATTGTTGTTGATATTTTATAGATCCTTAACAGGAAATGACATTGTCACGGCAGCTCAAACACATAAGCACATCACCACACAAACAATTCATTTACGACTCTCGTACCAATCAACAGTGTTAAAAGAATAATAAAATATAAAAATTGACAAGTAATCAGAATAATCGCTAACACACTAAAGCCCTATTCGGACGGGATTAACTTTACAAGGGTGGATGGAGTGATGTAATTTTACCACAGGACGTCTGTGATATTAATGGCCAATTCACACAGGATAAGAGATCTCAGTAAAACTAGCAGAGGTGGGAGAGTAACTCAATTTACACATCGCCGTCACTCCTGTCGTATTACACTGCTTCCTGATATCACGTGCGAAAACACATTTATGTGACCAGATGTAAATGGAATCGCTTTGATAAATCAGAGAGCTATCCGATCAGTAAGAACGCATGAAGTGACCAGGTGTAAACAGGTCCTAAGATCAAAAATTTTCACATGTGGATATGAGTGCAAAACTATGTTGTAGGTGTCATGGCACATTAAACAGTCTGATAGCGGCCGATAGGAAGGACTTCAGTCTCGCACTCTGGTGCGATCAGTCTGTGACTGTTAATCACCCCAAGTATGAAATCTGAATATCCATTATGGAGCTCGGACACGAGTCTGAGGTGTTGGTAGAGCAGATGGTACCTCGAGGAAGGGCACGATGCCGTCTCGGGCGATGGCCTGCAGCAGACGGGGGGCGCCGGTGAGACTCTGAAGCCCCGCCCCACAGCAGGAGAAGAACGAGCCAATCACGATCACCCAGGGCGAGGGCCAGGACAGCGTGCCGATCACCAGGTTCCCTTTCACAGAGTCTCCAAACCTACAGGATTGATTTTATATATATTTACATTATTATATAAAATACAATATACAGAGTTTCTGCAGACTTTTTAAAGACCCAGTTTAAAAAAAACTTTTTAGGACCCGAAGAAATTAAAATTAATACCGTGCATTAGGGGTGTGCAATATTGACAAAAATATGTCTCAATATTTTAAAGTTTTGTTGATAATAATTAGGTAATATTTTACTGATTGTGTTTTTGTGCTTGGTGCCATGGCTGGTTTAGGCCTGTTGTTGACAGCTGACTCACGAAGATATTCATATTTTTATATTAAACATTTTGTGCATATGTTTAGTTATGCATATTGTGAAATTTTTTTGAACAATTTTATTTATCAAAAATTGTCTGTTTAAACAGTATTTATTTATTTTTATTAAAAAAACAACAACAACATACTTTACGTATATTGTGCCATTTATTATGTTTATTATTAGTATTTCTCACAGGCTTTCGGGTTTTTTTCTATAAATCTTGGGAGGAAACATCATTTCTGCCTAGCTTTGGAACAGCTTTTGTATGTCTATGATGCCCTAAAGTACTGCCAAGGTAGGGAGCACACTAGCTTTTGGAATTTTCCTGATAAAATCCCAACACAAGACGACTCTTGGGATATTTAACATAAAGGGTTCTTTGACTGCAGTGCCTAAAGTGCTCATAAACAGGCTTTGCACAGAAAGCGACCGTTATTTAAAGTAGATTTCCTGTATGTTTATTCAGGAAAATGAGGATTATGAGAGGAAAACGAGGGATAGAAAGCGCTCACTTGTCTCGGAGCACCACACCGTCGATGCAGGCGCCGAACAACACGACGCAGGACAGATCTGAGTTACACTGTTAAGAAAACGATCCTCCCAGAGGATGAGAGAAGACAAACAGCAGCTCTCCTTACACTCTCATCAGAGAGACACAATGATTCAGGGATTTTGTGGAGCGTGATTCTGCTAGATGCAATGGATTTAAAGGAACTTTAGGAAAGAAAAGGGAAGGTTTGTAAGGGAAGTAAGGATACAGATGATGGTGGTGGTTGCGATGGCGAGGATGGTTCCGATGGGAATGGACCTCTGAGCGTCTCTCAGATCCCCGGATCTGTTGGATCCAGCCATGATTCCTGCAGAACAAGAGGAGGTGTACGTTTTTATCAAAATCAAGACAAAATTCAATACGAAAAACCTAAGTTATAAAGAAAAATGTGGAAGTACTGGTGTGTGTGATTGAGTGATGACTCACAAAAATTCACATCGTCTCTGATTCAAAATTTATAGCAAAAACTATTAGAGTCAACAAAAGGGTTGGCAACAAAATCCAAACCTAAAACTATATAAAAAAAAAAAATGTATTAATAAATAAAATAAAATAAAATAAAATAAAATAAAATAAAATAAAATAAAATAAAATAAAATAAAATAAAATAAAATAAAATAAAATAAAATAAAATAAAATAAAATAAAATAAAATAAAATAAAATAAAATGTATATAGAGTGGAAACTAACTTTAAATAAAAGGTTTAAGTTGAAATTAAGAATAATTTTAAATCAAAAACTAATAAAAATGACAAGAGCACATAACAAATGACTAAAACTAATATTTAAAATATAAATATAAAAATAAAAGCTGATTCAAAAATCCTCAAATACTATGATAGTGTATAAATAATACTAGTTAGAGTTGGTAAGTTCTGTGAATTTTCAGTTTATGTTTCCTTTTCATATATCACACTTTTTTTTGTAAAAATATATAGATATTTATTGCTTTTTTGTATTGCTATATATACGGTACACAAATAAACAAAATTTAGCTTTATTATTTTAAGTTGATTTTTTATGTATGTTGTATTAAACATTTTTAATTGAACTGAAATATCAAATGTTCCCCTGAAAACAAAATTAAATCAACATTTAAAGTCACTTCAGAGCAGATACATAAATATTGAGATATGTGTGCATGATATCACCCAGCTCTAATGTTCAAGGAAAATATGAGGGTCTTTTCCAAACCCTCTATCCGTGTTATTGCACGAAGGTCATGTCCGGATATACTGCAGCGCAGTGTGAAACGCTATCGCCCTGTTTACAGAGAGTTCACACACACTCCTGCTGAGCTCAATGTCAATCTGAGAGCACTAGATAAGACAGATCGCTGTTCACGCTCATAACCAGATCAAACTAGATTAGTTATAACAGAACAGCACAGGGGCGAGAAAGACAATACGAGAAGCGAAAGGAAATACGACAGAAAGAAGCTTTGTAATGGACATGAATGCGTTCGTACCCGTGACCGAGGGGAAGTAGATTCCCACCAGCAGTGTGAAGAAGGTGGCGATGTCATTGACCACATACGGCAAGGCCTTGTCCTGAGGCGAGGCGGACACCGGCACCGACGGGAGGTCTTTCTCCACCATCATCCCAGCGGGGCCGTAGCTTCCCCACATGTTCTCTGTGCAAAGAAAATCAGCGCTAAACGTCACGATACTGAGCGACTCATTCATTTCAAGATCAGCTGTTATTTCTGCCCATTTGGTTCAGTGATATCTGCATTTGAGAAAACACTGAAATTGATACGTCTTATCAAGTTCATGTCAGTCTGACTCTGAAAACAAACTGCACTGATGGAAATTCTCCATTAACAAATTACACTTCATGGTTTTGCTTGAAATACAAAGTGTAACACTATACAATAAAGTTCCTTTTGTTAACATTAGTTATTAGTTAACATGCAATTAAAAACACAAATTGGTGTAAATTTCAACATTTACTAATGCATTATTAAAATCAAAAGCTGTATTACTTAAATGGACCTGCTGACATGAACTAACAGTAGTATTTTTATTAACTAACATGGAAAAAATATGAATAAATACTTTAACAAATGTAATGCTCATTGTCAGTAAATGCATTAACTATCGATATCTAATGGACCTATTGCAGATAAAGCCAGGGCTGCATCCGAAATCACACACTTCCTTACTCTATAGTAGGTGAAAAACAGTATGTGACAAAAGTAGTACAGTATGTCTGAATTCACAGTAGGCTACTCATAAAAGAGTCCCCGGATGACCTACTTTTTCCGGTGAGATTCTGAAGTGACACTCTACTATCCAATGAAGAAGACAGTAGGCGCGTTTCCATTACAGATTTGCGCAAAACTTTAGCGATTTTTTTCAAATGTCGACAAAAACTATTGCGAAATTACGGCGTTTCCATTAACCGATGTTACCGAATCCCAGCCACTATTATTTGTTATTAATTACACTAGCCATTATTATTAATGGAAGGAGATGTATGTGTGTTTTCCAAGCGTTAATGGTAAGGAACGACCCTTATTATACTTGTGAGCGGCTCATATGAGGTGTTTCTGGGTGTTTCTCCATCATTTCTGCTTCGAGGTCTTGATTGTGGCATTTATTTGAGGTTTAGAATCCAGTATTGCTGTAATTCTTTTGTCTTTTATGAATTTAATAAAGAGCTCTGTCTCGTATTCTGTCCAAACACACCGCGTCATCTACGTCAGCTGACCTGTAAATGCGAAAAAAAAAACGTTTCCATTGCAGTTTTGCGAAATATTTATTTTTCGAATTGCCTGAAAAACCTCCTCATGCGAGCGGAAAAACTTTTTTGCGATACATGGGAGGTTGTGCGATATTGAAGTGTTTCCATTGGGCGTATTTTCAATTCGCAATTTCAATTTGCGCAATTTGAAGGGTAATGGAAACGCGGCTAGTGATGCAACGCAACTGACACTGGTAGGTCACATGATTATGACAACATGGCGGATGTAGTACGTCCAGATTACATTCATACTACACACTCTCATACTATATAGAATGTACTTTTTTAGCAGCCATGAAGTAATTACTTGTCCAAAATAAGTATCTTCTCAAGAGAGTATGTGATTTCGGACGCAGCCCATGAGTACTTGAAATGTGTAATGTAATGTTCTATAAGTGATCTTTTTCTTCATCCACTACATTAAAATCAACGTTAAGTCTATAAAACACAAGCACTGTGCTAGTTTGATCAAATTATGAGGACAGAGAACAAGCCGTGAAACATCACTTGAATGTTCTGCACTGACCTACTTACACAGAACTGCAGGCCAGACACTGTAATGCTGCGTGAAAACAATTATTTCTGCTCACTTTAATGTCAGGCCTGGCCTGTTAAATCCATCAGAATCCAGTCTGGAGCCGCAGACACCATCAGTGACATTCAAAAGGGCCAGAGCGGCTTCATGATCAATAACCCTGGAGTCCCTGATGGGCTTGAGCCGAATACACCAGCGTATGGCAATGATCACAGGAGATATTACAGATTTACTACTCTTGAACTCTTGCCATGCTCTGTCACTCTACAGTGGAGACCTTTGGGGTCAGAGGTCAATGTAATGCTCTAACGCAGGAGTTTTCAATAAAAAATTAAATATTTTTTGAAGATGTAAATAAAAAAGTATTAATGTATGTTTAACAGGAAATTTTATATTTTCAAGATATTATTTTTAACAATTTGTTTTAGTATGACAATGTAAAAATTTAATTAAAAAAATAAAATAAAATTTGTCTTATCACATTTAACATCTTTCTCAGACAGTAAAATGTATTTCTTATATATGAAAATATATAATATTGGGCGTGCTTAGCATCAAAAAGTTTGAAAACTGCTACTCTAACACACACGCCACACACGTCTGTATAAGATTGAACAGTTAATAGTCATTTACACACATTTCTACAGCAACTAACACTAAAAGCAAGCTGAGGTTAAAATGAACACAAAACGGCACATGCAACTTCCATAATGTGACTTATTTCAGAGTGGATGTTCACCAAAACTTCTTTTTTCTAGGAATAACTGATGAATCTGGAAACTGATGGACCATTTTGACTTCATTTACTCAAACTCATCTTCAATGTTCTAGCAATAGTGAAGCAGAAGGTGTGCCGTCACCTGAAATGGCTCCGCTGGTAAGGCCGGGAATGCCCTGGATCTCAGTGACGTTATTGAGGTTGAAGTATTCATTGCAGCTGGCGTTGAGCTCCGGCCCGTTACAGAAGAGCATCCAAAGCCTCGTGGTCACGGTCACGTTGTCTATTATATCTGTCTTCATGCACTTGTCAAAGCCGTGGTTCTGCAGGGTGCGGTTGCCCAACAAACAAACCCTGGAGAGGACGAAAGAGCATTTAGACAGAATTCAAAAGACGAGTTGCAGATTTAAATCAGAGTTTATTGTCAGGAGGGTTGTGGTGATTGAGAAAGCCTGTGAAGCAAACACTACCGCGGATGTTTGTGGTTCAACAAAACGCACTGAGAGCTGCCCAATGCTGATAAAATCTATAAACAGGCTCTGTTTAGTCCAAATAGGCAATGCTGTAAAACATACAGTACAATGAGGGCATTTTGAAGCAACAGAGGGAAATAGTTGGGTTTCGGAAGTAAAAATTCTCTTTTTATTAAAATCAAAGTGCATTGAAATAAAAGTGTTTAAATAAAATAAAATAATGTAACTTTTTTAATTTTTGAATAAAAAGCTTATTAGAATCATGTCTTGTATACTTATATAAAGTTAATAAACTCATAAAATAATTTATGCACGATAGCCACACGAAAATATCACTGGATATTATGGAGATAAACTATTCTAAACTTTCCCTTTACAAAAAACAAAACAAAAAAAAAACCACTTAATTCTAATGCATTTCCATGCAAAGCATGCTGGGAACTAGAAATCCACGTCCAGATGGTTATTTTACTATATGTAGTCACAAACACAAAAATCAAGACCAGTTTACCTCCCTTTTGCAAATGTATATAAATTGAACAAAATTAAATTGTTACAGAATGTTCAAGAATTGTGTTGCTGTAACTCGTTTTAATTAAGTAAACCGAAAAAGTAGCAAAACAATTTTTTTGAGTGTTCATAATGAGCTGGTTGGTTTGGGTTAAGGCTCCTGAATAAGTGATCGCTGTTGAACCTTCATGAACTTTATCATCTGACTTACGGAAACACCGGAGGTTCAAAGATGGTTTTGAAGACGCCAGCGTAGATGGACAGGATGGACAGCACCACACAGGCCAGGAAAACCAGCGCGAGCTTGTTGACGTACTTCACACCGACGAACACCACCACAGCCATGAGTGTTAGACAACACGTGCCGTACACACGCATGTTATTCAGCATGGCCTCGGCCTCCAGCTCCTTCTCCTCCGCCCTGAAGATGGCAGCACTCGGCACGATGTAGGTCTGTGGCACAACACATCCATTTTATTTTATAGAAGAAAATAAAGAGGAAATAATGGGGGAAAATGGGAACGGGATTGGTAAATGTCACCAGGCCTATGCCATCTGGGAGCATGCGTTAGAGCAGGGATTTTAATCTTTTAGATGAACACGGACCCCATCCTAAAACTTTAAAGACGGGTATATATTTTCATGTTCTAAAAACGTTTTGCTAATGTTCCCATTAAGTTACATTCAAATCATCCAGTTATTTAAATGTTTTTAAAAATGTTTCTTGGACATTAAGGAAACATTCCATTTTCTCCTTTTGCAAACATTATGGGAACGTTCCTGTTCTCTGAACATTCTAAAACAACATTTAAAAACTGTTAGGCAAATGCAACATTACATGAATGATTTATGAATGATTTATGAATGTTTTGAGAACATTACTATAGACCAGATAACTTTAAACAAACATCGTATTAATGTTAACTGGAAGAACATTTATTCATAACTTCTGTTAAATGGTTAAAGACCCAAATCATACTGTGAAAAAATTACATGTATATTAAAAATATTCGCAAACTATTTGAAAAATATTTAGTTATTATATTGCTGTGTTACATTACTACATTTTTTCTACTATAGTAGAATGTTCTATAGTAATGTACTGTAAGAAGCATTTATTATTTATTTGAGTCCAATTTTATTATTTATTTAATTTAAGCATTTTATTCTAATTTTTATATTAACTATTGAAATTCAAACTATTTTCTATATTATATATATGCAATATATTTTTTTAAATATGTCCATTTACTTTAACTTTTTTTTTTGTAAAATAAACACTTTTATACACTCAAATCTAGTCTAATGACAAAAAACTACCAAACACAATGTTGCCGTATTTTATATGAGCAGTAAAATCATTGCAAATATGTCATAAATATTCAATATATCACACAATAAACATGTCATAATTCCTCAATTTAAAGTCTCAAGTTATTCTTGGATGATCCTTACGTCACAGTGGCTGATTACCGGTTTCTAAAATCTCCGCTCTTTGGATTTTCTGGACCTAATCTGACTGTAGACTGTAACTGGACACACAACACTCACCAGGAAGATCTCGATGGTACCGAGGATGTACATGGCCCCGGCGAACGTGGTGCCCAGATAGAAGCACAGTCCCACAGCACCTCCAAACTCAGGGCCCAGAGACCGAGAGATCATGTAGTAGGAGCCTCCAGCTGGGGAAACATCATCACACATCATTACAGTAAATGTGACACAGGACGACAAGCCCTCGATGGTAAAAAAGGGTGAATTCTACCAGGAAACCATTGGCACAGTTACAAAAAACACCATAATCAACCGTGCAGCTTGAGTGTTCGAGGTTTAACGTTGACCATGATGTCATTTCCTGTTTAAAATGAAAATACAAATACAAAATGTAATACCTGGAACAACACCGTTTGTAGCAATGGCACTCATTGATATGGCAGTCAACATTGTCTGAAAAAAATAAATAAAAATACAATTATTAGTTCAGATGTATTAAGAAAGTAAATATGGTCGATGAAACTCGATCAATAAAGATAACAATGTACAGTACAGTAATGACGTTCTCCTTTTCTTTTTCCAGGAACATTTAGTCCTGTTAAAGGTCATCTGCATCTGGGTGTTATGCAATCCGGCCCTACCGTTGGAGTGTCCTTGAGCTGAACGTCCACTAAATCCCTGCGTCTCTCGCTCTGTACTCTGGAAAGCTACTGGACTAAAGCCAATTAACGTCCATGAACCTCCAGCAGGGCTTAGCGTTTGAAATAAAGCGGTTTGATGAAGAAGATTGAGTGATCTTTACTAGCCAAAGACAGACACAAAGAGCTGCCATTTTTATCAACACACACTTTAATGCCGTTTCTGATTATACTCAGATTCATACCCAGTATGCATTTCAATATGTTCAGTTTATATTAAGATATGAGGGAATGGTTGTCATATTTAAAACAAACATATATTATTTTTTTTATATATAATGTATATTTTTTTGTTTTGTGAAAGTTTTTTGAAATGTGCAAACTAAAAATCGCCCTTGTTGGTGCACATTGTTATCATTCATCCATGTAATAACTTGCTCCACGTCTATAATAAATAACTTTCCTTTCTGTCTTTTTCAACATTTGTCATATAGAACAACTTTTCACCATCCATCCAATCAATTCCTGATTGATGCTCTCAAGTCCAGTCTTGCACTTTTCATCCCTGTTTTAGGAAGACATTAAGGAAGAAAAACGATGTGTTGCACTGGTTTGATATTGATTTAACTTTCCTAAGTGAGGAAGTAAATATGTGATTCAATCGCACATGGAAACGCCTCTCTATCCGCCATTTATCTCTAATAAGCAACGCTGAGATCTTGATGGTTCCTGTAAGAGCGCAATGATGAAAGAGCGAAAGGTTTGAAACTCGACCGTGACACAATCACCGGAAACGTATAATGACACTAGTAAGTAAAGGTTGAGGTGAATTAGATGCTTGATCTCATTGTCTGATGTGGTTTATAAATAGGCGTCTGTGTTAAAGACTTCTGAGCACAGGATATTACACACGTCTGAGTTCAGACGAAAGAGGAAGGAGGCTAAACTTAACTTGCAGGATCAACGGACTGAACTGATCCACACACACATATATATGTGTGATTCCAGTATTTATATGGACCCCGCTTGAAAAACAACTGGTTCTCTTATGCACAGTCTTCTAAGGCAGAATCCTAACTCAAGTGTCTTATCTGGAACACACTATCTAGGGAACATAAGATGATAATTGTGTCTTACTTTTAAATAAGCAAAAGCTAATGTAATGCTTCCTCAGTCACTGTCTCCAGTTCACACGGTTGGACTTACACACGAGCAGCACATGGACACAATGATAAAGGACTCCAAGATTCCCGCCGTTCCCACGATCCATGTCATTCGCAGGAAGAGAATCACTCCCAGGATATTCTGCAGGCAGGGCAGGTAGACGCCGATGAACGTCCCCATCTGTGGACTCTGGACAGAGAGACAACACGGAAAAGACAGCATGAGAAAATGTACAATAAATGATTGTGCATGCATGCAAAAAATATTGTAGGGACGTACAGTTGGAAATATAAAAACCCAGAAACTAAATGAAAATGAGGAACGTTGCATTGGCAACATGCTGAAATAAAGAAAGAATTATTTAGTTTATTTTAGTTAGTTTATTTCAAGTGACGAACATGTATTTAGTTTTAATGAATTAGTTAACAATAATAAACCTGTATACTGATGCTTTTTAGACCCAGAAATCAAAATACTGATGTGAAGAACCTTTAATAAAACATCAAAAACTATATTTTTAATCTCCAAATGACCATATAGGAACTCAAAAAAATGGTTCTTGATAAAAAGATATTTCTCTGCTGAACCTAAAGTGCTTTAAAAACCTGTTTTAACTAAAGAGGAATTTAGTTTTTGATCTTTAATTCTGCGACATACTAAAACGAGGGAAAAATCACCCATAATATGCAATGCAAACCAGACTTAGATCTCATCCATAAGTGCTGTGCATCTTAATGTACACTTAATGTTTCAATGGAAGCTTTTAGCCGTAAAAGAGGCATAATCCATGTTATCCTTTCAAATCGTAAATGACCCAGTCCTGAGATTCAGTGTTTCCTCCCAAACCAAGCTTATGATGTGCTTCAATATTGATACAAAAGAAATCATAACCAGCTTTTACACGACCAAAAAAAGCTAATAAATGCATACCGGAGTGAGATGAACGCTCTCGACACTGTTCCCGCTGGAGTCAATTACACGATATGGATGAACTTTAGTTATTACCTATAGAATCAAATAAACACCAAAGAGGATCCTAGATGTTTCCTCCAAAATTTCGCTTCTTCACCAGAAGACTTGAGCAGTTTCCCGCAGTCCGAGCATCTGAAGCCAGTCGTCTCAGGGCTAATAAGAGCACGTCGCCTTCGCCCCGCTTCACCAATCACAGATGCCCAGAGACGAGGAGACTGGCTGGGGACTGTGGTTTTGTGGGTATTGCCTGGCCATTGCTTAAACATTTTTACTTACTCGCAAGAAATAACCACGAGAACTCAATATGATGATGCCCTCTGGGCTTGAAACGGAAAACAAAGAAAATAGTTGCATTTGTGCATGTGTTAATAAATCTGTGCATACGGCTAAAGACTAACCATAGATGTCATTGGTATTTTTTTCAAGTGAATTAAAATGAGGCTGAGGGAGACAGAAGACAGAATGGTCTGTATTGTCAGGGCAATTCAACCCAAGTTTTCTGGAGTTAAATAAAATATGGCGTCTATTCAGACTAAAATGTATTGCCTTTCCTGACTAGTCATAAAAATAAAGGATTTCAAAAGGGGGTTTTCGCTGTGATGCCATACACTGAAAAACAGTGTAGGATTTACTTTAATAAAACTATTTTCCCTCAGAAATTGCTAGTAAATTTCACAAATAGTTACATGGGATTACATTGTAAATAATTACAAGGAATGACATAGTAACAAAACGAACATTTTAAGTAGAAAGAAATAGCATTTCTTGTAAAAAGTACTCTAATTTTTTTTATTTTTTTTTATAAATTATTATTACAGTGTAGAAGAACCATTTTTGGTTCCCCAAATAACCTTTCAGTAGGTGCAAACCATTACAGATTTGCACAAAACTTAATTTTTTTCCCCTCGCGATCAGTAAAATCATTCCAAAAACCATGGCAACGGACATTGGTAGGTTTATGTACTATATCCCAGCCACTATTATTTGTTATTAATTACACTAGCCATTATTATTAATCGAAGGAGATGTATGCGTGTTTCAAAGCATTAATGGTAAGGAACGACCCTTATTATACTTGTGAGCGGCACATATGAGGTGTTTCTGGGTGTTTCTCCATCATTTCTGCTTCGAGGTCTTGATTGTGGCATTTATTTGAGGTTTAGAATCCAGTATTCCTGTAATTCTTTTGTCTTTTATGAATTTAATAAAGAACTCTGTCTCGCATTCTGTCCAAACACACCGCGTCATCTACGTCAGCTGACCTGTAAATGCGCAAAAACTGTTTCCATTGCAGTTTTGCGAAATATTTATTTTTCAAATTGCCTGAAAAACCTCCTCATGCGAGCGGAAAAACTTTTTGGCGATAAATGGGTGGTTTTGCGATAAATGGGTGGTTTTGCGAAATTGACGTGTTTTCATTGGGCGTATTTTCAATTCGCAATTTCAATTTGCGCAATTTGAAGGGTAATGGAAACGCGGCTTGTGAACATTTCTTTAAGAAAAAAGAAGTTCTTCCTTGTGTGAAGAACATTTAAAAAAATGAAAATAACTTTTTTCCACTATAAAAGAACCTTTTGTGCAATAGAAAGATTCTGTGGATGTTAAGCGTTCTTCACAGAACCATCGATGCCAATAAAGAACCTTTATTACTCGTTATAAGAGCGTGGAACAACAGAACTATGAGAACTTCAGGTCATTTCCGACTTGCTTCTGTAATCAGACTTTCCAAACAATCTGACCTGTATTAATTTCCTGTCGAATTCTCAACAAAGGCTGAAAGAATGTAGAGAATGTGTGTCTGATTTGTTTTAGATTGCAGGACACAGACACAAACTTCAAACATCCTGAACGCTCTGCTGCTTTCAATCATGTCTACAGAGTCTTTTCACCAACGCCAACTTTAAAGGAAATGGTCCAAATACTTGTCTTTATGATGTTTTAGGTATTTGATAAAGTATGTTACCTTGACTGTTTTCTTCTTGGCACCTTCGTCCTCGTCGGCCTCCTCGTGCTCTCTGACGCCCTGCGTGAGGTTAGTGTAGTTGGCCAGTTTGCTGAGCAGCGAAGACACCATGGGATTGCTGTCCATCTCCTCCTGAAAGTGTAAAAGGTCACGAGTTTGATGGAAAACCACTGTATTCCAAACACGGCAAACACAAACGACTCATTTCAAACCTCTACAATGTCTCGGACGGTAAAAATAAATGCAGAGACCAGAATCAAAAGGACATAATAACAGCTTTGTCCGTCCGAAATCATAAAAATATACAAAAATAAACATCATGACCCATGAATGACTTTATTTGTGATCATAAACATGAAACGAGAATGTGGAAAACAGGCCTGATGTCAAATATAGGCTTGAGAATAAACACAAAGTCTGTTCTGACTGAAAACAATAATATATATTATCAAGAACTTATCTGGGTCAAAATCAAAATAAGGGTATGCCAGATTTTTGGATAATAATATTTTGGGAATTATTATATTATTTAAGTAAGGCAAAAAAAATTTTTTTAATTAAAATATCCACATCGTTGTAGTATTTATTGTACTATTAAAATATGATTTAATTCGTATTTTAGTAAGTAAAAATCAATAAGTATTTTAGCATTACATTTAAAAGCACAAAAGTAAAATATTTAGATTGATAACTGATGAAAATGTGAGGATAAATGTGCAAAATTGTGCAAATAAATGAATAAATAAATATAAAATATAAAAATCATGGCCCTGAAATAATTATTAATCTTATTTTTGTTTTGTACTGTTAATCAAAGAACATGCAGAAATGTTCAATCATATTGAAATATAAACATTTAAAAACTTCACCACTGAAGTTTAAAGATAGTACCTCAAAAAGTGCCATGTTTTTCCCATCATACAGCGTTCCCTTATAATCATCTGTGTTATGGATGAACGGGCTGCTTTCCCTTGGGGTTCCATCACCTGTATTAGAAAGATAGACAGAGTGATAGAAAAGACATGATTACTAAAACTCTGTGTGCTTACAGAACTGAGAGGTGTTTATGGTATGTTATCTTTGGGATAGATTAGGAAAATCTAGACTTGACTTCCTATCCATTGCTGTAGGTCAGACATAATGATTTTCCTATAATTAGAGCATGATGGCGATCGATGTCCTCCCGAGTGGCTCTACGGTTCACCAGTCACACTGATGTTCAGAGCAGAGGACGGCATATGGCGTCCCGTCATGAAGCGCTTATAAAGCCTGAAACGTATCGCTTAAAAACATGCAATTACGTGGAGGTGGACGTCGCTCGCCCGCTGATCCGCCTGGGTTTGTGGTTATATATAGATGTTAAATTGCAGTGATTTTACATAAACATCTGGACTGGGCTGGACTTATTTTCAGATTACATCGCTTTATTCATATCCTCAGACCTATCATTTCAGCGCAGATTTAGAGAGACACTGTTCCAAGAGTTTCTCAGCTTGAACTAAACAATTTACACTCTGAAATATATATATGAAGAGTTCAGATGCAAAAGCCTCTAAGTGCCATCTGAAATTTTCTTCTAGAATAATTATTTTCACAAAGCTTGTATATTTAAGTTCGGTAATTTCACTTAAATGACAATTTGCATTGCCATTTAAGTGAAATTATTTAACTTAAATATACAAGCTTGATAAAAATGATAATTCTAGAAGAAAAATTGCAGATGGCACTTTGAGGCTTTTGCATCTGAACTCTTCATAAATAGAACCTTAAAAGGTTCCATCAGGTGCTTAAAATTATATATAAATATAATTTATTAGACTTTCCCATCAATGGATATTTTTATGGATTTTTCAATTTTAATCAAATTAATTAATTAAAAAGCTCATAAACTTACTTGATCACTAGGAAAAAATGTAAACAACCAGTTAACATGAAAGCCTATGTAATCATTTAAGG
Source organism: Leuciscus leuciscus (assembly GCF_965113295.1). Classification (NCBI taxonomy): domain Eukaryota; kingdom Metazoa; phylum Chordata; class Actinopteri; order Cypriniformes; family Leuciscidae; genus Leuciscus; species Leuciscus leuciscus. The sequence goes on from NC_138735.1 coordinate 31,260,040, forward strand.
CATTCCACCTTAAATAGAACCTTTTTGGAATAAAGAGTTCTTTAAAATTGAGTCTAGGGTTCCATATAGAACCTTTTCTTCTAAGAGTGAAATAGTATTTTTCTAAATAGTAATAGTGTTTTTCCTACCTTGTTTACAACATAATTTTTGTTTAATTTACAGCGCAGTGGTACAAGATAAGTTAAATGTTTGAACTGTTTAACTTCGTAAACAACAAAGTCCAAGAGTAAGTTTAATGGTAAACTTGAAAAAAAAAAAGAAGCTTTTGTAAGCCTGCCAGAAACTACAAATGTGACCAAGCTTGACGATCCATCAAAATCTGTGTATGATTATGCAATAAAACCACAAGATGCTCTAATATGGATGTGGACTTTCTTATACAGCTTGAAACAATAGTGCATTTGCAAACTGGTCTGAAACTAGTCCAGATTGTTTGGAACACACATTTATGCAATAATGTTTGCGTCTGAAGTTCTCAAAGTGATGCTAAATTCACAGCTCACACTGAACACACCTGAACACATGGATGCTTTAATTCAAAGCATCTTTTCAAACTACACATTTGACAGTTCTACAGTAGAAAACGGCTTCAGGCTGCCGGCAGAAGGTCTCGACTCTATCACAGCTTTCATTGGCCAAGAGGACGTTTGACTGACATGTAACGCAACCAATCACAGTTCGCTTTGTTTCTCGTCATGTTTAAGGGTGTGAAAATATAAAGTCAATGTCCCTGCACTAACAGACCGGCGTGCATCTAATAAATGATTCATTCAAGAACGTTTTGCAAGTTTACTGCAACAATGGAGCCGCGAACTTCACATACTTTTGAATATCCACCATTTGTGACCCTGGATCACGTCACCAGTCTCGAGTCACACGGGTATCTCTGTGGCAATAGCCAACAATACATTGTATGGGTCAAAATTATCGATTTTTCTTTTATGCCAAAAATCATTAGGATACTAAGTAAAGTTAAGATATTTTGTAAATTTCCAACCGTAAATATATAAAACATTTATTTTTGTGAGTGAATGGATCAACATTGTGAACATAAATGAACAACTTTAAAGGAGATTTTCTCAATGTTTTGATTTTTTTGCTCCCTCAGATTCCAGATTTTCAAATAGTTGTATCTCAACCAAATATTGTTCTATCCTAACAAACCACACATCAATGGAAAGCTTATTTAATCAGCTTTCAGATGATGCATAAATCTCAATTTAAAAAAATTGACCCATGTGACTGGTTTTGTGGTCCAGGATCTCATTTAGTTGATCCTGTTGAGCTCTCAGTGTCACAGTTGTAAACACGACTGCTTTCTTCTTCCTCGAGGGGGTTTGGCCTCATGACGGCTTTGTTTCCAGGTGGACCGTTAAAGAATGCGACACACACGTCTCCCAGACATCCTTCAACCAATCAGATCGCGACTTCAAACCTCCTGAAGTGTTCCCCTTATGCATCAGACGTTCAGCCAACGGTCTGTGTTGAGGTGTTGAACTGTTCACTATAGTTTCAAAGCAAATGTAACTGTTAAAAAGATACAAGCCCTAAGACAACAAATAAACAGCAGCAAATACTCATGAAACACTGATATACCACACAATCATCAGAAACCAGGAAGAGCATTTCAGACCAGATGTACATTTAGATTCAAATGGTTTATTGTTTGTTATCTTTCTAACTGTTTTAGGAAACACTATTTCAATGGTCCACTTTAGACTTTCTACTAGCTAACTTTGCAACTACATGTCAACTAACTCTCATTAGAGTATTAATAGACTGCCTGCTTAATATCTGATAACACTTTACATTAACGCTCCTCAACAGTCATTATACTGACTATATGTTTTCAACTACGTCAACTTATTCTACTATCCTGAACACTAATATGTAACCCAGATCTAACAGTCTACTAATACTCTAATCACTGCTAGTTGACATGTAGTTGCAAAGTTACTTATAGTTAGTAGAATGTCTCAAAATGAAGTGTAACCCTGTTTTAAATGAGAAACGTCAAAATTGTCAATGACATTTGCATTTTATAACCTATTTTACTATCATAATCTGATATATTACAGAAAGACACCAGATATTTAACAATAAAAAGTTGGACAGAGCTTAGATTTTAAGGACTATGCATTAAGAAAATGCATTAAAAGTGATTTTATGATTACTTTCTAAATGTTAGCTAATAGTATTTGGTAAAAACTTTATTTTGGGCCTTTACCACTTTTATTGACAGAGACATTAGTGTATATTGTGGAGATCTACGGAGAATGTAATCAGGACAACAAAAGTTTCAAAGCATTAAACGTTTTGGCATTAAATGATAATTATATTCTACTGTTCATGTTCACATTGGCATCTATGACTGCAGACACTTGATACAGTATGACCAATCTCACGAGACGTGATCCACTTTCATCAGAATGACCTAGATTACAGATATGCTTATATCACTGCAGACGTCACAGTCCTTCATTCAGTGATGGAAACACACATGGAGAATGAATGAGTGGGCAAAATGGAAAGCAGGAAGGAAACAATTAATAAAGCTTAAACCAAAGCAGAACTGGAGCTATGATGGGACCAGCCAAAATTACCAACAAGATCATCGAGTTCATCCAATCAGCAGCGCCGCACTGCGCGTCCTTGGCTTAAGACGATTCCCTTTCCAGCGATGACAGTGGCGGCGTCCGAACCGAGTGTTTACAAACACTCTAATTGTGGACATGGAAGTCAAAGATCAAATATAGCAATAATCTCACAGAGAACTCAGCTTTCTTAACGCCTGAGACTAGACTGGACGCTGGTGATCACAACAATGAAGATTGATCCTAATAAAAGTGACAACATCAGAGATGGCCAAAGGAAATCATGCCTTTACACACATTAGTCACTATTACTGTCAGTAACAAAAGTGTTAGTGTTTTGAGGAATCATACCTCTCTCTTGGTGAGGAGACTGTGCTGTTACTTTAAGTGATCAGACACACAATGTTCACCTGCTGCATGATAAAACAGGTGGAAAAAAACACAGAGGGGATCGGAGACAAAAGCTGAGAAAAAAAAACATTTAAACCGAAACAAATAAACTGAGGGGACCAGAGAAAAAAATGAAAAAAATAATAATAATAATTTTTTTTTTAATGAAAAAAAAATTAAACAATTAAAATAATAAATGAAACCAAATAAAGTGAATAAAATAAGATGTTAAAAACCTGGGGCGATCTGAGAAATATTTTACACATAATTGAAAAAAAAAAAATTAAACAGAAAATAAGATAATATGAAAAAAAAATAATAAAAAAATAAATACATTAAACAAAATAAGATAAGATAAAATAAAATAAAAAAGAATAGCAATAATATAATAATATTATTATTATTAATAATAAAATAAAATAAAATAAAAGAGAATACAATAAAATAAGATAAAAATATATATGTAACCTACTAAAATTCACAAAATAAAAATGATAAAATAAAATAAAAAATAAATAAAAAATAAATAGCCACCTATACTAACAGCTCATAATCACCCACCAATGCTGACCCTCGAGCGCTTGAGTTCACCAGACCCTCGACCCCTATGAACAACCACTCGTGAGATGAACACAGCGGAGGGATTTTTATTATTGTATTTAACAAAAGAACAGACGACAGCTCCACCTGAACATCAGCACATCTTTATGGACCAGTGGACCTGACATCCGCTGCACAGGTGCTCAATATAGAGACACACCTTACAGAAAAAGGACTTTTATTTGCTTTCCAGAAACATAAAAGTTGGAGTTTGCAAGAAGAAAAACTAATAACTTTCTTTTCAACCTTTTTGCACAAAGTTGTTGCAAGAAAGGCTGAAATGAACACGTCAGGTAGGCGTCAGTCAGCCTCTATGGTAATAAATGGCCACATGCTCTATTTATATCAGCTAAGCTCTCTCTGGTTCTGATCTTTAAGCGGCCTACGGTAGCTATGTTTTACACCGGCTGACTGTGCAAGAGACGGAGGCAGAAAGAGTCGCTCCAATCCCTTTATCCAACACGGATGTCAAGCAATTAGAAGGCCCAAAGTCTGGCAAAGTAAATAAGCCCACGTCAACGTCTACAACAGATGATGGAAGTGCAAACGCTGCCTTCAAAATGATACTCAAAAAGTCACTTTGCAATATCCTGATCGTCAACATTAAATGCCAAAATAGCATTCATGTAATTCAAGTACAAACACAACACTGATCTCAGACTTGGAAAAGTCACTTAAAGTCAGTTTAGAAGAGATGTTTGTTATTTACAACCGTAAAACACCAACCCTATCTTCTATCTGAGAAGATCCAGAAAGTAATCTAAAACTAGCTTGATGCAACTTGTCTCTGAAAGTGAGTTTAGAGGAGAAGTTCTGGAGATATTCTGATTGACAGCATTAAAACACCAAAATATCTCCACTGATTATGAAGTTTATGAACCATAATTACACGTCTACTAAAGTAAGATTCAACACTAGATTAATGCAACTAGTCACAAATGTAACTTGGAAGTTGGTTTAGAAAAAGTTATAGTTTGGTTGACAACATTAAAACAGCAAAATATCTCATTCTAGATGATCGAGAAGTTCCAAAACAGCAATTTCACTCCCATTTTCATTGTAAATTAGGACTAGCTCAATTAAACTAGTCACAAATGTTGCCTAACGTTAGTTTAGAAAAGGTTATATTCTCGTTGACAACATTAAAAAGTACAAATATCTTGTTGTAGCTGACTGTGAAGCTCCAGTACAGCTAAAGAACTACAGTAAGACTAACTCAATGCATCTAGTCATAAATGTCAATTAATATCAGTTTAGAAAAGATTATATTCTGTTTGATCTCATTCTAGCTGATTGAGAAGTTCCACAACTGCAATTTCATGTCTAATAAAGCACTGTAAGACCACTGTAAGACCACTGTAGCTCGAGAATCACTTGTCATATTCCTCAATTGTCAATCATCTGCTAAAAGAATAAATCCAAATGTCACTTAAAGACTAAAGTAATGGCCAAATATCTCAGTCTACCTGATTGTGACGTTCAGGAACAGCAATTTCACGTCTACTAAAGAAAGAAACAAGACGCCTTCAATACGACCAATCACATCATATCCTTCAAAATGCATTTTTCCTCCTCAAGATGAATCACTGTAATCCTCATTTTAAAGTCACTTTGGTTGACAACACAAAAATGTCCATTGGCCATCATTCTAGCCGATTGTGAAGGTCCAGAACATCAACTTCAAATGAAGAACAGTGTATATTGACAACATTAAAACAACAAAATATCGTCTACCCAAGATGTTCAACTGAACTAAAAACGCGCGCTAGCTCAACACAACTCGTCACAATCTTCAAAAAGTCAGTTTACACAAACTCTGCTGGTTCTACATTAGCATTAGAACTCTAACAACTCAATTCCAGTTACCCGTAACTTTTTTAAATGTAGTTTACACCTCATGGGCGACATCCACGGGCATCACGGGCACCAGCGGCACTTACCCCGCGGGCAGGAGCTGGACCCCGGGTCCATGCTGACGGAGAGAGAGAGAGAGAGAGGGCGAGGTGTCCCCTGAAGCCTGAGGACGCTGGGACGACACTATAGTGTGCTCTGATGATCAGCGCCTGTGACGCCGCCAATATAACACAGAGACATCAGTCCCTGAGCGCTTGATCCCTGATCTAAACCACTCACCCAGACACGACACGGGGGAGGAGCGGAGGGAGAGAGAGAGAGAGAGAGAGAGAGAGAGAGAGAGAGAGAGAGAGAGAGAGAGAGAGAGAGAGAGAGAGAGAGGGATAAAGGTAGGAAAGTGATTGATGGAGGCAGTGCAGAGAGAGAGAGAGATAGAGATAGAGAGAGACTAATAAAAAAAGAGAGAGTCGACGACTAATCAGTGATGCGCTCACACACACACACACACACACACACACACACACACGCTCGTACACACAAACAAACACGCAAAAACACTTACACACTGAATTCTAAATTGTTCACAGAATTCTGAAATGTTCATAAACTGTTCAACCTTTTTTTGTACTAAATGTTCTAAATCATTTTCTATGTTGTTTTGATGCTTTGGCAATACAAAATGTTTTTTTTTTTTTTTTGTCATGCCAATAAAGCTTTCTGAACTGAATTGAGAGAGAGAGAGAGAGAAGAGAAGAGAGTAAAGCTACGTCAGATCAGTCAGTATGACTGTAAACGCATCCGAAAAACAGTTTCTAAACAATTACAGTTTCTAAAAGGCATATTTGAAAGAACAGAGAAAAATGATACGCACTGGTATTGTGTTGGGTTGCCACTTGATATCCACAATTGTTTATCATGCTAAAGAAACAAAAATGTCCCTAAAAAAATTATGAATAAATATTTTTTTAAACAAAATAATTAATTATATATTATATTAAATCAATTATTAAGTGAATTAAAATATTTATTTATTTAGTAATGAAAATTGTTGATGTGTGGCATGCCAATCATATTTTTTTTAAATCAACATTTAGAAATGTAGAATAGTTTTTGAAGTTTTTCATTATTTTAATCATATATATATATATATATATATATATATATATATATATATATATATATATATATATAATTAAATACGTACCATACATTAAATAGAAGAAAAAAAAATTGAAAGATAATATTTTAATGAAAATTTGAGTCAGTAATGATGCATTATTATTATTTGTTTAAGCAATGAGGCAGTTGAGGAGGTGTAATACTGTGAATAGTCTTCATCAGTCACACACAGCACATCCTCTCACACACTGTTGCTTTACTGCAGGAACTGACTTTACGACTCCTGCATTAATTGCTGGTGGTGGAGTGACTCTTCATCAGCATGTGAACTGGGCAGTAATCACTTAACCAGATTAACCAAATCCTGTCCTTTTTATAAAGCGTAGCGGACCTGAAGCAGGAGGACCACGCATGACAGACACTCGTCATTCACATCACTGGCCTGAAGATGAGGGAGGATGCAAGCATTAGGAAATCGACACCAACCCCGGTTTACATCCAGACAAGGGGGAAAAAAAAGAAAGTGAAATCTACACAATGTGAGATTAAAAAGTCAGACACAGTCTTAAACCTTATAATAAACTATTTTTCTGTGCTGGACCTTGTTAGTGGTGGTCAAACTCCAGCTCTCTTGTGCTGTAAGACATTAAAGCCTTCAGGTAAAGGCTGGTGACGTAACAGAGCATGCTGGGATAGCGGGGGTGGGGGGGTATTCACACAAACCCCCCCCCGTATGACTTCAGCTTTATGAGTGTGAACCGCTGGATTTCATCAGGCTTTGAGGTCACAGCAGGACATCAGCAAAACTACATCAGAACAAAAAATAAATCACGTCAAACCAGGATTTAAAACATGTTTGATTACATTTCTGATAAAAGATTATCATGATCACCAAAACTGACAACAAAAGGGAATTCCATCTATTCTTGTAGAAATAAATCCTCTTAAAGGGTCATAATAATAATAATTATTATTATTATTATTATTATCATTATTTAATTATTAATATTATTATTATTATTATGATTATTATTAACAAAATAATACTAGTAACAATAATTAAAACTTTATTTTATTAATATAACAACAACAATAATATTAATAATAATAATAATAATAATAACAACAATATTATTATAATATAAATATTATAATTGTAATATTGTTATTAGTATTACAAAATAAAAATAGTAGTGCATTTTGTTAACATAATAATAATAATAATAATAATAATAGTATTATTATTATTAATAATATAATAATATCAATAATAATAATAATAATAATATCAATAATATTATATAATTTTAATATTATAAACAAAACAGTTGTAACAGTTGTAGTTGTAACAATACTAGTACATTTTATTAATAACAATAATAGGAAATTATTTTTTATTACCACCACTACTACTTCTACTTATAATAATAATATTAGTAGAACATGACCCCTTCAGGAGAATCAAGACAGATTTTAAGCTTGCGATTCGTTGTATCTAAAGCTCAACACTGAGGTCTCCAGTTCTGTCTGACGGTCATTATTTGTGTCTGACACACAAGCTCTTCATATCACACACACTCACTTCCTCTGACCCGGCAGAAAATACAGAACTGGGACATGAGGATGTTATTTCATACAACAGTGTCCATTATAAGAACAGAAATCACACACACAGGCCTATAAATGACTTCAGCAAATCATCAAAACTGTACAGATGAAGCTTAACAACACTTCTACTGTCTGCATCTCAACTGACAGCGTCCATCAGAACAAATTAAGTTAAATAAGGAGGGAGGCCTAAAGTGTCAGTAAAAAAAAGCATAATTTTATCATATTATATATATATATATATATATATATATATATATATACAGAAACGAGGCGGTACGCATTTTCAAACCGAACGGTTCGTTGGACCATTTTTCCTGCCGACCAAAATTCGTTATTTCAAATCTAGACGGGTCCAAAATTGTCCAACATCAAATGGCAAACGTAATGAAAGCGGATCGAAACTGAGCTGCTCGTTATTGTGTGGTTGAAGGACCGTTTATCAGTTTGGACCAGTGCAGCGCGAGCCGATCGTGATCATGTGACACTGTTACTACACAGCGCTAATAAGAGCTCCAGTAAAGAAAGCATTTGAATTCGCCACAGAAGTAATAGCTAACATCGCTGCGAGATCTAGTGAGAAACATTCACATTTCTCCGTTATTAACGGATCAAACAGCGCTGACGTGGAAACCTGGAAGAAACATTGTGCCATGAATGAACTATCCAGTGTCCACAGATCAGCAACATTCACCATGGATTAACTGTAGTAACACTCACTGCACCCATGGAAGTTTGGCAGGAATAGTGCCTTCAAGTAACATTACGTCGGTTTTATTTTGACATTATGAATACAATTGCTGCCCTCAAATGTTAATCTGAACTAAAATAAACCTTTGTTTATAACTAACAATCATTTTTTCCAAGGAGCTGTTTTGTTTGATATGCTCCTAAGAAGAGTCTATTATAGCTCATCATTGCTCAAAGTAAAATAAAAAATCATACTTTATTATGTTAGTTTTAATAAAAAAAAAAAAAATTCTCTGCCATTTCTTGCTTTTTGCTGTATCGAAAACGTACCGAACCGTGACACAAGTGTATCGTATTGAACCGAACCGTGAATTTTGTGAACCGTTACACCCCTAATATACACATATACACATGGAGGTTTGTGGGTGGGGGGGTCTGTGTTGCTATTTTGAACTTTTCTGTTGCTTTTACATCTATTTATTCAGACATCTTGTCTCATTATGTAAATGTTGGAGTACCTTTTATATGTCTGCAGAAAAAACTTGGGCAAAAGAAATAACATCAGTTGTGCCGATGCCATATCTCATCTCTACAAATATTTATTAAGGTTTCTCCAGCAGAGGGAGACAGTAAATCACTGAGGAATGATGGATGTGCTTCAGCTCAGTGTTACCTGAACATGACTGTGCTCAGATAGCAGTCACACTATTGCTGTAGTGTATAGCATGCACACCATGCACAGGGCAGTCTGTATGCACTGCATAGATGACAAAATGTGCTTGACTTCACCTTCCCTTCCAGTGTAATGAACGAACCAGAAGTGATATCGGTTTCTTGACTTGATTTTTTAATTGGCTGGAAAAAGATTAGAATATGTGACCCTGGATCACGTCACCAGTCTCGAGTCGCACGGGTATCTCTGTGGCAATAGCCAACTATACAGTGTATGGGTCAAAATTATCAATTTTTCTTTTATGCCAAAAATCATTAGGATATTAAGTAAAGATCATGTTCCATTAAGATATTTTGTAAATTTCCAACCGTAAATATATAAAACATTTATTTTTGTGAGTGAATGTGCATAATTGCGAACATAAATGCACAACTTTAAAGGAGATTTTCTCAATGTTTTCGATTTTTTTGCTCCCTCAGATTCCAGATTTTCAATAGTTGTATCTCTGACAAATATTGTCCTATCCTAACAAACCATACATCAACGGAAAGCTTATTTATTCAAATTATGTATAAATCGCACTTTAGTGGTCTTGTGGTTTTGTGGTCCAGGGTCACATATTTGATTAAAAATGCAAAACACCATTTAAATTAACCATATAACATGTTTAAGTTGTGTACAAGTCTACTTATACTTGATGTTCAGAGTTTTACACTCGGTCTGTTCATTCACGACGGTTAATTGAGTTTCTAATGGACTCCAGCAGCAGCAGCAGATGTTTTTCCAGCCTGTGATTAGTGTGCGTCAGCCAGAGCTGTAAAAATGAAGGAGCGATTACGTCTTGATGCAATGGCAGCAGTGAATCAGCGCACACAGCGGGCAATAACAAGCGCAAGATTAAACCCACGTTTGAAAGGAGAGCGGCTACTGGAGGACAGGACGAAATAACAAACACAACGTGTTCCCTAAACAGTGATTCTCAATCGGCCGTTGTTTTCAGAGTCTAGAGCTGACGGTCTGTTAACATTACATGCATCACGGACTCTCTGTCCACAAAAATCTCTCTCTGCACGACTGGATATTTAAGATTAGATTACAGACGTGACACAGCAGGGCTAAGTGACGTTTGCATGAAGGTCTGTGTTCCAAAACAAACTTTAGAGAAACCTGTTATGATTATGTTCAAATGCCTTTTATGCAAAGCACATTGAATTACCATGAATCATTTGTGCTGCCATGATTCTGCTAGAAAAAAAACAAAACAAGCTCATAATAAACAGAAATAAATACAAAGGCTTTATATTGAAAACAAGACCAAAAAAATCCAGATTTTATTTCTCACAGTGTTTATGAACGGTTAGATATTTGTGCTGGAAAACAAGACAAAAGTACCAAGTAAAAAAATATTTTCTGCACTAAAAAAATCACCTTAAAAGTATCATAATATAAGCCATATGACTCAAGCGCTATATTTCTATATATGTATGTAAGGAACAGGCTAAAATGTAAGCCTTTATTCACTAAAATGGCATTTCCAAATTCAAAGCATGTAGAGATCTGAAATTTTGGTCATACGGCTTCAAAAGACATAAAATTCTACTTTTGTGATCCACAAAAAATAACAATATATGAGACTGAAATGACGTGAGAGATTCAATAATGTGAGAATTTACACTTTTGTGTGAACTATCCCTTTAAGACACGCAGGCAGATGTGTGAGGAACAAAGGGGAATTATTATGAAATTCAAAACGTGTGTCCAAAAGTAGTGCAGGGAAGTGGAATGCATAAAAGCCCATTATAAACCAAAATAAATTCAAATGCTTTATATCAAAAACAAGACCAAAATATCACAACTTTATTAACTCCATAAACTGGATCACTTTATGTGCCAAGCTCCAACAACAAGCCCAAAAAGGCTTATGATATGAGCTCGGCTCATAAAGTGATCCAGTTTATGGAGTTCATAAAGTACGCAGGTGTGGGTCGCGATATTTTGGTCTTGTTTTCAATATGAAGCATTATAATAAGCGCACATGGCAACATGTCAAGACCTCCGTAGACGGAGCTTTAGTTAAAATCACAGAACATAACGAGTCTTTGGTCGCTTTAATATTAATTTGGTCAAATATAGCGGTAGAGCATTGCTACTGTATGTTTAGCACGCTGTCAATCATCACAGTTTCCGGAGTGAGTCATGTTCTGTACACACACACACACACACACACACACACAACGATAATAAGGGGATTCATTCCCGTATTTATAAACGTATTTTTGTTTTTTTATCTAGCTGCCAAAGCAAAATGTATCATTTTCATTTAGTTTACCTTGATGTACTAATATAACTGAAATAGAAAGTAATAAAAAACTATAAAGACATGTTTTTAGAAAATAATAAAGATGACAAAAAAATACTCAACTAAATTATTGAAACTTCAACCAAAATGAAAAATATAAATATTAAAATATTACAAATAAATTCAAAATATTAATAGTAATAACAACAAGTGTCTCAATACTTAAATAACACTGAACGAGTACCAACGTTTGGGGAATCAACTTTAAACTATTGTTACAGTTGCCTATAAAACATTACAATTCTTACCAGGCAACAGGACATTCAGTGTGTCTTATTATTTTTAGAGGCACAGAGTTTATGAGGCTCTGCTATCTGGTGTAAACGTTCATAACTTTAAGGTTACTTCAGGCCGTTGGCTTCTTAGGAAGCCGTCAACCTGTTAAAGAGAAGTGCGACATGTATGGCCATTGCTTTCTCAGTTTTTTAGGCTGTAAAAATTAATGATGGCATAGAAAGCTGTTCTCCAGAGGAACTCGAGCTGGGAAAGGGAAAGTGGCCGGCAAAGGATGTCGAGCCGACAGGTCAGCGCTCAATGTGTCACACACACACACTGGGAAACACACACAGGGTCTTATCGGCCACTGCACATGTGAGTAGAACTCGGCCTGCAGGAAACAGGAAGTGCAAGGTTCTGAATGACAACAAACCAGCGAGAAATGAGCTCAACAATCCTGATAGAAACACCAAACCAGTGAGAAATGAGCTCAACAATCCTGATAGAAACACCAAACCAGCGAGAAATGAGCTCAACAATCCTGATAGAAACACCAAACCAGCGAGAAATGAGCTCAACAATCCTGATCGAAACACCAAACCAGTGAGAAATGAGCTCAACAATCCTGATAGAAACACCAAACCAGTGAGAAATGAGCTCAACAATCCTGATAGAAACACCAAACCAGCGAGAAATGAGCTCAACAATCCTGATCGAAACACCAAACCAGTGAGAAATGAGCTCAACAATCCTGACAGAAACACCAAACCAGTGAGAAATGAGCTCAACAATCCTGATAGAAACACCAAACCAGTGAGAAATGAGCTCAACAATCCTGATAGAAACACCAAACCAGTGAGAAATGAGCTCAACAATCCTGATAGAAACGCCAAACCAGTGAGAAATGCCCTCAACAATCCTGATCGAAACACCAAACCAGCGAGAAATGAGCTCAACAATCCTGATAGAAACACCAAACCAGTGAGAAATGAGCTCAACAATCCTGATAGAAACACCAAACCAGTGAGAAATGAGCTCAACAATCCTGATAGAAACACCAAACCAGTGAGAAATGAGCTCAACAATCCTGATAGAAACACCAAACCAGTGAGAAATGCCCTCAACAATCCTGATCGAAACACCAAACCAGCGAGAAATGAGCTCAACAATCCTGATAGAAACACCAAACCAGTGAGAAATGAGCTCAACAATCCTGACAGAAACACCAAACCAGTGAGAAATGAGCTCAACAATCCTGATCGAAACACCAAACCAGCGAGAAATGAGCTCAACAATCCTGATCGAAACACCAAACCAGCGAGAAATGAGCTCAACAATCCTGATCGAAACACCAAACCAGCGAGAAATGAGCTCAACAATCCTGATAGAAACACCAAACCAGTGAGAAATGAGCTCAACAATCCTGACAGAAACACCAAACCAGTGAGAAATGAGCTCAACAATCCTGATAGAAACACCAAACCAGTGAGAAATGAGCTCAACAATCCTGATAGAAACACCAAACCAGTGAGAAATGAGCTCAACAATCCTGATAGAAACGCCAAACCAGTGAGAAATGCCCTCAACAATCCTGATCGAAACACCAAACCAGCGAGAAATTAGCTCAACAATCCTGATAGAAACACCAAACCAGTGAGAAATGAGCTCAACAATCCTGATAGAAACACCAAACCAGTGAGAAATGAGCTCAACAATCCTGATAGAAACACCAAACCAGTGAGAAATGAGCTCAACAATCCTGATAGAAACACCAAACCAGTGAGAAATGCCCTCAACAATCCTGATCGAAACACCAAACCAGCGAGAAATGAGCTCAACAATCCTGATAGAAACACCAAACCAGCGAGAAATGAGCTCAACAATCCTGATAGAAACACCAAACCAGTGAGAAATGAGCTCAACAATCCTGACAGAAACACCAAACCAGTGAGAAATGAGCTCAACAATCCAGATAGAAACACCAAACCAGCGAGAAATGAGCTCAACAATCCTGATCGAAACACCAAACCAGCGAGAAATGAGCTCAACAATCCTGATCGAAACACCAAACCAGCGAGAAATGAGCTCAACAATCCTGATAGAAACACCAAACCAGTGAGAAATGAGCTCAACAATCCTGATAGAAACACCAAACCAGTGAGAAATGAGCTCAACAATCCTGATAGAAACACCAAACCAGCGAGAAATGAGCTCAACAATCCTGATAGAAACACCAAACCAGCGAGAAATGAGCTCAACAATCCTGATCGAAACACCAAACCAGCGAGAAATGAGCTCAACAATCCTGATCGAAACACCAAACCAGCGAGAAATGAGCTCAACAATCCTGATCGAAACACCAAACCAGCGAGAAATGAGCTCAACAATCCTGATAGAAACACCAAACCAGTGAGAAATGAGCTCAACAATCCTGATAGAAACACCAAACCAGTGAGAAATGAGCTCAACAATCCTGATAGAAACACCAAACCAGCGAGAAATGAGCTCAACAATCCTGATAGAAACACCAAACCAGTGAGAAATGAGCTCAACAATCCTGATAGAAACACCAAACCAGTGAGAAATGCCCTCAACAATCCTGATAGAAACACCAAACCAGTGAGAAATGAGCTCAACAATCCTGATCGAAACACCAAACCAGCGAGAAATGAGCTCAACAATCCTGATAGAAACACCAAACCAGTGAGAAATGAGCTCAACAATCCTGATAGAAACACCAAACCAGCGAGAAATGCCCTCAACAATCCTGATAGAAACACCAAACCAGTGAGAAATGCCCTCAACAATCCTGACAGAAACACCAAACCAGTGAGAAATGTCCTCAACAATCCTGATAGAAACACCAAACCAGTGAGAAATGCCCTCAACAATCCTGATAGAAACACTAAACCAGTGAGAAATGAGCTCAACAATCCTGATCGAAACACCAAACCAGCGAGAAATGAGCTCAACAATCCTGATAGAAACACCAAACCAGCGAGAAATGTCCTCAACAATCCTGATAGAAACACCAAACCAGTGAGAAATGCCCTCAACAATCCTGATAGAAACACCAAACCAGTGAGAAATGAGCTCAACAATCCTGATAGAAACGCCAAACCAGTGAGAAATGCCCTCAACAATCCTGATAGAAACACCAAACCAGTGAGAAATGAGCTCAACAATCCTGATAGAAACACCAAACCAGCGAGAAATGAGCTCAACAATCCTGACAGAAACACCAAACCAGTGAGAAATTAGCTCAACAATCCTGATAGAAACACCAAACCAGTGAGAAATGCCCTCAACAATCCTGATAGAAACACCAAACCAGCGAGAAATGAGCTCAACAATCCTGATAGAAACACCAAACCAGCGAGAAATGAGCTCAACAATCCTGACAGAAACACCAAACCAGTGAGAAATTAGCTCAACAATCCTGATAGAAACGCCAAACCAGTGAGAAATGCCCTCAACAATCCTGATAGAAACACCAAACCAGTGAGAAATGAGCTCAACAATCCTGATAGAAACACCAAACCAGCGAGAAATGAGCTCAACAATCCTGACAGAAACACCAAACCAGTGAGAAATTAGCTCAACAATCCTGATAGAAACACCAAACCAGTGAGAAATGCCCTCAACAATCCTGATAGAAACACCAAACCAGCGAGAAATGAGCTCAACAATCCTGATAGAAACACCAAACCAGCGAGAAATGAGCTCAACAATCCTGACAGAAACACCAAACCAGTGAGAAATGAGCTCAACAATCCTGATAGAAACACCAAACCAGTGAGAAATGAGCTCAACAATCCTGATAGAAACACCAAACCAGCGAGAAATGAGCTCAACAATCCTGATAGAAACACCAAACCAGCGAGAAATGAGCTCAACAATCCTGATAGAAACACCAAACCAGTGAGAAATGAGCTCAACAATCCTGATAGAAACACCAAACCAGTGAGAAATGCCCTCAACAATCCTGATAGAAACACCAAACCAGCGAGAAATGAGCTCAACAATCCTGATAGAAACACCAAACCAGTGAGAAATGAGCTCAACAATCCTGATAGAAACACCAAACCAGCGAGAAATGTCCTCAACAATCCTGATCGAAACACCAAACCAGTGAGAAATGAGCTCAACAATCCTGATCGAAACACCAAACCAGTGAGAAATGAGCTCAACAATCCTGATAGAAACACCAAACCAGTGAGAAATGAGCTCAACAATCCTGATCGAAACACCAAACCAGTGAGAAATGAGCTCAACAATCCTGATAGAAACACCAAACCAGCGAGAAATGAGCTCAACAATCCTGATAGAAACACCAAACCAGTGAGAAATGAGCTCAACAATCCTGATAGAAACACCAAACCAGTGAGAAATGAGCTCAACAATCCTGATAGAAACACCAAACCAGTGAGAAATGCCCTCAACAATCCTGATAGAAACACAATCTCCTGCTGGTTTTACCATTTTATTCAGAATGCACCAGTTATCACCTCGCTATTAAAGAAATGGCTCACCCCAAAAATGAAAACTCTCATTATTTACTTCCCTTCATGTCATTCCAAACCCATATGTTGAAACACAATCTTTACACTTCTCCTTCCCATTACAATGTTCTTCCTCAGCATTTTTGTCTTGTTTACAAATATCTAAACATTCTTAAAGCAAGATCCATTTACAAGAGAAGCAAAATGACAGTCTTATTTTCTGAAAAATGTATAAAAATTTGGTTAAAAACCAGAAAATAATATTTGCTAATGGGGTTGGAAAAATAATCTTATTTTTCCTTTGAAATAAGATTTTTTTACCCATTTTTTTTTCTTCTTGTTTTAAGCATAAGCTTAATTTTGTGTCAAGTAAATGTATTTTCATTTTAAAAAAAAGTCTGTAAAAATAGGGCACAATGTGCTGTGCTAATATGAAGAAATTTTACATACTGATTGAAAATTGAATTACACATTGCATTGCATTGTTTTAAAGTTAAATGAAATTTTCGCGAACTTAACGGGAAAATGTCCAAGCAGAAAATTACCAAGCTTTTTATAATTATACAGATTTTATTTCTTACAGTGTTTGAAATAGAAAATGTATGAATGTTTAGATATTTGTACTGGAAAACAAGACAAAAATATCAAGTGAGAAATCATTTTAAAGGAACAGGCTGAAATTTAAGTCGTTATTCACTAAAATGGCATTTCCAAATTCAGAGCATGAGTTTGAAATATTCCTCATAAACCTGCCAAACAGCTTCTGAAGACATACAATTATCCTTTTGTGATCCTCAGAAAAATAACAGCATGAGATTGAAATGACATGTGGGTGATTAAATAATGTGAGAATTTCCAATTTTGTGTGAACTATCTCTTTAAGAAATGCAGACAGATATGTGAGGAACAATGAGGAATCATTATGAAATCCAAAAACATTTATCTGATGTATGAAATGGGTTGGTTCTCACGAGCAAACGCAGCTGAAGGCGTTGGTGTGCGTAAAGAGGGTGTGGTGTGAACGCTGAACCACAAACACACACCAGGATTTCTACATTCTCCACATCTGGACGGCGTTACGGTCGTCAGTGGTCGAGGGGAGAACAATGACATGATCATGACGTCATGGGAAGCAATGCTGGAAAACAAATACTACAAAACACATCCTAGACGGATGAAAAAGTCCTTGCTGATATCGAGCAGAAGGTCTGAGCAGGACAAGAGGCCTCATATACAACTAACAAACACTGAACGAAACAAACAGCAGTGAATGTTCATCGACAAAAACCAGGCCTTTACTTTATTCATAACATTGCCAAGTTGTCAAGTTGGGCTGGTGCAAAGGTGTGAATGTGTCAACTGATGTTTTGTAACTTTTAAACTGTGGTGGATACATTTGCATGGAAATCAGTGGTAAAGACTGCTTTACTTTATTTGCATGTGAAAACGACAGAAAAAAACATGGAATATTATGAAAATATAGAGCATGACGTGTCCCATACCAGTCAAGATGAGAAGATTTTTAAGTTTTTTAGGCACAATGTGGAACTTCTCATCCAATCAGAATTTAGGCTCAATCCCAATTCACCCCTTGCCCCTACCCCTCCGTTTTGCGCGTTCCGTGAAGGGGTAGAGTTGTCTCGATTCTCTTCTGGCTGTAGGGGTAGGGGTAGGGGGAGGGGGAGGGGGAAGGGCCAGATAGTCCTTGAAACGAAGATTTTTCGGGACCACACTTCAAACGTAGGGGTATAAGAAATGTACCTGCATACACCGGCTACAGAGGCAACATGGCTGCCAATAATCATTTTCTTTATGTCATATTCAATCTTGTGTTCATATTTACGGTCATGTTCTTCAAAGAAACGTTTGAAAAAAAAAAAAAATCGTTGAAGTTTGTTAACGATAGTCCCGCAACATATTTTCATGTCTGATAACTGCAGGGAATTGGCTTATCTTTTACCGTACGTCTGCTATGAACGCATTGTTTTCTTGTGGTTATATGTGAACACGATATAAACGAACAGTGCTTACACAGTTTCGTATTTTTTGCAACATGATCAACCAGTCTTGTATGTTCTTTATCAAACAGGGACACCTGAGGAAACCCGGAGGCTCATTCGTTTTCGCGCTGACAACGAGCAACGTTTCCTGAAGTCCAAAAATACTAAGGCGTCGAAGATATCGTCATCGCCGTTGTTTTCTGCGAACTTCAGAAGAAAAATGAAAAAAAATAGCTGTAACCCACGCAATCGAGATGACTACAGCTGACGACGGCATCTTGGAAGTTTGTGATAAACATTGGTGCATCTCCTGTGACGTAGGCGCTAGCGACGACGTACAGTATAATGACGTGTAATGGTGTAGTAGTGGTGTCCCATTTCTTAGGGGAATATGTTCACCCCTACGCCTTGCCACTTTGTTTCAATTAGGCGGTAGGGGTAGGGGTAGGGGTAGGCGAAGGGTAAAGGGTAGGCGAAGGGGTATAAAATAGAATTGGGATTGGGCCTTAGAGTCTAAACAACACAGGTTTTAGCATAGAGCATCCTCTAAAGCTGTATTTAGCAACATGTTGTTCTTCAGTTTTTCTGAAATATTAAATCTAAATCTGTCTGACACAAATCATCTCTTCAAAAAAGCAAAAATTCAGAGCGCACTCAGTTCGACTTCTTTCTCTTCCGAGTGTCCATGGTTTCGTAACCCATCGTTGACACAGAAAGATGAAGCCTCCCTCATCATTACACACACACTGTGCATGAGAACTGACCTTTAAAGAGGAGTTCATCTAACCATCAACCACTTCACATCCATACAGATCATCATTTCACATGCATACCTCTAAAATCCTCCCTGTGCGTGAAACAAACACTGACTACTGTAATTGGAGAAGAAAAAAAGAAAAAAAAACATTGCATTTCTAAAGCCTCTAAAATGTGAGTTGTGCAAAAGTCCATGATTAGGGTGGAATCATGAATCACTGCCTGATATCATCAAAAATTACATTTCAGGATCCACTAACAACGGTTATCAGACACAATCTGCTGTGCTGTTTAAATACGCACTGGGACGTGGATGATTTTAATAATCGTCTTGCTTGGCGCTGTGAAATCAGCAAAAAAACAACATGGGAAATGTGAATCGAAAACCTGTTTTTCTGCTGATATCCATTTCATATCACAAGAGTGCTTGCATTGTTTTCTTGCAATTCTGACAATTGTGTGTAATAAAACTCTACAGACAGGTCGCCTCCTTAGTCCTTAATCCAAAAAAACACAAGTTGATATAACTGTATTTATTCTCGCTGAGCTTAATGCTTTGAGAAGATAAAGTACATGCTGAGAGGGTTTACAGTTACTCTGTTATTCAATTTCAGGTTGGCTTTTCCATGGGTGGAGATGGGGAATAAGTGGATACAGATGTAGGCCGCGGCGCTGTATGCTAGTAATGTGTAATCAGGCAGAAACGCAGGGAGTGAGAGAGTCCTTATCTCTGAGGAGGCTCTTGTGGTTATACGACGAGGACTGGCAACTCTATATGGACACGGTGTCCTTCATCTGTAAAGTCCTAAAAGGAAATAAAAGACAAAGACCAGCTCCAGATATGATGGTGAATGAGAAGGGTGGAGTCTTCAACTCCCACCGGCGCGAACCAACAGCAAGCAAGCAACATGACAAATCAATAGCACTGACTGGAATCCGAGTCCGTGTTCATCTCACAGGAGAGACGGGGAAGAAAAACAGCCGTTGCACAACACAGAAAACTGCCCGCTTACATAACCCTTAATATGCATTCAGTTCCTCTACTGAGCCTGGAAAATTTGGGCCGTAATTGTAAGCCAGGGTAGCAATTAGCAGGAGAAAAGCCATCGGCTGGTGCACGACATGTAATAACAGTTCGTTTCTGTAGAGATTCATTAGAGATGAACTCAGTGACCTGTGGTCGTTACAAGCTGCAGTTTATAACCGAGAGGTACAAAACTAAAGAAAAATGTCTTTGTTTTTCAGCCAATATTCAATATACATCTCAATATTTATGTATTTGCTCTAAAATAACTTATTTTCCAAACATCATTTCAACCTTCATGTAGGGAAATCAATTCTCAACGTTTAATGCATTACGTAAATAACTAGTTTAAAGTAATTCATGCCTCTTTTAAATGTTTTCATTAAATTAAATAATTTTTCATTCGCAGCAATTTAATAATGCATATAAATAAATAATTTTAACTAGCTTATTTTTGTGAAAACATTTTAAAAGAAGTAACAGCAAACATTTTTGAATGATGCAAACAAATCACTGATTCGGACTTGATTCACTGAAACTGATTCACATTAATGAATCAGACTTACTAACTCAATCACAATTTGTGCTACTTTAAATATGAAACGCTACTTTAAACATTTCTTGCTTAATGCAACAATAAAATAAAAAAGTGCATTAAAATATTTCAATATTCATGATGATGCTGCATCTGTTATTGCCTGCCAAATCACATTGAATTTATCATGGATATTCAATATGAAATGCTACTACTAACATTTCTGTGTTAAAAGACAAGGATTGCAAAAGTTGTCTAATGATAAACTCTGTGATGATGCTTTATTTTACATTGCCAGCTTAATTCACAGTGAATTTTTCATGTATATTCAACATACCCCCCCTGCTTTAGGAAACTGAAGCTGTTAAACTACGCCAGTGAATGTAGAAACAAGTCCACACCGCTACCATTTATGCATAAATATTGACTAGATGCAGCACTTCTAATGATAATGTGCACTAATAGAAGCATTAAATGAATAAATGAATCCACAAAAGATGCAAGAAACAGTTTCAAACAACGATCACGTGAGCTTTTCTTCAGCACATGCTCCTCACACCCATGTGAAAGAGGAAAGAGAGAAGGCGTGTTCGCTCAGCGCGGAGAGAAAGAGAGAGAGAGAGAAAGACAAACAAACTGCGGACAGTGACCCGCTAAGTTACCCTGAAGCGGCGCATTACACGAGCTCCAGCTGGGCTGTTTGGATTCACACACACCGTAGTCTAGACAACTTCCAGCCTCACCTACGGTTTCTTCATCCTCCTCCTTCAGGACGTTGTTGTCATCGGAGTCTTCCTCGGCGGGCTTTCTGCCATCATCCACGGGGACCACGGTGAAGTTGGTGGGCATTTTCTCACCATGTGTCTCTCTGCGAGACGTCTGTCTTGCTCCTTATCAGTCTGTCTCACACACGCTGACTCTCCTCCTCTGCGCTGGCTTGTTAGAGTTGTGGTTCGAAGTTCTCAGTTGTGCTCCTATCTCTTTGACACCGGCTTGATCATGTGACCAGCCTTCGCCCATATAAGGAGTCAGGGAAGCTCCGCCCAGTGGGCCGTCCTCTCTGCACACATGAGCTTCGTCTCCTTTTCTCGCCTGTGGCAGAATGAACCTTCACAGACACAACACCACACCAGATAAAGGAAGCTATTGATTAAGAACCTCTTTAAGGAACTATCGTTAACTAAACTAAAACTAAAACCAACTTAGAAAATAATTTCTGTGACTTCAATTAAAATAAACGGTAACTGAAATCAAATAAAAGATTAATTGCTTCTTGTATCCCTTTGCATAAAAGCGTCTGCTAAATTAATAAATGTAAATGTAAAATATAAAAAAGCTTATTTAAATTTCAGTTAGTTCCCAAAGCAACATTATGAAACCGTGATGCATTTTTCAGGATTCTTTGATGAATATAAAGTTCAAAGAACAGCATTAATTTGAAGTAGAAATCACATTATAAATGTCTTCACTGTCACTTTTGATTAATTTAATGCATCCTTAATGAAGAAAAGTACGAACCCAAAAGTTTGAACAGTATTGTACGTCACATTACAGATGCAAAACAGGTTGACAACCCATTTGTGGCCAAAAAGCTTAACTGTGTTTGCAAAAAAAACTACAAGACTTAGTAAATCTACACATTATCCCGGGATAGAAGAAATTATTTTAACATCAAAGCAGTGATTTAAGGCGTACTAAGTGTTACTGTGTGTATGTATGCATGTGTAAACACACTCGCCCATGTGCACAATGCAAACACAAGTCCAGGAATACAGCAGCCTGTCATTAAAGCAGACAAACAGCATAGCTCTGCGGTTCAACAGGGGAATTTATTTTAAGGAGTGTTTATTCCTCAAGAAAACTATGAGACTCGACATACTGTACGGTGAGATCTTCTGGCTGCAAGGGTTGTCGTGCTTCACAAGTCATGAGCTGTTTCGTCTTCATGACCTTTGACATGCAGTTTAGTTCAGTAAAAAGACATGTCTGCACTGGCTGCGTAGAAACTTCAAGTTTTACAATATGAAACATTTAGAAAAGAAAAGAAAATTCTGTGAAATCTACCAAAGAATGGTTTGCTAAAATAACTCATGATTTTGCTGCTTGGTTTTGTTGCAGTTGTTGATGTGAAATGTTTCGGTTGTATTACGTTTTTTGGCGAGAGTGTTTGTGGCGTCAGGAAAACCTGCAGCATTCTTAAATGAACACTTGTAAAGAAGAAGTATGTCGGCATACTTTTAAAATGAGTAGTTATTAGGGAAATATACTTCATTAAAAGAAGATACTCAAGTCGTGTGAACTGAATGTCATGTTTTCCGATTTTCGGCAATTAAAGTTAAATATATTATGGTTTAAATGTAATATTAAATGCAATTAGTTGAACTAAGAGTGTTCAAGTGATCCACTTAAGTGTAGGACTTAAGTATATCTTTATATGGAATTTGATTTCATAATTACTTCTATTGTCTTTGAAATACGGCTACTGATGTACTGACAAACATTTATGGTAAACTGAAATATACTTACATTTTTTCATTTCGATTGAAACTTTCATGTCATGTATTTAAATATATTTGCAGTTACACATTTGTAATGAGGAAGTGTACATGTAGTACACTTAAAATGTATTAACTTTAAATGTAATATTGAATACTACACTACAGTTAAAATTATAATCAAATACTTTACATGTGCTTTAGTATGTTAGTCAACACATCAAAATAAGTGTACTTCTTCAACGCTTGACTAAGAGACACTATTAAAAAAGTGCACTTTTAAAAGTGTACTTAAGTGTGTTAAGAAACAGTCATGAAAGTGTACTTTAAGTACGTTCCAAGTACAGTTTTATAGACTACAAGTGCATATTCAATACAATTAAAGGGGTCATATGATGCTTTTTATGTTTTCCTTTTCTTTTAATGTGTAAAGTATCTGTTTGTGCAAACGATCTACAAAGTTACAAAGCTCATATTCTCCCACAAAGTGATTTATTCTGTCTAACAGAGAACGCTGTCCAGACCAGCCTAAAAGGCCTTGAATAAAGTCCAGATTTTACTTCCTCAAACATCCACGTATTATTGTGTACATTGTGTGTAATATTAGCATAAAGCCGACCAAAAGTATATGCAATGAATTAAAGTGTTGTCGCTGTGTGTTTGGATGCGAAAGCAAAACCACTTTTGCTTTTTAGAGGTTAAGATGTATTTATAAAGCTGTTCCTGAGCAGTACGACCCAAAAGTTTGCTTGAGCATGGCGTATTTTACAGAGGACGGCTTCATGAACCTAGAGAGCACAGCACCGGTTAGACTACTCGCCACGGTCACACATTCTGCTCAAGTCAAGCTTGCAATGAAAAAATGATCAGCTTGATCATCCGCATTTTTAATTTCTGACTCAAGCTCGAAACTGATACGTCAAAACAAACCACATTATTATTATTAACTCTGTGTTTACAAATAGTTTGGAAGCCTTCGAGGCTCGTGATTATGGGCTAGGGCTGCACAATATATCGAAATTATCGAAATATTGCAAATGTAGATTATCACAATATGAATATCGCAACGGCTTGCAATAACTGTGGTCATGAACAAAGGACAAAGAGAAAAATCACTCACTGCTCTTGGCTGAATAACATTATAACATTTACATTTGGCAGACGCTTTTATCCAAAGCGACTTACATTGCATTTCAAGGCACACATTTACAGTCTTAGCAGTTCTTGCTTTCCCTGGGAAACGAACCCATGACCTTGGTTGAGCTGCAGGAAAGCACAGAAAGAATAACTTTTGGAAAGTTTTGGAAAGAATAACTTTTGTAGCTTTAATAAGAATCAGTATGTATTTAATTCATACAGTGAAAACTAAGCAGTGTTTGATTATTCAGTTTTTGTTGTTTAATAAACCTAATGTAGGCTTATGCTCTTATGTTACAGTAAAACACTGATGTTCACATTCAGAAGTTGTAGGGATGTTTTCTTGTCAGAAAAATAATGTGAAACACGTATGTAGGTTATATAATTTTAAATATTTTAAAGATAATTTAAGTTTATTTTACACACTTTAACCCTCTGGGCGCCACGGTCGAGTTTACTCGACAAAATGCGGCACTGAATAAAACGGCCGATTTTGTCAAATAGGGTGTCAAATTTCGGTCGACCTCCCCTCCACTAGTTGGCAGACATGTCATACTTCATCCCCGACTCAAAAAAAAGTAATGCTTCTATACAAAATATTCGAGCTAGAGCGCATTGAATCAGTGCGAACAAAAGCGGAGCTAGTGTGCGAGTGAGCCATTTTATCAGAGCAATATTGTCAACGTCAGCGAGTATTTGCATTAGATTATTATTATTATTATTATTATCTAATGGCATCAATAAAGCTTACCCGCAATGAAGTGTTGGGTCTTCTATTCGCGGACCCTGATTCTGAAGGGGAATAACGTTATCTGCCTTCAGAAAATGACGGTGATTCTGAAAGTGAAAGTATAGCCCTACACCAAGCAAAAACGGTGAATCCTTTGCCCAATATAACGTTAGATGGTCCTTTGCCCAATGTCAGTGGTGGGAACAATGTTTCCCGGGGTCGGAGTGTTCATCGCGAAGTTAGCAGGCGTGTTAGTGTTGTGGGGAACGAGGCGGCCGCGGGAGATTTTTACCGCGCTAGCCATGGTGACCGTGTGCCTCTCCGCAATCGCGGCGACAGTATTGTGGTGGAGACTTTGTCTAATGCCACTGGGTATGTTAGACGAGGTCGAAGTATTCATAGGACAGTTAGGGGGCAACGTGGAGGCAGGGTGGGGAGTCGCAATGACAATGACAGTAGTCCGAGCTGTGCACACTCGGCGCGCGCGCGAGACAGATCTGGCCGCGCCCGCGCTGCTGCTCGTAGCAGGAGAAGAGGCGATGTGACACGAGGCAGAGGGGCTATTATGCATAGTCTATTGCAAGACCACACCATGAAACACTACAAGAAATGTCACCTGGATGAATAGGGAGTCATTATCTCTACAGCAAAAGCCCTGCAACAATTGTTTTTGTCTGCCATTTATTACACTGTTGATTTACTATCTATTTCCCTGACCATTTAGTAGTGTACAATATGTGTTCTTTTTTGTGTGTTCATGTCCTTGTGATGTGTGCGTCTTTGTCAGCTAAAAAACAAAAAAACAACCAAATAAACATCAACAAAAACCATAAAAATTCTATAATCCAAGATGACCGCCACCATATGACGTCATAATATGCAAATTAGATGGGAAAATGTAATCCCTACATAAACTTTGGGTCATCCTTAATATTTCTCTAATTTACAGAAAGTCTCTATCTTTTATCACTTTTAAGATATAGCCTTTTGAAATTAAGATGTCAAAATCGAACGTTTTAGGAAAAAACCTCTGGCGCCTAAAGGGTTAAGCATTACCGTATCGCATATCGAATAATCGCAGTATTTAATGAGTTATCGCATTTTTCTTCAATATCGTGCAGCCCTAGTAAGGGCCATTACATTTCAAACACACGCTTGAGGTGTTTGGCCAATCAGAGCAGTCGGATTTTTGGAAAGAGGGGCTTTGTAGAAATCAGCGCGTTTCAGACAGACTGTATATAGGAGCTGCAAAAATGTACAGTATGTGAAAAATTATGTGTTTTTTTTTAAACATTAAAGCATGCTAACCTATTCTATTACACCCAATAATCAAAATAATGAACTTTTAAAATAGCATCATGTGACCCCTTTAAGCTTTTTTTTTTTTTTTTTTTTTTAAATAGACAGTAAAATAAAACAGCACTTTATTTAGAGAGACACCTGAGATAAGGCGCGTCAGTGTGATATTTTCACGTGTTTTATGGTCCAGCAGGTTGAAATGGATCTGCTTCTGTTCACTTAAAGTCCCCCTGTGGTGAAAATCCATGCAGCTTTTAATGTTGTTTATGTGTCTATGTGGTGTTTTTAAATATGCTTTAAAGGGGTCATATAATGCCATTTTTGTACAAGCTAATATGATTCTTTAGGGTCTAAATTAAAAGTTTGTAATATACTTTAATTAAAAATTCTCATTAGTATTGTAAGAAAACACTCATTTTACCTGGTCAAAAACAGCTCTGTTTTCAGCACACCGTTTGAGTGCATGTGTCTTTAAATGATAATGAGCTTTGCTCACCCCGCCCCTCTGTTCTGTGTGGACACCGTTTGTAATAATAACACAATAACCATAACGTGTTGTTCATTATAAACGTGGGATTATGAATTATATTGAGAACGTCGTACATAGAAAACATGCTGTAATGTACCCTGAGTGTAAAAATAGCCGCATTCGTGAAGCGTGCTAGCGATTTGCAAAGATTCATATAAAGATTAATATAAAGGTTAATAAAACGTTACACTCACTTCAGTTCTTCTGGAGGTGCAGCAGGAACACGAATAGTTGGTACCGATCCTTTTTTTCAGGAGCAGCTTCTTAGCAAAAACAGCTTTATACTGACCTAGTTTATAAAGCAGTCTGGTGTGTGAAATGATTCACGCTCACAAACATGAAAGCATTGACGTTGATCGTGGGGAAAATTCCCTTCGAAAACAAACTCAGCCACTGCGTCTTCAGCGGTTCGGATTTAGGAACATCAATATGATGCTGTGTTCCTTATTACACCCAAGAACAGAACACCGCCATTCTGCTCATAGACAGACAGTGCATGCTCCAGCTATCAACAATGACCGCGCCGGTCCGCGCGGGCTATGATTGACAGCTCGCTCACGAGCAAGGGCGGGTCTGTGTTGAAACGCTCCTGTCAATCAGCAATTGTGGGAGGGGCGTCGATTTTGTGACGTCACAATATCGAACAGCTTGATTTGAGATGGGGGGAAACCAGGGATGGAAATTAGCACCCGCCACCAGCCAAATGCGGGTGATTTTGTGTTGTGGCGGGTAAACTCGCTTCACCTACCGGCCACCGTGGCGGGTAAATAAAAATAGCATACTGTTTCACACGGACGGCGGACACTTTTAGAGGAGGACACCTTCAAAGAAAATGTGGCGTTACATCGCAGGCGTTAAGAGCTGGTTAAAAGGTCTGCAGAGAAAACATCTTTGCATTGACTTAACATTGAAATCACTCGCGCGTCCGGTGTGAACGCACCGACGCGACGGTGGAGCGTTTTTAAGATTTCCACTCTGGAGGATGGTTTCACTTTTTTGCGTTTTTAAGCCCCAAAAACGCCGTCGCCGTCTAAACGAAAGGCACATCTGATCAAATATTTTTACGTTTTCATCCGCGAGCGTTCTCGTGTAAACAGGGCCTATTAGTTTCATTTTTGGGACTAAAAACGTAAAACTGGAAGCCATAAAATACCACGAATCATCCAAATGCCACATCCAGGTAAAAAAGAGAAATATATATAAGAGAGAAAGCGTGTATAAGAGAGAAAGAGAAAATGTCAGTATTTCATTGAGACTTGAGATTAAATAAACTGCTTAAAGGGATACTCCACTTTAAAATGAAAATTCTGTCATCATATACTCACCCTCATGTTGTTTCAATCCTTTATGAATTTCTTTCTTCTGCTGAACAGAAAGGAAGATATTGAGAAAAATATCAGTAAACAGACAGTTTCTGGTCTCATTGACTTCCATAGTATATATTTTTTCCTACTATGGAAGTCAATGAGACCAGAAACTTTCTGGTTACTGACATTCTTCTAAATATCTTCCTTTCTGTTCAGCAGAAGAAAGAAATTCATACAGGTTTCAAACAACATGAGGGTGAGTATATGATGACAGAATTTTCATTTTAAAGTGGAGTATCCCTTTAAGTATTGTAGATCTTGTACTATTAATTTTCACATGCAGTTACATTGTCGGTTAAAAACAAGAAAGTGGCTGGTAAAAACATTGAGTGGCTGGTAGATTTTGAAATCCACCAGCCACAGTGGCCGGTGGACAAAAAAGTTAATTTCCATCCCTGGGGGAAACGTATAAGAAGATTTTTAAAAAAACACTGGATGGATTTCTATCATTTTATGATGGTTGTGTACAGGCACTGCCAACACACATTTCAGTACTATCAACTTGTAAAAGTGCATGTACCATTATATGACCCCTTTAAGACAAACCATGTGTAAATTCATAAGTCGACACCATTGCTGAGTATTTTCTCCTTAAAACTGCAGTGAACCAAAGACAGTCTCAAAAACACGCTTTGAAATCGCTGGTGTTTCTGACGTCACAAACTACCTTGTAACCAATCAGATCAACGTGTGATCGTCAACCAGTGGATCTCTGAGCTGAGTGAGTGAGTGGAGGCGGGGCTCATTTGCATATTCATAAAACCGCAAATACTAAATGAGGCAAGGGTGTCGAGTTACATTCAAGATATTTTAAGGCATGAAGATTTTTTTTCAAGGAATTTTTTTTAAAATATGTCATTTTGGTGATTAAAGATGAGTTTTAAGGGATAAAATTATTGACCACAGGGGGACTTTAATAAAGTACATCTTTCCTCAACATGACACATGATTTGAGGAATCATTGATGTCTGAATCACAGACACTGCTGGACGACACACACCGAAACCATAAAAGAATAGCAAAGAGGAAGTCAGTGCCGATCAGTAATGTGATTTATTCCACATTCCTCATGATCAACATGACATGAGGACCATTAATTCCTCCTAGAAAGACCAAAAGGCTCCAGTTTAATATGCTACTGCTCTTGTGAGGTAACACACACACACACACACACACACACACACACACAAAGGATGCAGTGATATGCAGGGTGTTCTGGGAGTCGAGCACTTCAGATTGAATTACACTGCATTGCTCAGAACACAGACTCGAGAACACTAACGGCCCACTGGAGGATTCAACGGTCAGACCGGCCAGGTCATAGTGATAAAAATAACATGCACTGACTCACTAATGGACCAAAAACAGCGGGATTCTGGGACGTACTGACGCTGTTTACTTCTGCATTATTGCTCAACACTGTTTACTCTCAATTAAACCTTCACAGAGTTAGTAAAAGCCCCTATAAATCCATTACTGCATTAAAGTCAGCATGAAATCAAAATTCTTGCTTGTTTTTTTTAATGGAATATTGCAGTGTTTATTTTAAATTATTAATCTGTGCACATAATGTCACTCATGATCTTTGCTCTAAATAAATTCCCTCTTCTCTTCTCTGATGACGAGGGCGGGGCTATAACCTGTCACTCACATGAGATCCACCAATAGCAAACCACAACCATCCAATCAATTCCAACATGGACAAAATTAAGCCCCGCCCACATTTGTTCATGTTCCAGAAGCTATTTCACTTGTTTATACATCACAATTGGGAAGAAAAGACTATTGAAACTTCTTTGTGTCGACTTTAAGGCTGGGCAGTACAATGGTATTTACATGTGGCTATTCAGTAGAGTTTACAGAGATTCTGTTTACCGATTGAACTACTTTGCAAAGCCTGAGATGAGCACTTCACTGATTATAATGGGCTTGATATAGCTCTGATTCGTCATGCTACTTATGTCCGATGTGGAAACTGTGAACTGTAAGTTGCTTATGGTATCGTGTGTGTGCGGTCACAGATATAAGTATTGACAGCTGTTCACTTTCAGCTAAAGGAGCAAAGACACTGAATGCTCAACAGCTGAAAGAGTTTTGCTCAGTTATCTCCATAAGGAATTTCCAATTATGATGGACTTTGGTTTGGTTTCCTATTTAAAAATGTGTTATCTTGTCCTGAAGTTAAAGTTTCATAATACTAGGAAAAAGCAAGAGGATTTTACAGCATAAACAACAGAAATGCTGTTATACATGTACAGTACATGCAATCAAATGACAAAAAAAAGTCACAATGCATTACTATATAACATATATATATATATATGAAGAGTTCAGATGCAAAAGCCTCTAAATGCCATCTGAAATTTTCAATAGAATGATCATTTTTATCAAGCTCGTATATTTAAATTCAATAATTTCACTTAAATGGCAATGAAAATTACCTATTAATTGTCATTTAGGTGAAATTACTGAACTTAAATATACGAGCTTGATAAAAATGATCACTCTATAAGAAAATTTCAGATGGCATTTAGAGGCTTTTGCATCTGAACTCTTCATATATAAACAATAAATATGTAATTTATACATATTTATTTATATTTATGTATATGACGCACATAAATATGTAATTTATATGTGTGTGTATATATATATATATAAAAATTACATATTGTAAATATTATATAGGTATCTTGATCATATATATAATTTCAAGCTAAACTCTAAATAATAAAATAACTCAAAATAATTTGATTTCCATGGTCAGGACAGACCTGATCTTTTCCCCAGGAATGACTAAAGAGCAACCGGAAAATGTAAAAGCGGCCAGGAATTTGCTCTAATGAATTGGTTCCACCTGTGCAACAACCTTTAAAATGGCAAAATGTCCAAAGTGTTTGGATTTACTGGGCAGTGCAAACTACAGGACGCACATTTTCTGAAGGAAACTAACTTCCTCCAACTGGCTAATCCCAGATACCGGCGTTCTGGCAGGTGAGATCAACCATCGTCTCAGAATCAGATCCGGTCAGAAACTGTGTGATTTATACATCCAGCTGAGCTGATTTATGAAGCTGGATTTGTTTAGTCCGGTCTCATTTCCTGCACTTTGAAGGCTGGACTGCATCTAAAAGCTTAGTGACACAATTAATAAAAAAAGAAACTATAAAAACCTGCACAGTTTAACACAATCACAAATGTACAATACAAACACCGACAATTGTGAGAGATTTTGGAGGTGTCAGAAGGGTCAAAGCGGTGGTCAGAACAGATATATAATGTGGAAACTAAATCAAGAAACATACAAACTATTTAAAATTAAAAATCAATATCAAATGAGATGAATTACACATTTCTAAGGAATTTCATAGTATAATTTTTTTCAAAAATAATATTTTTTATAATAAAATAATTTTTTTTACCTGTACATAACAATTAACTATTATTTTACTATAGTGTTTTTTAAAGTAATATGTAAAATTAATATATAAAGTAATATTTTAAAGTAATATTTAAAGTCATATTGCAAGTGAAGTCAAATATGCGACCTTACAGGCTTGTGTAAACACTATTGAGACTGTGAGCAAAGCACATATTGTCATAGTGCTCTAAACATTAATTCACAACAATTAGTGTCCTATAATAAGCTTTAGATGGTTGAAGTTGAAGTAACAAGTGTGCTGGGTATTTAAAGTGCTGTTATGTAACGAAAGTATTAGGAAAAAATCTGCTGCCACCTGCTGATTGTCTGTGGTAAAGCAAGCAAAACACATCTAAACATCTTTCAAAGCATTTCTGTATGAAATTCTTGTGCTTGTTTGACATGACGGTTCAGTCCGATTGATGATTTTACAGCGATCATGCTAACGAAGCAACAGCGTGGAGCGAGACCGCACATAATGCACTGGAGAAAACTTTTCCTGGCATCATGACATCTACAAAACCAAACTTTCCACTTGTTGACCAGTTTTTACACAAAGATTCTTTAGACCTGCAGTAATATTTCCATGCTACATTTATAGAGCAAACAAGCAGACTCATTAGCCCTGGTTTAGACCCTGAAGGAGAACTAAACCATTTTAGTGATGCATCATCTCACCGTTGTTGACCAATCAGGGGCGTTTTACCAATGTCAGTTATACGAATGTCGAAACAGGAAGAGTGGGTGACAATGTTATGATCATTAACTAAAACTAAAACCATAAAAAAAAAAAAAAGTTACTTGAAATAAAATAAACATTAACTGAAATTAAAAAAAAAACTTATTGAAGCTGCACTGAAAAGAAATTAGTGCAGAAACTATTTTCACCCAGAAACTGCAAGAACATTTCACAATTAGCAAACAGCAAGTAACATTAAAATACATTAAAAATGTGTAACATTTTTTAAGTAGAAAGACTAAAATAATATTTTCTATTTTTAATAGTATTTAAAACATTTTTTTTTAACTTGAAGTACTAAAATAACTAAAACTGAATTCAAATAAAAAACGATATAGTAATTAAAAAAAAATGACAAAAAAAAACAAACAATTTAAGTAATGAAAAAATTAACATTTAAAAACTAATTCAGAATATTAACAAAAATGATAATGGTACATCTACTGTATGATCCTAAGGTAGGTGAGTTATGATGACTAACGCGCCATACAAATGCAAACACTTATTTTACACAATAATTACCAAAAATGCCATTTTTTTACAATGCATTTGGCAGAATCTAGAACGGATACAATCTAATTTCTGTTAATCATTCAAGCAAACGAGATTATCGTAAAGTCCCCTGCAGTCAATAATGTTATCCTTTAAAACTTATCTTCAAAAATCAAAATGACATTAAACGTTTGTAACTGTAGTAAATGCACAATTTCAAGTGGAAATATTGGTTTAATTCAGCCATATATATTTGAACCAGGAACTCATTCAGAAGAAGGAGAGGAATAATGAATTATACAGGGTCATCTACAAGTCCATGTATCAGAATGGTAATGCATTATGTATCGCTCTCAACAATATCGGACACATAACAGTAATTGATATGATTATCTTTTGGCTTGACCGTTATCAAACAGCTAATAATGTGTTGCTAATGTTACACAAACCATGTTCCCGTTCGCCATCTGAGAATCAGCGTACTTAGAAACGCTTTGAACATCATAGAAAGTCAGTGGAGTAAAGCCCCGCCCCCACACTGACGGGATTGGTCACATGTTTGTGATGTTGGAAACAGGGGCGGTCTTTGGTACACTTCAATTTTAAGAAGAAAATACTCAGCAATGATAAAACACCACATACACATATAAACAACATTTAAAACTTGATTTTGACCAAGAGTGCTCTTTAAACTGGCCTGTATCTCACTAGTTAAATGTAACTTTAACTAACAGAACAAGTTCACACACACACACACACACACACACACACACTGCATGTCGGTTACAGTAGATGTTCACCCCCATCCAGTGCATGTCACTGTGTCTAAAACAGTCTTGACTGTATAAGAGTGGAAACGTTACAGAGAGCTTAAAAACAGATAGCAGAGTGATCACGAAATGTCACGCCGTAGCGACGAGACCTCCGTCACGCGAGGAATCTGCACTAATCCATCTGGCACATATAAAATAATTACTATTAAGTCAACAGCTGGAGATGGTCGGAGGTTCTCTGCCTCTAAAGCGAAGCGACTGTAAGCAGGCGATGACAGATGCTCAGGCGTTCTGGCAGAGACACACATCTCAGGTGTCGGAGCAGAGGCTTCAGCTGTCCGTCATACACGGCCAGATCAGGTGACAGCTTTTTCTGCTCCTCTGCAGCACTAGACAAATATCCAGAGAATTCGAGATTATCCAAGAGGGTGGTTTGATCCTGGTGACCGTGAGAAGGTCCTGGAATGGGAGCTTGTGCCAAACACAAGGCCAACAAAACCCCCCACGGTGCCAGCGGCTCAGTTTATCTCAATGATTGTGAGGGTTTATCAACAGAGACTTTATTAGACCGACATGACAGTGTCCACCAGACACCCGACAATCTGTTCATGGTATGGACACACTTAAAGAAAAGGTTCTCCCAAATATGTCAATTCTGTCTTCATTTCCTCATGTCATTACAAGCCAGTTTGTCCTTATTTTCTTCTCTGAGTTTTTCCATTCAATTACAGACATTATCAAGCTTCAACACTAGAAGATTTCCATCGAACAAAAATGTATTGTAAGGATGTTTTGCTTCCATTCCCAATGAAAACATTATTTCAGAATTATTTCAAAACTTCCTGCTTTTAAATGTTTTGAAAATGTTACACAGAAAACATTAAAGGAAACGCTCTATTTTATCATGTTGCAAACACTATGGGAACATTACTTTTTCATGTTTTCTAAATGCTCTGAAACAAGTAACATTTAAAAAATATTATAGAAATTCCACAAATGGTGTGTAAATTAAGTTTTTGTGCGAATTAAATGCCAGATAATTTTGAATGAATATTCTATTAACGTTCCTGGAACATTTGCTCATAACTTCGACAGAATCTTGCTAGAACGTTAGCCAAAGTTCTGGAAACATTCCCAGTTAGCTGGGTCAAATGTAGTCCATAGACACATTATGCATTATATTTCAAGTGTTCTGAAGTAATATGATAATTTTGTGTAATAAGATACATTTTTAAACCTCATTAGTATATGCACATATTCAAACTTGGTGCATCACGATTGGATTATTAGTGTGCAACATTCCACCTGACATCACCTTTTGGGTCCTAATGAAATGGAATAAGTAAGTCATACAGTTTTGGAACGACATTTGGGTGATGACAACTTTTTGAGTGAATTATTCCTTTAAACGTTGACCTGTCATTGGTTCTTCATGCATGTCTCCCAGACACAGATATAACACTAAACTGATTCTGACGGCCAGAGTTTATTTAGCATTAAGAGACCACCTGCTACTTTCAACGCCTGAGCAATGTTTGAGAGCCGGAGCGCGATGACATGAACAACAAGAGTCGTGAGCCAAGAGCACACTGTTCTTCAGCACGGGGCTGATGGGAATGAAACTCCACACAGTGGATAACAGACATGAAGAAGAACCCCGTTTGAGTTTCTCACAGCGTAATCAACACAGATCGGCTGAGAAGAGTCATGCAGCGATTGGCCTTAATGCATTACTGTGTCAGAAATCACATACTGTACATTTGTTTTGAAGCTTAAACTGTTAAAAGAAGTCTGATCTATAGACCTTGTGTAGCTCCGCCCCTTTTCAGCGCTGCGCTCGTCGTCTTTTGTCTTCCAGTTTGTATTTCCACAGTTATCTTACGTATTTATGAATGGACTGGTTGTTTTTATGACATCCGTTTCAAACATTACAATGCTCATGATAACTTTCGTTAACTCTACAATAAGTAAATCCACTATGGCAGCGATGCCATAGAAATATACAGAGCGACTGCAAAACCGGAAGTTCAAGGACAATATTATAAAGATGCTGCGAGCTTGTTTCTCTGGCGCATAAGCTCTATATAGTATGAATACAGTATGAATGAAATATGAACATGCTTCATCTGCCATGTTGTCATGTGACCTTCAGTTTCAGTTGTGTCACTTCAACTCCATTCAGAAATCCTCTCCTGTGGCCTCATGGGATAGTAAAGTGTCCATCAGATGCACACTTCAGAATCTCGACAGAAGTATAAGGTACGTTTTGCCTACTGTTTTATTAATACTATGAATTCAGACATACTAATCGGCTCGGACATACTTTTCGCCCACTATATAGTATGAAAGTCACATTCGGATGCAGCACATGTCCCCAAATCCCTCCTACCCTCAGCAGTGTAAGTAAACTGTTTAAGTAATAGTTGTATATTAATAAAATAATAAGTATATATAGTCAACCCAAAAATTATTCAGACACCATATATCATTTTTTATATATTTCTTTACAGTAGGTGCAGTACACCATAGTTAATTTATGTAAGTTAGGATTAGCAAGGTGTCTGATTAAAGTTTGGTTTGACTGTAAATCATACTAAGATAACAGTATAACTTTGCTTCCTATGTTTGGAACATGTTTTTTGATCAGAATGTTCTTTCATATGAGGTCTAGGTAAGCAGTTTACCAGCATAAACAAACCAACCATCTGAACAAGAGCACAAAGTCACATGATTCTCATCTTATGATGCCAATTAGAGCGATACATTTACAAATGACTCCTGAACTCTAAAGCTAATTACTGCAGCCCAGAAGCACAGAAGCAAACTGGATGACATGCATCATGTTTATATGCAAGAAGAAGAGAAGAAAATGGAAATATAGAAACACACACCACTGTTGTTATGAATGTGCAGACAAACAGCCAACACAAATAGGACTGTTGCTTGAGTCAGCTGTTCACAGTGTCCTGACGGAGAATAAAAATTCCCACTTCTCTTTTCCATCGGCCCTGACCCTGACTGAAGACCACCGTGTGTCTAACACTCGACCTCCAGTCTCTGAGCTCAGACCACAGCAGGTGCATGTGGACACACACCGGACACGATGCTTTAACCTCCATTAAACAGCAGAAAGTGAGCATGTTTCATCCAAGACCTCCAGCTCTACTGAGTTCAGTTCTATCATGATCATGACCTTTCAGTCACAGGGTCACAGTATGACCCCACAGAGCAGATAAAAGTAAAGCACTCGTCTCAGATCACACATGAAACACGTGGTTTGAAAAATACACTTTCAAGAACTTTGCAGTAGATCTGTCGACTCAGCGCTGTGTCTCGGCTGAAATATCATGTGGTCTTTACTAATACTGTGTACAGGATCATATGGCATATGAAACCACTTAATCAGCAAGTATTCCAGCTTAAACACTTTCAACTGGTTTGTTTTTTGTTGTTGCATTTTTGTTTTGACCAGAAGTCTTTTTTTTTTTTTTACCAAATATACATGCATGTTTAGTAATAAAAAAAAAAAATTACAAATATTTTACAGCATAAACAGTGCAATAGTTTGTGTTGCTTTCAAATGTCAACTTTTAGATTTTTTTTTTCAAATATGTTTTAATGTCAAATTTAAATAAAAAATTTGGACACATTTTCATTCCATTTGACTTTATGAATATACTACAGAACAATTAAAATAATTAAATATAAATACTAGATTTTTGTTTTCATCTTCTACAAGATTAACAATAAAACTAGCCTTTATTTGTATATAATTTTAAGTTCTCTCCAAGAAACTTTCAATTTGTACCTCCGTTTGGACTTACATTGTGAGTGCAAGAGTTTTGCATAAGTGCAAAGAGTAACCATTGTTACTATTCTAAATTCATACAGTCTAAATTATTGTCTATTTTGGTCAACAATATTCCAATTTGTATTTAACCTGGAATATTTATTTAATTTCCCAGACAAATGGGATTTTTATTTGGTCGCATTTTGGTTTTTAATTGGGCAATAAACTGCAATACGCTTCTGAAATGAAAACCCAACATCATGACTTCGCACTGGACTGCACTGTCTGGGAACAAGGCCTTTGCGTTGGGTTGGGTTTGGAAAAATTGCCTTATTTAGCAATATTCTATGTCTGTAAGACCACAAAATTGCTTAATATTTGGGAACAACTTTGCGCTCAGCATTGTTCAATGTCTGGGAGTGAAGCTTATAAGAGCATCACCACATACTGTATATGAATAGAGATGTTCTTGACTCCCATAATGAGTGTGCAACCCAATCCAACGCTCCCCAGCTCAACCATCTGGAAGATGACTCCCATTTGCTCTTCTCAAAGCCGAGACGCTTTGAAATAAATACACACGCCAAACAAATGAAACTAATGTAGTATCTGTAGGTCTGATCATGCTCTCAGGATCATCTTTATGCACCAACAACTCTTAAAAACAAAACGTTGAGCCACATATTCAATTACTGCACCTCCAATAACCGCCGTCTCCAAATCACCCGGACCTTCTTAAGGACTTCTGCAGGAGATCAGCTCAGTTACACTATAGACTTCTTTATAGACTATGTGACTGGTGTACAGTAGATAATCAAAGCACTTTGGCTTTAAGAGGCCTTTGATTAAATTGCAGGCTAAATTTAATGAAGGACCAATCGTAAGGCTTTCGTATCCATCAAAGATAAAGACCGAAACTAGATAGAGAAACCCTAAAATACATTCAATTAATGTGGTTGGTTCTTCCTTAAGTCTACATGGACATAGACTTCACAAAATAATTGTGAGAGCGATTTACTGATTCAAAGAGCAAAGAGAGACCATTAAAGGCCTGGAAAACAGAAGCAGATTCAGATGTAGGCTGCTAGATGTCTAACCCGGGAAACAAACAGATGTGTCATGGTAATTAATGAAGACAGCTGAGCGTGAAAAGTGTCCCAAGACACGTCTAGACAAGCCCCTGAAATCAGGCAGTCATGTAAAACCAAAAGGGCATCGTGTTGCATAAAACACTATCACCTGGTTAGGCCAATACAAAAGGAAAAGCATAAAAAATTAATGAGGACAAAAAGTTTTTTGCAGAAAATGTACATTTTGCTTAATATTATAAGGACATATAAAGCATTATTAGACTGCACAATTCAACCAGCAAACCCTCTTTTTGTGCTTATTTTAGTAATAAAGTAATTGCAATAAAACAGCAGCATTACACATATAAACATGACACCTGCAAAATACACAGTGTCAAACATGACAAACAAGTCATTTCACAGGAACTTACAAACAAAATCACTAAAATAAAGCCTTATAATAGATAATGTTGCTGTTAAAGTAAAATCGTTTATTAATTCTGGTCTTTTGAGGACATTGGTAACAAGTTGTTACAGTTTTACTGTAACTGTTACTATGGTTAAGGTTTTTTTTTTTTTTTGATGGAGAGCATACTCATTATGCCTCATTAATACAACTGTATTTTAAGACCACATTTTAACATTTTTGTTTAAACAGCCCTTTGACTAACACAATTAAACTAACAACTGATTCTAAATGTTGAATTATTGCTAGACTGGAAATTATTACTAAACAAAGGCATAGGCCTAGTTGAACGTAACGCCCCAGTATTGTGTAGTCTAAACACTCACAGTCATTTTTTCTGTCAGGACGCATTTCAATAAACACTTATTAGTGTCACTGAATGTTTAGCAAAACTAAAGAGTGGAAACTAGCAAAAAAAACACAGACCGTTCCGCTAACGTTAGTGTTCGGTTACCGTTTTATTAACCGTTTCCTAAAGTTCCATAACATCAATTGGAAAATAAATGTTCGATATTAACGTTCTCGTGACGTACCAGGAACAAAAAAAGACGTTATCAGGTTAACGGCCCTGAGAGAATTAAACCTCCTCAGAGAAATCTATAAAAACAAACCGTCACAATAAATAATAGTTCATATATCTTCGATGGACTAAATGAATTCAGACACACCGATCTATCTGCAAACATCCGTTTATATGTAACTTCCTTCATTCATTAATATCAAAACGACGACTAGTTCACTTGTTTACATTGTAACGTTACACGAGTGACGCGACGCGCCAAACTACTGACTGAGTTCTGGACGCGCGCGATTATCATATTATATTCAACATAACGGCTCTCCGTTTATTATAATACAAGAGCGACACTTTCTGTCCGTATGAACGGAACCCGTCTCACCGTATTTGTTGGGTTCTCTGCTGTACTGGAGGATGGGCACCGACCCCCGCCGCTCCGCGCGCTCGCCCTCACCGTCACCGGCGTCAAACACCGTGTCTCCGTCCGTTTCGTCTCCAAGCGCGCTCTCATGCGCGGCCACCGGCACGACCCTGAACCTTTCGCTCATGTTGGTCGTCCGTGAATCGGACCTGTCCGGTGTCTGATAAACTTCAGGGATCAGACAGCTTACGCCCGTGATGCATAGCCGGTAATCTGACAGTTTGTGAGGGCGCGCGCATAGAGGCGTGAATGTGTGTGAGGCGCGTCCGTGCAGAACGCGCTGCGCTCATTGGCTGAGAGCTGAACGGGGCTTCGTATAAATAACAGAAGCATGCTGGAGATCACAGTCCCGTCTAGTTTAACTTTTAAAAATTATTAAATTGCATTGTGCCATTTCAAGATCCAGTAGTTATATAAATCAGTCCAATGTAAAGTCATTCTTTACAAGAAAACACAAGATTATTTTCAAAAAAATTGTTTTAATGTTATTTATTTATTTATGTATTTATGTGTGTGCGTATGTAGGCCTATATATGTATTAATTTATGTATGTATGTGTATGTAGGGTTATTTATGTATAATTTATAGATTTATAAAGCAAAGCAAACAAAGACTATGCCAGGAAATTAAGAATCACCGCTGATTATGAGACAAAATACTTTTCATTGAAAGTAAAACATTTCAGCTTTATTTAAGTCTATTTTTTTATTATGTTTTTTTTTTTTTTTTTTTTTTGTAAATGATAATTATTTGTGGACTGGACAAGCTCTCACTAAATGATAAGCACAGATATGTGAGCAGTTACTGTTTAATTGTTCTGAGGAAAAGTATTATTTTATTTAATAGATGTTTATGACAGACACATGGGATTTCTGCTGTCATGTTCTCTATGTTTTATATAGATGTCTGTCTGATCTAAACTCATATTCACATGAGCCTGAGGCTTCATTAACATCCACTGTCTGTTTCCCTCTTGTGTCGTGTGTTTTCTCATAGATACGGATGAGTAACTCATATGAGGAGTTTCCAAACCTACAGCCACTCTTCACACACAACATGAGAAAGAGCGGCTGTTACTGATGAGACTGATGATCAGGCTTTGAGTCACAGAGAGAGTCTTTATTTCCACAATATCACATGAAATAAAGACACTTATATAAAATAACATATTAAATGCAGCATATCTGTGTTACTTTATCTCTTCCGGGTCTATTATGAATTCTTTTCATCCATGGTTCTGTCAGCTGGAAAAAAACAGGCTTTTGTTCAGAATTATTAGAGCTACAGTATTAAACTTTGGTTTGATTTGAGACATGAATCAGAATCCCACACAGATCAAATGACTGGATGATCTTGTTGTGCCCTCATATATGTTTAGTTGTTAGCATGTTTTCTTGAGTTGTGTCGGTTCAGTCCTCAGCATTTACTGTTCCAGTCTCTCAGGCTTTGTTTCAGCTGCTGTGGGTTATTTTAAGAGATGGACAAAGTGGGACGAGATGATTCACATACTATTGACCAACACAACACACACTAGTGGAGATGAGACACGCTATTCATGAAATGCTGCACAGATACTGATTAACCTCAAACAAATATAAATAAAACACTAACCCTAAAATTAGATATAATGAAGATTTATTACCGTATATACCCGAATATAAGACGACCCTGAATATAAGACGACCCCCCCCCCATTTTCCAGACTTATTTTTGGGACAAAAAGAGATTTTTGTGGAAAAAATCAGTTTTTTCAACAGAAAATAATTTTATTTGAAAATTGCAGTCATAATTCATTCTCTCTCTTCCAGCACGCGCGCGCACCTTTCTCTCTCTCTCTCTCTCTCTCTCTCTCTCTCTCTCTCTCTCTCTCTCTCTCTCGCTCGCTCTGCGTCTCGCGCACCTCTCTCTCTCTCTCTCTCTCTCTCTCTCTCTCTCTCTCTCTCTTTCTCTTTCTCTCTCTATGTCTCTCTCTCTCTCTCTCTCTCTCTCTCTCTCTCTCTCTCTCTCTCTCTCTGCGTCTCGCGCGCACCTCTCTCTCGCTCGCGCTGCGTCTCGCGCGGCAGTTTTTATCTTATGTGTAGGCTATTTGATTTCATGAGACGACGGCTCGATTATCAGGATTTTTGTGCAGATTAACATCTTGGAAGGGAAAGCTGGTTTTGTCTTAATGGGTCACGTTTCAGTCACTATTTCATATTAATTCCGTTGTTCTTTCTCCCTTTCCCCCGTGATTTTGTCTATATCGCGAATATAAGAAGACCCCCCATTTTTCAGCCTATTTTTAGGACAAAAACCTCGTCTTATATTCGGGTATATACGGTATTATTTTATAAAATCTAGGTTTATGACAGGACTGGATTGTGAAAATGTCTCATAAGTTCACAAGAAGACATATATAACATATACATTCATAACTCTTTGGGCTCCTCATTTCTTCATCGGCAGAACTCTTTGGAAAACCTGTAGGAAAGGGCAGTTCTCTGGATTTACCATGAATACAGACAAGAGACTGATCCTAAATAAATCAAATATTTTGTTGTTGTTGTTGTTGTTGTTGTTGTTGTTGTTCAACATGATCTACTGACATCCAACCTCAAAAATTTACTGAATGTACAGATTCATTCAAATCCAAAGTATAGTTGAAGATGTAGTGAACATATAATTAAACAATACTGTAAGGAAAACTTTAAATTCAGAAGTTGTTTAAAATGGTAATATTCTTTTTAAACTTAATAATTTCTTTAATTTACAATGATTACAGTAGGATTGTACAAAGTTCGAAACTTATGGCAGTTTCTTTGAAAACCATGCATATTTAATGTTGTATGAGGTTATGATCGTAATTTTTTAATCTCACAGTGTGTGTAATGTGTGTTCAGAGTGTCTGTTTGGATGATTTTGAGAGCCATATGAAGCCAAAGTTTGAATCAGATTAACAATAATGTAGTTTTGAATAAAGTGTTGGTCAATTATTTTATTTTAGTGGTTTTGAATTTGCAGTTATAGCTTTAAGAAATGTGTTAATGTTTTCAGGAAGTGTGTCTTAGCAATTAAGCACAAATAAACATAAAAAATCTGCACCAAAACTAATTAAATACATTTATAATAATGAGACAAATGTGATACAAGTGAAAGCATTTCATATTATTTCTGTTCTATTTGTATTATAAGACTAATGTTAGCACCATTTCAAAGACAATCAATGAAGCAATAAACATGTGAGCCTCAAACATGTCATATAAGTCCAGATTTATAGTCCAGTAGAGTTTTTATTAAAGCCATTACGCAACTGTCTCACTATATTTCATGAAGGATGATACTCATAATTTTCTCATATGGCCTAGGTGGCAGATCTTAGTAATACAACTAACAGTTTCTACAGCCACTGTGACGGTTTTAATGCACATCATTTTCCTTAAAATTCTATCAATTGTTGATTTTGCAATATAATAATGTTGTCTTGATTTACAACAGTATCTTAGAAACTCTTTTGCATCCCAGTTTTCCCACCAATACACATTTAATATTGTACTCAGTATCTGGTCTGAGATCAGTCAGAGTAACTGTATTCTGGTTCTTTGACACAGTTTGAGATCTCCAGTCTTTCTCTTCCTTCATTTTGTACAGTAATTTGATCTCCTCTGTAGCAGGACCCGGTGGAGACACTTTCAGAACCACTTGACTATATCTGACATCTTCAATGATCGGACAGTCTGGTTTTGATGGAGGACTGAAGCAAATGGCTTCATTAGATTCATTTTCATAGAGAAGAATGCAGGAACCTGGATTATTTTCCATTTCTTTTGATGCAACAATGAATTTGGCTGATGTACAATCTTTTAAATCAATCAAGTGTTTAAATACCCTCAGGTTGTTCCTCATAGTTCTTTGGATGTCAGGTGTGAGCCAAGTCTTGTGTTCAGATTCAGAACATTTCTCCTAATTTTTTCCTTTCGTTGAAGGACTCAGGAAGGCCTTTTGTTTAGAAAGCAGAACATCTGTCCAGCTCAATGATGTGAAAGTGTAGCTGACCAAATGTTTAACTTTCAGATTCATTAATTCTTTATTGAGGTTGTTTTCTACCATTGCTCCTGAGTCATTCAGTTGTGTGAGCAATGCTTTAATAATGTCAGATTCTTCCTCTTTCTCTTTCAGCCATTGTTTAAAAGCGCTTCTTTCAAATGGAGATTCCTCATGGTCTTGTAGAAGATCGATCAATGCTGTGTCCTCTATGAATTTTCCACGGATCTTTGGTAAGAGAGAGCCGAGTTTCTTCATGAGACTCAATCTGCACTGGTAGCAGTTTTTCTTCATGTCATTGATTTTGTCATGAAATCCAGTAAATGTCGAAGCTGGCGTGTCTGTCAGAAGATCACTGCATTTCATCTCAGTCGTACTCAAACTCTCAATTACAGATTCAACGTCTGAGCTTAAACCTGTGCTGATTTCATGTTGAAACTTTACAACTCTTGAGAAAAGTTTGTCCAAAGGATAAAGCCAAACTCTCAGAGGAACCGCAAGCTCTTTGTTTTCTCACAGCAGTTTCGGAAGATGTTCAAAAACCTTCATAGCATCTTCAAAAGTGGTCGGGTTAC
Organism: Leuciscus leuciscus; assembly: GCF_965113295.1. Lineage (NCBI taxonomy): Eukaryota > Metazoa > Chordata > Actinopteri > Cypriniformes > Leuciscidae > Leuciscus > Leuciscus leuciscus. The sequence continues at coordinate 31,304,801 of NC_138735.1, forward strand.
GTGATAGCTGGAAGTCGCCATAAAATGTACAGCTGAATTTTTGGGCAGAAGTCTTCAGATTGTCATTCAGATTAATGTTTGCACCGGCTGAAATGCCTTTTAGCTTCCCAAAGACAGCTTCTACTTCTCCTGCTATCACTCTCTTGTCTTCATCTGAAGAAACTTCTCTATCAAAAACAAAGCAGGCATCTGCTCCGTACAGCACTGCGGTCACTACATGTGTGGCAACGTCATCGTCATAGTGAGCCATGTCTCCAGCAAAGTGGTTCATGATCAGTTCTTCAAACTTACTGGTGGAATGATAATGTAATGTCAGTCTCTGTTGATTGAAAGATGTCTTTGTGTCCTTGAGAAACTTGGCAGCTCCACTGACACTGATGAGTCCTCCTAAAAGACTCAGTTTCAGACTACCATCAATATTCAGCTATCGAGACTTTTCCTCAATCGAGTCTGAAGCTGTGACTGTGAAATCTGTGTTGATTTGGGGTTTCTCGCTTATGTTCTCCTTCAGCTGCTCTTTACTCCAAAGTCTGATTCCTGTAATGGAGAAACAATTATAATTTATGTCTAAATACTTTATTCATTAAACAGTAATTTAATCAGCTCCTTTGCAAAACGCAACTTACATTTTCTCCCAGTAGAACAACACCACATTATTTTTGTGTTTCTTGTCCCATTAAAGGGTTAGTTCACCCAAAAATGAAAATAATGTCATTAATGACTCACCCTCATGTCGTTCCAAGCACATAAGGTATTCTGTCCATGTCCAGAAAGGCAATAAAGACATCATAAAAGTAGTCCATGTGACTACAGTGGCTTAATCTTAAGTTTATCAAGCGACGAGAATACTTTTTGTTCGCAAAAAGTAAACAAAAATAATGACTTTATTCCACTATTCATTTCCTTCTCTCTGGGCCTCGAGTGAGTTCACGTAGTGTTTTAGCGCAGCGCTTCTGTGTTGTACGTCACACGCATCACACACATGACCAGCGTCGGCCAATAGTGAGCCTACGTGTGACGTACACAGACGCGCTGCGCTAAAACACTACGTGAACTCCAGTGGCTCAACCATATGTTTATCAAGCGACTAGAATCACTTGGAGTATTTTAACGATGTCTTTAATACCTTTTCTGGGCCGGCAAGTTTCAGTCCCTTAGGAAGCCTATGGAGAAGTTATCCAGCACTCAGATTTCATCATAAATATCTTAATTTGTGTTCCGAAGATGAACGGAAGTCTTATGGGGTTGGAACAACATGAGGGTGAGTAATTACTGACAGAAATGTCATTTTTGGGTGAACTAACCCTTTAATTTGGACTCTGTGCATGCTCTTTGAGGTGGTGACCACAGACCTGCATTATATGACTAATTACTTCTGTAATGAGTTAGCTCAATACAAATATATATAACGGATTATAATTAATTATAAATAATTAGATTATTTTCAGAATTTACTGTAGCAGAATTAATAGTACAATTATTTAATCAGTTCATCCAATGAACAAAGCATAAACCATTTTTAACTCTAGGAAATATATTATCTTCCTGGCCAAGAAAGAATAATCTTTTCCAGCTAAAGTAAATCAAGGGTAAGTAGCTAGATCAAGATGCTTTAGTAACTTCGATATGTGGCAAACATGGAGACAATAAAAGCGTGGATATAATGGTTTAATAAACGAACTTACGGTAGGCTACACACACACAACTAAACTAAGCAAAGATTGTATACAGAATCAAAGAAAGTAAAGAAAAGTGAATAAAGAGAGAGAGAAGAAAAGAGAATGGCATGATTACAAACAGTTAACCACAACCTACGAGAAACATTAAAGAATCAGGGTCACCTAAAAGGGGCACAATAACTCGTCTAACGGCAGGTACTTGCATTGACTTCAGTTGCTGAACAAGTCCAGATGCAGGAGATTCTTGAGATTCTTGATGATTTAAAGCTACACTGTGTGAATTTTTCCCCCATCTAGTGGTGAAATTGTATATAAGTACCCAGTGAATATTAGGGTGTTTCTCAAAACCAAGAATGCAAAGAATGGACTGGGGATGTTCTTGGGGAGAACGCTCTTGCTAGTTGTTCTTGGAAGAATGAACTCACAAGGTAGGTCGTTCTGGCGTTATGCACAACCATGCTATGGTTAGACAAGCAACTATAAAACTTAGAATTTACACAAATAGGCTGAATTACCTGTCGAGAAGAAAGCAGGCAACTTCGGCGTCCGTTTTAAAATCTTTGCTCCTCATGAGCTCTTTCCATCTGGGAAAAGTTACTCCAATATTGACTTTGGTCTTGCTGATTTGCCTGTCACGTTGACGTTTTAATTCTCTCTTTCAAAATCAAATGTGAGTGAACAAACGTACAAACTCACACACATACCCACACATCTTTCAAATCTGCCGGCAGTCGCGACTCGCGAGTAATCTCCCCCTCGCATTCGTCACGGTGTCACTGAGTGAAAAACGCAAAAGGCGAAGCTTGAATTTCCAGGTATGTCCCTCTTTGGCGAATGTAGTTTCAAGATGGAGGGGCAACATGGCGACCGGCATTCTAACCCCTCACCCGTATGTACTTTCAATGGCAGATTATAAACTTACGAGAATACTTTATTACTTGAAAGAAGTAAATATACATTAATGAGCACATATATTTTTGAAAGAACTAAGTGTTTTTTTGCTAAGAATCAACTAAAAAAATTACACAGTGTAGCTTTAACCAGGAGTGAGAAAGATGAAGTTGCCGGAAGAAGACAGGATACAATGTTGTCTCAAAGAAATTGAGCAAAGATCTGACCTAATGAGACACTCTTAAAGGTCCTTTCAGATCACACCCATTTGTTGAGGTGACCAATCCAAGATGATAAGGAGAAAGTCTTTGTTCCATCTTATCTCCATTTGCATGTTCATGCTGGCATGGAGAATTGGTGCAGTCTTTACATAAGAGTATGGTACAAATATCATTATGAAATTTATCATAACATATTGTACACCATTCATTATAAAATCAAAAGAGGATTCTTTTGATACCAGGGAAGACAGATTTGAAGACATTAAAGCAGTGATACATCATCTTTGAATATCAACATTGGAAGTTACTCTAACATAACTAAAGAATCATAACTAGTAAAACTAATAAAACATAGGGACATGCATAAAACAAAGGAGAAATACTATAAACATTTGGGAATGTTTGTGGGTAAGAATGGAGAAAATGTCCTTTGTGTATTGGAGTTTGTCTCCGTAGTCTTCGACCAAATGGCCAGTGTCTCCTGTGCTGTCTTTGAGGCTTGCAGACACAGTCTCTTGCTGAGATCGTTCAGTGGAGCCGAGGTGATAACGGCCTTTGAAGAGAAGTGGTTTTACAGCCTGATGACAACAGGGTAGAGGGGAACATTTTCTGATGTCCAGGGCATTTTTATTAAGACCATTCGTTACACTTCATATGAAATTATAAATTCTAGTGCTCTGTCTTTTTCGTCTCCTACTCTCATCTTGATGTTTTCCAGTATTTCAGCTTTTTCAGACTCATTTATTTCCTCCAGCTTCTCAATCAGAAAATCCATGTGCTTAAGTGTTAGCACAGAATAAGTATTGAGTGCGATCATCTCCAGAGTTTCCACACAGTCAAAAGCTTCATTCACCAGCTTCATTTTCCTTTTCTCTTTCTCGGATTCTAATTGCAGTTCTTCTTCCAGCTTCTTAACCACAGACTCACCACCATACTTCTTCGTTAATTCTTCATATGTCCTCTTCTCTTTCTTTGTCTTTGTTACATATATTTTTGCTTCTTTGACGTGTTTGCTGTAGTGGCATTTATTTGTGCAAACTGTACAGTGATTATATTTAATCATACTGCACCATGGGAGATCAATGGCACAATAGCATCCTGGATAATGACAGTTCTCCTCACAGACGCTGCAGCACATCGCCATGCTGGCTCTAGAGCGATCAATATCAACCTTCTCTTTATAGGAGACTTCAACTTCATACTCAAAGTTCTTATTTGCTTTTACATCTTTCTTGTTCTTCTTCAGAGCTTTGTGAGTTTGTTTCAGCTCATTTAGCTTTAGTTCTGTCAGTTGAACAAGTGATTGTAGATTAGAGATATTTGCCTCCAGCTGCTTCCGATTCTGCAACACAACTTGAGTCATCTTCAGGGATTTTGGTTTTACACGCTCAAAAAACTTGAACAATCCTTCCATTCCTTTAAAACTGAGATCCCATAATTGATCCTGCATTTCATATCCTTCATCAGCAGCATCTGACAGACAGTTATTAAACTGGAAAAACACAGGCTGATTCTTGTCATTCACTGCACACTCGATTTCAGCCTCTTTAACAGTCATCAGGGCATCTTTAGGTCGAGCTCCATCTGAGTGTGTGAAGAGCAACACAATGTTTTCAGCAATATCTCTCCCAAATAATGACTGAACAGCATCAAATATGTACATCTGTCTGCCAGAGAGACGAATCTGTGTTGCTTTAATCACCAGACAAACTGCATGTATTTCATTGATCCCTTCAGCAGATTCAATTAAACTAAGCAAACTCTCAGCGATTTGTTTATCAAGATCAACTCCACGAGTGTCTCCATATCCTGGTGTGTCGATGATTGTTAGATCAGTTGGACTCTCTTGTGGATAAAACCCATAAACAGTGATGCTGGAGGTCTGACTGTGAGCTGATGTTCGGTCACTCTGATCATCTGTGATCTCAAACCAAACCTTGTCTTCTCTCTTTACATCTAACATGTAGTTGATCATAGTGTTGATTAGTTTTGATTTTCCTGTTCCTTTTTCTCCCACCATCAGAATGGTTTTATGGGGTTTCATTAAGTCTCTCTCTCCAAATATCATTTTTCTATATGGTTCAGATTTATCAATATTGTCTGTCTTTGTTTGCAGACGATATCGAGCAAGATTTCCATCTTTGATTAAGATGCTTTTCATGATGAGATCATTTATGTTCTGTATGTAAAGCACAAAAACACAAAACATTAAAGATGGTCATGCATAAATGTTCTATAATGTCCATATTTTGAAATCATCTTCAAATTATAAAATGTGTACCAACATCCCTGATAAAGGCCCTTTCACACTAACTTAACCGAGAAAAGGTAGCATTATACAATTATTATGTGTCATTTCCCCCCATATGCTAAATGCAAGATTAGAACTGATGCAATGTTTTCTGTTTACTTTTGTAATTAAATTCTGTGTTAGTTTATTTGCATCCCACACATCTTCATCCAGTCTTCTGTGAGGCTAGTTTACCTGGTTCTCTACTGTAGAAACACTAAAATTGCCCTTTAATGAGATTCTATCAGCAATGCTTTTCATGTGAACATCAGAACAGTGATTGTGTTGGAGGGTACAAGTCATGTGAAAACGCCTCAAGTTAAGAATAACAGTGTTTAATGATGTAAAAATAAATTCTATAACTGATATTTCATGAATGTTCATCATACCTTTGTGGTAACTGTGATGACATCAGATTCAATGGTGTAGTCGAGTTTTCCCACCGCTGCACATTTAATATTGTACTCAGTATCTGGTCTGAGATCAGTCAGAGTAACTGTATTCTGGTTCTTTGACACAGTTTGAGATCTCCAGTCTTTCTCTTCCTTCATTTTGTACAGTAATTTGAGCTCCTCTGTAGCAGAATACGGTTGAGACACTTTCAGAACCACTTCTCTACATCTCACATATTTAATTTTTGGACAGCCTGGTTGTGTGAAGCAAACAGCTTCATTAACTCCATTTTTATACCGAATAATGCAGGAACCTGGATGCTTTTCATGCTCTTTAATGGAAATCATAAATTTATCTCTTTTACTGCTATATGACGTCATCAGCTCTTTAAATGTTTTCAGATGTTCTTTCATTTTCTCCCTGATGCTTCCAGTGAGCCATGATTGAGACGCCACATCAAATTTCTTCTGTGGATTTCTCATCATTTCAGGATTCATGTAATTTTCTTGCTCATTAAGCAACTCATCTGGCAGCTCAAGAGAACTGAAAGTGTAGCAAAACACATTCTCCACCTGAATATCAGACAAATACGAGTCCAAGCTTCTGTTCACTTCAGCTCTAAAGTCCATTAACTGTCGAAGAAACTCATTAACAGTGTTTAATTCTTTTTCTTTCACTGTGATCCACTCTTTCAGACTCTTTTCATTGAATGGAGACTCATCATGAGCTTGAAGAAGATCCATCAGAGCACACGACTCTTTCTCACAAGCTTTCACTGACTGGATCACAGATTTAATTCGGTCACTGAAATCTTGTCTGTACGTTTGGCAGTTTTGCTGCATATCTTGTATTTTCTTATGAAGTGCACTAAAAGTTGTTTTCCTGGTGTTTTCTAAAAATACACTGCACTTGTCTTCAGTCCAACTGAGATTTTTTATAGCAGACTCTTTAGCCTTGATGAGATTCTGGTTTATGACTGTGAGACGCGTCACATCACTCTCTACAGTGTAGTCGAGTTTTCCCACCGCTGCACATTTAATTTTGTACTCAGTATCTGGTCTGAGATCAGTCAGAGTAACTGTATTCTGGTTCTTTGACACAGTTTGAGATCTCCAGTCTTTCTCTTCCTTCATTTTGTACAGTAATTTGAGCTCCTCTGTAGCAGGACCCGATGGAGACACTTTCAGAACCACTTGACTATATCTGACATCTTCAATGATTGGACAGTCTGGTTTTGATGGAGAAGTGAAGCAAACGGCTTCATTAGATTCATTTTCATACAGAAGAATGCAGGAACCTGGATTATTTTCCATTTCTTTTGATGCAACAATAAATTTGACTGATTTACTGTTTTTTAAATCAATCAAGTTTTTAAATACCCTCAGGTTGTTCCTCATAATCTTTTGGATGTCAGGCGTGAGCCACGTCTTGTGTTCAGATTCAGAGCTTTTCTCCTCATTTTTTCCTTTCGTTGAAGGACTCAGGAAGGCCTTTTGTTTAGAAAGCAGAACATCTGTCCAGCTCAATGATGTGAAAGTGTAGCTGACCAAATGTTTAACTTCCAGATTCATTAAATTTGTATTGAGGTTGTTTTCTACCATTGCTCCTGAGTCATTCAGTTGTGTGAGCAATGCTTTAATAATGTCAGATTCTTCCTCTTTCTCTTTCAGCCATTGTTCAAGAGCGCTTCTTTCAAATGGAGATTCCTGATAATCTTGTAGAAGATCCATCAATGCTGTGTCCTCTATGAATTTTCCACGGATCTTTGGTAAGAGAGAGCCGAGTTTCTTGATGAGACTCAATCTGCACTGGTAGCAGTTTTTCTTCATGTCATTGATTTGGTCATGAAATGCAGTAAATGTCGAAGCTGGCGTGTCTGTCAGAAGATCACTGCATTTCATCTCAGTCGTACTCAAACTCTCAATTACAGACTCAATGTCTGAGCTTAAACCTGTGCTGATTTCATGTTGAAACTTTACAACTCTTGAGAAAAGTTTGTCCAAAGGAAAAAGCCAAACTCTCAGAGGAACCACACGCTCTTTGTTTTCTCCCAGCAGTTTTGGAAGATCTTCAAAAACCTTCATAGCATCTTCAAAAGTGGTCGGGTTACATGGTAGCTGGAAGTCGCCATAAAATGTACAACTGAATTTTTTGGCAGAAGTCTTCAGATTGTCATTCAGATTTATGTTTGAACCATTTGAAATGCCTTTTAGCTTCCCAAAGACAGTTTTTACTTCTCCTGCTATCACTCTCTTGTCTTCATCAGATGAAACTTCTCTATCAAAAACAAAGCAGGCATCTGCTCCGTACAGCACTGCGGTCACTACATGTGTGGCAACGTCATTGTCATAGTGAGCCATGTCTCCAGCAAAGTGGTTCATGATCAGTTCTTCAAACTTACTGGTTGAATGATAATGTAATGTCAGTCTCTGTTGATTGAATGATTTCTTTGTGTCCTTGAGATAATTAGCAGCTCCAGTTACACTGATGAGTCCTCCTAAAAGACTCAGTTTCAGACTACCATCAATATTCAGCAATTGAGACTTTTCCTCAAATGAGTCTGAAGCTGTGACTGTGAAAACTGTATTGATTTGGGGTTTCTCACTTATGTTCTCCTTCAGCTGCTCTTTACTCCAAAGTCTGATTCCTGTAATGGAGAATTTTTATTTATGTCTAAATACTTTATTCATTAAACAGTAATTTAATCAGCCCCTTTGCAAAACGCAACTTGCATTTTCTCCCAGTAGAACAACACCACATTATTTTGTGTGTTTCTTGCCCCCATTGACCATTCTCTTACATTTAATTGTATATAATGTATTTACATAAATGGCCCTGAGCAAGTGAATCACTAAATTTATACTACAGGGCTGTTGAATGCTTGAATCTGATTGGTTGACGAACGTTCTAAGGTGTGCATTATTTTCAGGGAAACGCACGGCTAAAGTAGTTCCAGGCAGGTCTTGACCGCATTACAGTTCCATATCACTTCGCGTAGTCAACTGTAATAACGGAAAATAGGATACAATTCATAACAAGAAAAAACATTTAGCCCCATGCGCTTGATCTGCAATTTTCAATGTCTAGCTTCACAATCAATGGAAACATGCAGTTTAATTTTAATAAATAAAGTATATAGTCCTAGGCTATCTATAATCAATAGAAAATTAAACTGAATATAGGCTAAATAAATGGATAGTCCTGCAGCACGGATTTTTATTGCAGATAATATATAACAAATAAAAAATTATTGATAGGCCTACTTGTTAAAATGGCTTTGTGTTTCATTTATTTGGCTAGTCTACTGTCATCTGTCAATAATATGAACAAATTAATTATAACGAATTGAATTAATAAATAAATAATAATATTGACGCACATGCTTTTCTGTCTCATTTTTGCAACATCTCTCTCTAATAACTGCATAAAGCCGGGGACACACTTTAAGGCTGGTTATGAATGTAATTTGATACTTATGACTGATCATGCCCAAACGCGTGTTCAGCGCGTTCAGTCTGTGTTCAAAGTCGGTGTTTAAAATCTGCTGCAGTCGATGAAAACAGTCAGAGAATGTGTCAGCTAGTCGTGTGTCCCCAGCATTAGTCTGCTATCAGTGGCTCAAACCTCCGTTACTAACTCTACCTAACCCTAACCCTAACTCAGCATTAGTCTGCTATCAGCAGCTCAAACCTCTGTTACTAACTCTACCTAACCCTAACCCTAACTCAGCATTAGTCTGCTATCAGTGGCTCAAACCTCCGTTACTAACTCTACCTAACCCTAACCCTAACTCAGCATTAGTCTGCTATCAGCAGCTCAAACCTCTGTTACTAACTCTACCTAACCCTAACCCTAACTCAGCATTAGTCTGCTATCAGTGGCTCAAACCTCCGTTACTAACTCTACCTAACCCTAACCCTAACTCAGCATTAGTCTGCTATCAGCAGCTCAAACCTCTGTTACTAACTCTACCTAACCCTAACCCTAACTCAGCATTAGTCTGCTATCAGCAGCTCAAACCTCTGTTACTAACTCTACCTAACCCTAACCCTAACTCAGCATTAGTCTGCTATCAGCAGCTCAAACCTCTGTTACTAACTCTACCTAACCCTAACCCTAACCCAGCATTAGTCTGCTATCAGTGGCTCAAACCTCCGTTACTAACTCTACCTAACCCTAACCCTAACTCAGCATTAGTCTGCTATCAGCAGCTCAAACCTCTGTTACTAACTCTACCTAACCCTAACCCTAACTCAGCATTAGTCTGCTATCAGTGGCTCAAACCTCCGTTACTAACTCTACCTAACCCTAACCCTAACTCAGCATTAGTCTGCTATCAGCAGCTCAAACCTCTGTTACTAACTCTACCTAACCCTAACCCTAACTCAGCATTAGTCTGCTATCAGCAGCTCAAACCTCTGTTACTAACTCTACCTAACCCTAACCCTAACCCAGCATTAGTCTGCTATCAGCGGCTCAAACCTCCGTTACTAACTCTACCTAACCCTAACCCTAACTCAGCATTAGTCTGCTATCAGCAGCTCAAACCTCTGTTACTAACTCTACCTAACCCTAACCCTAACTCAGCATTAGTCTGCTATCAGCAGCTCAAACCTCTGTTACTAACTCTACCTAACCCTAACCCTAACTCAGCATTAGTCTGCTATCAGTGGCTCAAACCTCCGTTACTAACTCTAAAATGACGTTTTGGAATTAGCAACGGAGGCATGGGATTAGATGCGTAAGAAATTAGTCCTACATACAAGAGCGTTTTAATGACAACAACTTTACAAACGTCTTGAAATACATAATCTGAACAATGTTTCGAGGTGTGGTAACTGTAGTATAAGCGGAATAATTGACTTCAGGCCGTTGAATTATTAGAAAAATAATACTCCGCTTCGCGTCGTGACCGCATTACCACCTCGGGTGTGCATTATTTTTCGAATAATTCAACGGCCTGTCGTCAATTATTCCTTACATAAACAATGGCTGACAATCACATTAATAATGTAAACCATCATGCTGCAGAGCAACCAACACTCTCATCCTGTAACAATTCCTTCCCTCGTACCTTAAACATTTAAGCCCTAAATTATACTTTTTTTGTCCAGAAAGCTTTTTTCATTTTGATAATATTTTTTTTCTATTTTTAATGCATCTTTTAAATTTGTTTTGTATTTTATTTACCTTTAAATTACTACATTTTTTACCAATAAATAAAAAATAAATAGAATTTAAGCACAGTCTTCACATTATTTCAAATTAAATAAAAAATAACTCAACATTTCATACATAACCCTGTTAATTCAGCTCAAAACATCTTACAGTACATTGTGTGGCTCTACTGATCTCTTGTGGAACAAAATAATATAACATGATATTTCATGACTCTTGCCACTAGATGGCCTTATAGCTCTATATGCAGCGAACGAGCAGATGCTTTTATCAAAAGCAACTTACAAATGAGAACAATAGAAGCAGTTAAACTAACTATAAGACAACATGCAAGTGCTATGACCCTTTCCAGTTTAATCTAACGCAGTAAACTAGAGTAAATTAATAAAATAAATGATTAATTAATATAAAATCAGAAATACTGAAGAATAGGCAACACAATACAATTAATACTAAATCTCGATATATCACATAACATGTATGATAACATAGTAATATATTTGCTCTGGGGATTTAAAGGCCGTAAGATGTGAATAAGTGCTGAGAAAGCTTTTAATTTCGGGATTTGTGTACATTAATATTGCTAAATGATTTAGTAGGCCTACATTTAATATTGTAAGTTCTTTACTACAACATCATAAATAACAGATAAGTTATTTTACTCTAATCATTTACTGAAGGCTTCACAGACTCTGGTGAACAGTCGTTGATCACCTGGTACGAGAGCATCTCTCCTGCAGTCATACAGCATCCCCAGCTGGAAGGGTCTCCCTAGAGCTGCAGTCTCTATTGAATTCACTCCCACTGGATCCATGCTAGACAAAACACAGAAAAGAAGAGATCAACCAGTGAGATTACTGATAGAGGTTTGACAGATAATTTTTAAAGCTAATATTCAGAGCTATCAATTCAGAAGTTGGATCTTAAATATGAGCTTTAGCGCCATCTGGCGAGTCTATGAAAAAAGCCCAATGCCTTATTAAAGGTCCCGTTCTTCGTGATCCCATGTTTCAAACTTTAGTTAGTGTGTAATGTTGCTGTTAGAGCATAAATAATATCTGTAAAATTATAAAGCTCAAAGTTCAATGCCAAGCTAGATATTTTATTTAACAGAAGTCCCCTACAGTGAACGGCTCGTTTGGACTACATCCCTCTACTTCCTTCTTTAATGACGTCACTAGAACCGTTTTTTGACTAACCTATATATATCCACAGGAATGCTCCCTCAACTCAACCGAAATTCGTTTATGTACTTGCGCACTTCTTATAACTTACTGTGTTTACTCAGCTCTTATGGTGATTTTCTGAAGTAAAACTGACGCTTCATCTTTTGTGTGATGTACAATAAACTTTATTAAACTCATCAGTATATGTTTGATCATCATTCAGACAGCAGACTTGTAGGCTATTAATAAATAATGGATACATACAAGCAGATGACAAATACGTTATAATAACCGTAATTAAACTACTAAACTATACCTGTTTCATCTCTATACAGCACTCTGACTCTGTAGGCATTATTGTCCGACTCGAAATGAACACTGTTACTGAGAGTTTCTGATATTATCATCATTCCATGAGGTGAAATTGTCCTGACAGACTGAGCGCGAGCTCATGAAGCTCCGCCCCCTGGGTCGTCCAGCAGCAGCTTATTTGCATTTAAAGGGCACACACTAAAACAGCGCGTTTTTCTGTGACCCCAAAAATGACAATTTAAACATGCTGTAAAAAATTATCTGTTGGGTATTTTGAGCTGAAACTTCACATACACACTCTGGGGACATCAGAGACTTATTTTACATCTTGTGAAAAGGGGCATAATACGGGACCTTTAATTCCTCAGTTTTAATAAACGTTTGTATTGTAGTTATTAAACTTTTTCAGTTAGGATAATTAAGCCCGAATTCCATCTATTTTTAGTTAAACAAAAGGTGAATTTAAAATATATTTACATAAGGCACAATTTAATGGTTTCTCTAAACGTCAAATAAACAAAACAATCAAAGACTCAATTTAGCCTACATATATTATAAATCTTGTCTTACCCTTTCGAAGACAGTTCAGTATCTGTTTTGACTGGTTCCACACAGGAGTCTGGGTTAGGGCAATGTTGCTACATAGGCTAAAAAGGCCACAAAAGACACAATGTCAACTGAAGAAGACCTAAACAAACTGTAGATGAGAGAAAGTCGTCATTTGCGTTTCCACTGAAGGACTGATACACGCAGCGCAAACTGATGATTATTAAGAGAAGCACATTCACATTAAGTCAAGCATATGAAATATGCGGATGTGTCGAAATACGAGGAAGTGCAGAATCACGGATTTCAAACACTCGCCTGTGAGTTATGAGCTGACAAAATTTATTAAAATGACTTAAATGTTGATGCTTACCGAAATTAAACTATTATAAAAAGGACAAATGGCATTTGCTGATCCTGTCCTCTTATTGTGTATTTAGTCTTTCGTTACTTTATATGGGTGGGTCTTTACAGTAATCAGGTGATGATTAAGTTAATTTAATCTACTTGCTGTTTTAGGATCCTTCCTGTTCCAGATGACTTTAAACTCTTGCAGGCAAAAATAGGAGGTAAACACCCTCATAATCATGTGATTTAGAGGAAATATTGCTGTTTGATGGCATTTGTAGAACAATTTAATTCCTTTCCTTTTGAACACTCATAACAGATTGATAATAAACAGAGTCAGATGTGACATTTCATTTTAGTTTTTAGATGTTCTGAAATTTTAACAATGTGTGTGTGTATTGACAATAACCTTTCAACGTGATATAAATCTGTTGTTAAATAAAAAAGAATCACTCCATGATTATCAGGTTATAATCCAAATCATTGTTTTATTAATGTTCTGTGAATACACAAATATAAATATAAACGTATATAAAACACAGCACAATATTAATAAAGCTTATTTGGTAAATAAAGGTAAAATGTAACACAACATTACAAGCTATATGAATAGATACTTGAACAAATGGGGATGGGTGTTCAGTTCAATACAAACTATTGCACGTGTGTGCGCTAAAGTGAGCATAGCTCACAGCTTTCATGATTGTAAAAATGTAAACATTTATTAAATAAAAAAACTGTAATATTGATTCCAACAGTGTTGCTGCATTTCACAGTTAAATGAACACATAACAGCCTCTTAGTGACAATGATTACATGGCTATTTGTTGCATTTGCAGTATCACTGCTATATTTTCAATAGTATCTACTGTATAAACAAATATACAGAATTCATAATCACTATTGTACATTAGTTCATTTAGCAGATGCAGTTTATTTAAAGCAATTTACAAATGGAAAATGCAGGCAAGTGTGATGATAAAAAAAATGTTAGATTCATAAAACATTTCAATTATGATCAATAATAATAATATATCTTAACATCACACAAAGGACTGCTTTGGAACGAAGCTGAAACATTTTCTGGATCCTATTTTCAGAGTTTCAGCATCATTTGAGATGAGGCATTATTTGTGTTTATGTTTTGTATTTATTGTATTTAAAAAAAATAAAATAATTATCCTCTCTCTTGGTGTCTTCATGTGTTTTGGTTCCCTGAAGAGGGAACGAGCGTTGCGTCGAATCTGACGCTATGGGGAACGCTTTGCGTGATGACGTCTTGAAGCACATGTAAAATCAGTCCAATGGTGTGGCGGAACGTCAGAGGCGGGTGACGTCACGTACCAGGAAGCTATAAAAGCCGGCCCGAAACAGAAAACGAAAGCTTTTCTGAGTCTTCAGTTGCGCTCTGTGTTGAATCTGTCCTTGTTATTTGGTGTTGTCTGTCTATATTATATTATATATATTCAGTATGGCGAGCAAGCAGCAGTTTAGAGTGTGTGTCCATCCCTGCCCGCGTTATTTAACGGGAGGTGATACTCACACTCTTTGTGTTGTTTGTTTGGGTGAGGAGCATGCCCAGTCAGCACTCGAGGGTGGTGACTGTGTGCACTGCGACGCGCTTCCATTGCGTACGCTCCGATCCCGCTTGGCTCGGTTCAATCCCGACCACGTTCCCCAGGGCTTGGGTCCCGCCGCTGCCGAGGCACGGCGTCGATCTCAGACCTGGGGTTCGCAAATGGATTTATCAGTGGATGTTGAGACGGGCTCTGCCTTATCTCAGCCTCCTTCTGATAGATCCAGTGCCTCTCATCAGGGTGTGGAAGCACGCGCTGCGGTTTCTTCCCCCCCGATAGAGGCACCAATACTGCAATTGTCCAGCTCTGAGGAGTTGGACGTTGTTAGTATTGAAGCTGAGTCTGAGGATTCGCCACCTCAGTCTCATGCTTTTGAGGAATTGCTCGATGTTGTCACGAGAGCAGTTCAGAGATTATCGATTGAGTGGCCAGAGGATAGGCAGGACGTTCGTTCGAAAAGTAAGCTCGACGAACGCTTCCTACCATCTCGTACACAGCCTCAGCGCAGAAGCCTTCCGTTTTTCCCCGATCTCCACACCGAGGTGTCGAGATCGTGGGAAAAACCAGTGTCTTACAGAGTATACACACCACAAACATCTCACTATTCTTCCATTTATAAATATAAAGAATATGGTTATGGGGGGATGCCGAAGGTGGAGGAGACGCTTGCGAGCTATCTCTCTCCAGCAACGGCATCTTCCTTGAAGGCTCCTTCACTTCCCTCTAAGCCAGTTAAGTTTACATCAACACTGGTTCATAAATCGTATGCAGCCGCTGGTCAAATCTGAGTGATATAAAGGATAAAGAGAAACACGTTCTCTTAGATGCTCCGGTCTCCACTGTTGGTCTTTTTGGTGATGCAGTTAACAGTGCTGTAGCTAAATCTCAAGAAGCTTCTAAACAGGCAGCTGCACTGCAAAAACTTCTCCCCCGCCGTTCTTTCATTGAGGCTGCTGAGCGGGAGCAGCCTCACTCCTCTAAAAAGAGCGCTGAACATCGTGCCACTCAAAAACAGAGTGTGACCTCTCGTGCTCCCCCACAAAAATCTCGGGGACACGGAGGGCGCTCTCAAACCCAGCAGCCTTCGAGGGGTAGAACGGATCTGCGGACCGTTATTACCGCCAAGAAGGCTGCTGGGAAAAAGTCCTGACGTCCGAGGGCTCAGGACAAATGAGGGTAGTCCCCCCCGAAGCAGAGCGGTTAACACCTCTTTTCACGGTGCCCGTCTCTCTTCGGTGCCCTCAGGGGACCGTTCTGCCAACCCTGCCGCCTCCGGTGTTACAGGGCGCAGCGGTCTCCGGCGAGCACATATCTCAAGGTCCACCCGGAAACGTAGTGGCCTCGGGATGCCCGCCCCCTCCGAGGAGGGTGCTAGAGCAGTCTGTTCGGTCGTTCCCTGCCGGTGCGCCGTTACAGGGCGACGAAACCGACTGCTCAACAGCAACAAAATCCAGAAACCAGTCTCGAGAGGCTGGTTCCTCTAGTAGAATCTTTGACAGCGTGGAAGCTACTGTCAAATGTTTCTCGTTGGGTCCTGCAGACCGTGGAAAAAGGGTATCAAATACAATTCAAGAAACGCCCACCTCGGTTTATGGGGGTCCTGCCCACAGTGGTGGGCCCCGAGCAGGTTCTGGTTATGGAACAGGAAGTAAACACTCTGTTAGAGAAAGGGGCCATAGAATATGTACCTCCCTCCAACAGGGAAACCGGGTTCTACAGCCGGTACTTCATAGTTCCAAAGAAGGACGGGGGATTGCGTCCCATTTTAGATCTTCGAGTTCTGAACGAGTCAGTCATGCAGCTCAAGTTCAAAATGTTAACATTGAGACAAATCGTGCCACAGATCAGGTCCGAGGACTGGTTTGTCACGAAAGACCTCAAGGACGCATATTTCCATATTTCCATCCGTCCGTGTCATTGGAAGTTCCTGAGGTTTGCTTTCGGGGGCAAAGCATACCAATATCGAGTTCTTCCATTCGGCCTGGCTTTATCACCCCGCACTTTCAACAAATGCGTGGATGCAGCTCTGGCGCCCTTGCACCTTCAGGGTATTCGCATTATGAACTACATCGACGATTGGTTGATTATAGCTCATTCGCATCAGATGGTGGTTCAACATCGAGATGTTGTTCTCGCCCATATGAAAGAGTTGGGGTTACGGCTGAACGCCAAGAAGAGTGTGCTTTCTCCACTTCAGAGGACCACTTTTTTAGGCGTGGTTTGGGATTCAGTGTCGATGCAGGCGCGCCTGTCACCGCCACGGATAGATTCCATCCTTGCAGCTGTGAAAAGTGTAAAGCTAGGCCAGCTACTCACTGTCAAACAGTTCCAGAGACTGTTGGGTCTCATGGCAGCAGCTTCCAACGTGATACCTTTTGGACTGCTGCACATGAGGCCCCTGCAGTGGTGGCTCAGGACCAGGGGGTTTTCCCCGAGGGGCAACCCATTTCGCACAATCAAGGTCACGCGGCGATGCCTACGTGCCTTGGTTATGTGGAAGAAACCTTGGTTCCTGTCCCAGGGCCCAGTGCTGGGAGCTCCTTGTCGTCGCAAACTGCTAATGACGGATGCTTCCCTCACGGGTTGGGGAGCGATCCTAGAGGGTCGCTCATCTCAAGGTCTGTGGGAAGACCATCATCGTTCCTGGCATATCAATTGCCTAGAGATGTTAGCTGTCTTCCGGGCTCTGAGGAGCTTTATCACAGATCTCAGGGGACACCATGTGTTAGTGCATACGGACAACACGTCGGTAGTCGCCTATATCAACCACCAAGGGGGTTTGCGCTCGCGCCCATTATCCAATCTGGCACGCCATATCCTCTTGTGGTCCCAGGGGAAGTTTCTGTCACTCAGGGCAGCCTACATCCCCGGGGTCCAGAATATAGGAGCAGACACTCTGTCGAGGCAGGGGCCGAGGCCCGGGGAATGGAGGCTCCACCCCGAGGTGGTGGAGCTGATATGGAGGGAGTTTGGCCAAGCACAAGTGGATCTGTTTGCGTCTCTAGAGACGTCTCACTGTCCACTTTGGTTCTCCCTCACGCATCCAGCTCCTCTGGGACTGGATGCTATGGTACAGACGTGGCCGAGGCTACGTCTGTACGCTTTTCCCCCAGTGGCTCTGCTCCCGGGAGTTCTGGAAAGAGTTCGCAGGGACCGGGTCCATCTACTTCTTATAGCCCCGCGCTGGCCGGGCAGAGTATGGTTTCCCGATCTTGTGTCCCTCCTCGACGGGCATCCTTTGGAGCTTCCTGTCAGGAGGGACCTTCTGTCCCAAGCAGGGGGCTCAATATTTCACCCCCGCCCAGAACTGTGGAACCTGTGGGCTTGGCCTCTGAGGGGGCCCAGCTCATAGAGTCAGGTCTCTCAACTGAGGTTGTTGAGACCATTCTAAAGTCCAGAGCTCCCTCCACGAGGAAACTTTATGCCCTGAAGTGGAGAGTATTCACTTCTTGGTGTAGTGACCGTCGGTTGGATCCAGTCAACTGCCCGATTGGTACAGTTCTGGAGTTCCTGCAGGATCGGTTCACTGCAGGTCTGACCCCGTCCACTTTAAAGGTCTATGTGGCGGCCATAGGTGCTTACCACATTCCTTTGGGTGGAATGTCCGTGGGGAAGGACCCTCTGGTATCTCGTTTCCTTCGTGGCACTTGGAGGCTGAGGCCTGCAGTTCGCTCTAGGGTGCCGCCTTGGGATTTGTCCATTGCGCTGCAAGGCCTTTCCCTGGCCCCCTTTGAGCCTATTGAGGAGGTTCCTGAGAAATTCTTGACTTTGAAAGCTCTGTTCCTTCTTGCTATTTCTTCTCTCAAGAGAATAGGGGATCTTCAAGCATTGTCGGTTGCCCCGTCATGCTTAGAGTTTGCACCGGGTATGGTTAAAGCTTTTCTACATCCGAGACCGGGTTATATCCCCAAGGTCCCCACTAACGTGGCTAGACCTATTGTTCTGCAGGCCTTCTGTCCTCCTCCTTTTCAAAATGCGGACCAGGAGGCTAATAATTTGCTTTGCCCAGTTCGGGCGTTAGACGCTTATGTCCACAGAGCTGCCCTGTGGCGTAAAAGTGATCAATTATTTGTGTGCTTTGGGTCTCCTAACAAGGGAGGTCCGGTGTCTAAGCAAAGAATGAGCAAGTGGGTGGTCGAGGCTATCTCACTTGCTTATGAGGCGGCTGGGCAGCCTTCTCCTTTGGCTGTCCGGTCGCACTCTACGAGGAGTATGGCGGCCTCTAAGGCCCTTATATCAGGAGTATCGTTACAGGACGTCTGTGATGCGGCAGGCTGGTCCTCACCGCACACCTTCGTCAGGTTCTACTCTCTGGATTTAGACTCTGCTCCAGGGTCTCATGTTTTGTCTTCTTAGTGCTGCTCACTTGATTACACACAGGACAGACAGTTGTAGCTATGGAGGCGTTGGTATAGACGTTCCCCATAGCGTCAGTTTCGACGCAACGCGAGTTCCCTTGAAAGGGAACGCCTCGGTTACGACTGTAACCTCGGTTCCCTGAAGAGGGAACGAGCGTTGCGTCGCCTTGCCATATCTCCTTCATGCCTGTCAGCGCGACTTCAGACTTTACGAAGCTTTCGTTTTCTGTTTCGGGCCGGCTTTTATAGCTTCCTGGTACGTGACATCACCCGCCTCTGACGTTCCGCCACACCATTGGACTGATTTTACATGTGCTTCAAGACGTCATCACGCAAAGCGTTCCCCATAGCGTCAGTTTCGACGCAACGCTCGTTCCCTCTTCAGGGAACCGAGGTTACAGTCGTAACCGAGGCGTTTTGCAGGTTCATGTATTTCCTTCAACTTCTCAATCAGAAAATCAATGTGCAGAAGTGTGATCAGAGAATCAGTGTTGAGTGCGATCTTCTGCAGAGTTTCCACACAGTGAAAAGTTTCATTCACCAGCTTTATTTTCTCTCTCTCTAATTCCTGCAGTTCTTCTTCCAGCTTCTGGACCAAAGACACACTGTCTCCAATTCTGTCATCATAATTCTTCTTTAACACTTCATATGTCCTTTTCTCCTTCTTTGTTCTTAATATTCTTAATAATATATATATATATTGCTTCTTTGATGTGTTTGCTGTAGTGGCATTTATTTGTGCAGTGTACACAGTGTACAGTGATCATCTTTCATCACGCTGCACCGTGAGATATGTTTGGCCAAGTTCTGGCCAGTTACCTAGAATATCAAAATCGACTGCTGGCGGTAGATCCTTTTCCTGTTTAGCATCTAAACTTTGGAACAGTCTTTCCAACAATTGTCCGGGAAGCAGACACACTCTGTCAGTTCAAAGCTAGACTAAAAACACATCTCTTTGACCTAGCATACACATAATACATTATAGACTTCTATAATTCAAAGTTAGGCTGTATAAACTAGTTCAGCCGGAACCGGGAACACTTCCCATAACAACTAATGTACTTGTTGCATCATAAGAAGGATGGCGTCTACACTAATATTAGTCTCTCTGTTTATCCGGAGGTTTACCGCAGTCCGCCGGATCCAGGCCGTATCCAGATCTGATGAAGGACCTGCACCTGGACATGACGACAACACAGTCCTGAAGTGTCAACTAGTCTCTCGCCTGTGAAGGCCTCCTTCCCTTTACCTCTGTACAGAAAGTAAAACATTATCAAAATGATTCCCATTCGCATGGATACGCGGAAACGACAAAAAAATTCTGTATTATGCAGGCCAGACAAGTAATTTGGTTAGGTCAAGAAAGTTAAGAAAGACTTGTAAAGAAAGACTACGTGCCAGCGCACATATATATTCAAACGTGCATACCTATAGACTAAACACATAATATGCATGTGCACGCAGTCACTGTTTTCACCATAGACTGTAAAAAAAGATGGACGACGCCCCTTCGCTCTCTTCCATTGATGAGAACTGAAGCCGCCAGAGTCCCAATATGGTGCTGACATATTGGAACTTGAGTCTGCGCAGTAGCGATCTCGGGACCAGACATGCGCAGTAGTGAGCAGGAAGTAAAGCCGCGAAATCAACGCTCACTCTCGCAGAACGCACTCAGGGAGAGTGGATTCTGCACACTTTTTAAAAAAATTATTGCAGTACGACAAGAGGCTTGTTAAAATAAAGTAAATACAATCTCCTCAGTCCGCCGAAGATCCCGAAAAAATGTCCGTTGGTGCTTCAGTGACTACTTCGCTCAGAGAACCTGTCAATCACAGCTGTCAATCATGACGTTACACCACCGCATCACGTAACTAACTAAAAACCAACTTATTTTTGAAACAGACACTTGAACTTACATCAGCGTGATAAAAATGACAGCAAATGAAAGAAACCAACTTTGGAAAAAAGATATTTGTAGTGTAATTTAATTGTTTAGTTGGTCTCGCGTCCCGTTGAATAACACGGGGAGGCGGGGCTTATGACCTATACTAGGACCAGTCACCAGGGGGCGATCGAGACGTTTTGGCTTCACTTTTCAGGGCTTGTGCGGCACGCTTGGTTTTCACAGATTCATGTTTCTGAAGTGTACATGGAGATGAGAACGTTTTAAAAAAAAATCTAGCCAGAACACTTTAAAAGTTTTCTGTTTTCAGTTAAAACGGTGTTGTGTAAGCTTCCCTTAAGTTAATAACTAATGATCTTTGCAATGGAAGTGAATCAATCAAAACTAACTTTATCTGGACAGTAACTTTATTCTAGAGCTGCTGTAAAGCCAAAACAACCAGATGCTGCATCACTCTGCTATACTTCAATTCAATTCAATTCAATTCAATTAAATTCAATAAATGTATTGCCATGTCAACAAGTTGATAGGAATTTGTCTTGGTACAACTCTCAGATGTAAATAACCTAAAAGACAAACATCATAAGTACAAAAAAAACAGACAATGTTCACCAACAATACCCAGCAAACAGTAAGACATTAGACCAAAACCCCGCAGAAAAAAGACAATACCCCTTGGCAGAGAAAGTGCACAGTGCATACAGTTGATAAAGTGCTGCTAGCAGTCAGTGCAAGTTCAGATGTCTGATAGCCAGAGGGTAAGTGCTGTCTCTGAAATGTGATGTGGAAGTCTAAATCCTCCTATATCTTCTCCCTAATGGAAGGAGATTAAAGAGATGGTGAGCAGGGTGAGAGTGGTCCGCTATGATGTTTTTAGCCTTTCTGATTATTCTGGTGGAGAAAAGTGTAGAAAGTGAAGGGAGACTACTGCCTATTATTTTTGATGCTCTGCGTACTACTCTTTCCATCCTAGTTTTGTCCTGAGCGGTTGTGTGACCGAACCAGACAAGCATGGAAAAAGCTCAATCAAACACTTTCATAATGACAGAAGTTAAGGCCACAGGCCTATAATCATTAAGATATGAAATTCAAGACATGAGGCAGGTGATTTCCTCTATCAAAACGACAGTAGAAGTCATTAAGCCTCCCAGGAAGAGAGGGGTCACTAACTGGAGCATGGTGTTTGATCTTATAGTCAGTAATGTCCTGCAGCCCACGCCAGACACCTTTGATGTCATTTGCATATAGTTTATTTTCAAGCTTAGCTTTATAGGAAGCCTTGGATTTCAACACAGCTCGCTGAAATTCATATTTCAGTAATTTGTATTGTACCATATCACCACTCTTAAAAGCAGCCTGTTTTTTCTTACATAGCACTCTCACTACATTATTGAACCAGGGCTTACTGTTATTAAAGACATGAACAGCTCTTGTAGGAATACAAACACTTTCACAAAATTGAATATAGGATGTGACGGTATCAATAAAGATGTTAATATCCTGACCATCAGACCAAAAATTACTCCATACCGTGGAGTCTAAGCAGTCCTGTAATGTGTCTATGGCTTGTGGGGACCATTTCCTAAAAAGTTTGACAGTTGGTTTTGCCACTTTAAGTTTCTGGCGATATTTTGGTATAAGAAAAATAGTGTTGTGGTCGGAATCACCCAAGAGGGCCCTGGCTACAGCATGATATGCCTCAGAAATAGGAAAATAGCATTGATCCAGTGTTTTATCCTTCCTGGTAGCGATCTGGATTTGGGGTTTGTATCTGGGGAGTGCCTTCCTCAAGGAGACATGGTTGAAATCACCCAGCACAAACATGGCAGCGTCGGGATTGTTGTTTTCAACCTCCGTGATATTATCTACAAGTTGCTGCAGAGCAGCCGGAGCAGCGGCGTCCGGGGGAATATAAATAACCATCAGGACAACAGAAGAAAACTCTCGAGGCAAGTAGAAGGGCTTACATATCACAGTGAGAGACTCCAACTCTGGAGAGCAGGTTTGTGACAAGTTTTTGCAGTCCGGACACCAGTTGCTATTGATGTAGCAGCCAACCCCACCTCCATGTAGTTTTTGTGAGCACGCAGTGTGGTCTGCACGGTGTAGAGAAAAGCCTGCTAGTTGTAACATGGAGTCCGGGAAACTTTCAGCCAACCAGGTTTCAGACAGGCAGATAGCGGCAGCGTCCCTGAAGTCTCTCTGTGTACGAATGAGCATAGAAAGTTCATCCATTTTGTTTACCAGGGAGCGGACATTGGAAAGAATCAGGCTAGGTAGAGCTGGGCGGTAGATGCGACGCCTTAGCCGGACAAGAGCGCCACCCCTCACACCCCGCTTCCGAGTCTTCCAGCATTGTTTAAGCCACTCCTTATGTAGTTGGCAATCCGGCGGTAGATCGGGCAGGAAAACAGGCATGCTGTTCCGAATATGAAGTAATGCAGATCTGTCATACTGAACAATACCAAGGCTGGGTTCTAGGAACGTGCAGGACAACACCAAACAAACAAACAAAACAGAGAGTAGTACCGAGTCGCCATTGAGCGGCGCCATCTTGGATTTATTTGTATTTTTTTACTTCCGGTGTGCCTGTGATCGACTTGCTTCGGCCTATCAGAAGCTGTCAATGTCTCACAAGTGCTTCACGACATCTCGTTCCCTCTTCAGGGAACTGATGTTACAGTCGTCACCGAAGCGTTTTTGGAAGTAAAAACTCTTTTCTCATTTTTGTTTTCAGTAAAGTACTGTATGTGTTAGTGTTTAAATTTGACATAAAATGTTTACAAAAAGTATTTTGTTTTACATTTCTATTTGTTTCCTGTTAATGGCATTATTTTAGGGACATGTGAGTTACTCTGATGACTTTTTGTATGAGTTTGACCCTGTGTACCATCTATACACGGGTACTGTCATTGTAATGTGGACAGGGCACTTACTATGAACTTGTGCCTTTCTGTTTTATCACCTGGTTAGTTTTGGTGGTTATCAGTAGGGGAGACCGGGGATGGTTGCAACACTTTTTGCATTTATCTCAGTTACTCAGAGACTATTTGGACAAGACCAACCAAATTTGTATATATTAAACTTGCATCTGTCTGCTAATTACCCTTACCATTTAAAGATGATTATATATGACATATCGTTCACAGTATTTATTTGAATAGAAGAAGCCAGATGTTGCAACTGACCCCAACCCAGGGGACAGTTGCAACACAACCCAGGGGACAGTTGCAACACAACCCAGGGGACAGTTGCAACACAAACCAGGGACGGTTGCGTCTAACTGTGCATGTGCAGTATGAGTGTCATCACTCTAGCTTGTTTCTGATTGGAGAAAAATTACATGTTGCAATCATCCCCTGTTACAACTGTCTCTGGTCTTCCCCTACATTTTAAAGTACAAAGGTTTAAAATAGCTTATTTCTCTCTTAAGATATTTAAAAGGCATTTGATTAACTAGAGCACCAATTTATTTTTTAAATCTTTACAGGTTTTTGGGATATGTTCTGTTAAGTAATTCAATAATGGTAGTTGTTAAATCAAATGAAAGAATGGCACTTCGCCAAGGTTTAGCTAATCTAGAGGAGTCTTACAAGATCAACCCATCTCTGTGCAGTTGCTGTCAACATCTACAAGTATTCATATATCTGTGCAACCAATTTATTACCAATCAGTTGGTGGATGACACCCCTTATCTTTTTACAAATGCTTCACAAATCACTTTTTAAGCATATAAATGTTTTTTGAAACTTTAGGCTTCAAGTTAAACCAGTAAATGTGAGTTAATGGCTATTACCCTCATCATAATATTCCAGTAAAATCTTAAGTAACATATTTAGTTATTGTGATTACCAAACGTCATTGTGTTCTGAATTTCAACACTTTTAAAAGTTACACCATGATGAATGCAAAATATGAACATGTATATATGAATATGTATGCGGAGTATATTTAAAAATAATATTCAAAATCAAATGTCAGTGCAAATGCATGCTTCTGCTGGAGTTCTGTGTATGTAGCAGGTTTAATGTTCAGTGCTCTTCTAGGTTGTACGTGACACGCATCACACACATGACCAGCGTTCGGCCAATAGTGAGCCTACGTGTGACGTACAACCCAGAAGTGCTACGCAGTTATACTACGTGAAAAAACTCGAGGCCCAGAGAGAAGGAAATGAATAGTGGAATAAAGTCGTTATTTTTGTTGTTTTTTTGCGCACAAAAAGTATTCTCGTTGCTTTATACTTATACTTCACTTATTACTAACCAGATTGACTTTATTTCATACGTGTCCAAAAGTTCTTATTGAGAATTAAAGAAGGTTTAATGCCAATTTGATGTTTTGTGGAACATAAGTTTTGTTTAAAAAAAATAAAAGCAGAGAATAACAAGACAATTCAGCTGAATAAATTGTTCTTTATGCATGCTGGGAGGTATGAATGAGTTTTGTACTCTGCACACAGCATCATTGTAGCAAAAAGGTTTTTATTATTTTATTTTTTATTGTTGATTGGTGATGTCTCTGTGTGTATAACTGGAAACAGCAGTTGAAAGTTTTTTGCATATACGTTTTTTTTTTTTTTTTTTACTTTTTACTTTCAGATTATATGAGTCACAGCATTGTTGGGTCTCACCCTGTTTTATCAAAGAGATGGTAGTACAACTACTCTGAGTATATTTGAAATGTTATAATTAATATTCAAAAACATATGCCAGTGCAAATGCATGCTTCTGCTGCAGTTCTGTGTATGTAGCAGGTTTGATGTTCAGATCTTCTAACCACATCCTGTGGGTTTTGCAGAAGAACAGACATTTTCTCAAGAGACGTGCCATTGGCAGGTTTGGCAAAAAGTTTGTTTTAGGCCCTATACTATGTCAAACCGTTTGCACTTAAAATATTCCCAGCGTTTTACTAGTAAATTCAATTCAAAATTCAATTAGAGGGCTCTACAACTAAATTCTTACTAGTAACAATTATGATTAGAGAGCTCTCAATACACGAACCGCAAACTTTTTGCCAAACCTGCAATGGCACGTCTCTTGAGAAAATGTCTGTTCTTCTGCAAAACCCACAGGATGTGGCTAGAAGAGCACTAAACATCAAACCTGCTACACAGAACTCCAGCAGAAGCATGCACTTGCACTGACATATATTTTTGAATATTAATTTTAACATTTTAAATATACACAGAGTAGATCAAATGGAAATATTTTGCATTCATCTTGGTCTAACATTAAAATAGGGTTGAAATTCAGGAAATTCATCTTGACTTTTGGTGATCACAATACCTGAATATATTCCTTAAGATTTAACTGGAATATTATAAAAAGAGGGTAAAGCTATTAACTCACATTTATTAGTTTAACTGAAAGCCTGAAGTCTCAAAAACAATTTATATGATCAAAAAGTGAAAAAAACAAAACAAACAGCTGTGGTTGCCAGTACTTTCGGGGGCAGTTCGATGCGGCATAGAGATCACGCCGGCCGGATCATGTTTCTCACGAACACAAACTTGTCAGTTCTGACTTTGCTAATACCTCTTAAGTCGGTTGCCTACTGCTCACTTGTACAAAAAAAGTGTAGTTTATTTTAGCCACTGCCATAACTTACTAAATCAGTGATAGACAGAAATCAAAAGGTCTTCAGATGATGTGTATCCGTTCATACATGTGCCTTTAGTTTGACCTACCCTAACTAAGATTTGCGGTAGCACCAGCCTCCTCATAATCTACTAAAATAATGATTTCAGAAAACTTCAGAATAAATCAAGATGTAACATTTATTTGTCAGGTAAAAATGTATCATGCTAATTACACAAGTAAATGATTAAAAGCCAATTCAGAAATAATAAATACATGACATCATTTACTCAAAGATAACTCTAAAAGTAAGTAATGTTTTCCTGACAGACACATACAGTGGTGTGTGAGTGTTTTCCAAGTGTAAGACTTGAGAAAACACTGAAACATCACTGTATGGTTTTTTTTCCCTGGTTACAGGTTCCCAAAGACTGCTCTGTCACTTCCCCTTAAATACCCAGACCAGAACAAAAGGGTTATACCAATATTTTTTAGAGTTGTTTTGGGTCTATTCATGTACCCCAGGGGGGTAGCACCTGGTTTCGGGGGAGATATCTTGAAGAGACATCACCCAAAGAGGAGAACAGGTCTCCTAAGTTCTCAATCTTTCTCATTAAACCAATGACTGCAATGAAATTAAGACCATTTTACCAATCGCACTGAGACACTTAAAATGATACCAAACATGAAAAGGAAAAACAATAGATTCACAAGATACATCATATGTGATATATAGACATTCTTAGTGAACTTTTGGTGACTTGACTCAGGGGGAGAGGAAGAGAGGAGGCAGAGGGGGATGCGGAAATAAGGAAGGAGAAAAGTTTGGACAAGACAATGTCCTGTGCTCTTTCTTTGAGATCTTCTGTCCAGGGTGCGTTTTATTGCTTTATTGTAGGGTGAGTTTTATCTCAGCTTTTGTCTTAGCAGGAAAATCAATTGTTACATGATCACTGTACAGTGTGCACAAAGAAGCAAAAATATATGTAACAAAGACAAAGGAGAAGAGAACATATGAAGATTTAAAGCAGAAATACGAAGACAAAATAAGGCACAGTATGTCTGTGGTCAGTAAATAACTGCGAGAATTAGAGAAAGAGAAAGTAAAGCTTTTGATGGGAGCTTTTGACTGTGTGGAAACACAGATAAGAGATATTCGCACTCAACACTGATTCTCTGATCACACTTCTGTACGTTTTTCTTTTCTGATTGAGAAGTTGAAGGAAAAAAACAAGCCTGAAAAGGCTGAAACACTGGAAAACATCAAGAAGAGAGGAGGAAAGAAAGGAGCACTGGGATTCAGCCTGCTACGCCCTGGCTGCCTGCTACCTCCGTCTCCAGTCTTTCCTCCTCTCCACAGACCTGGCCCTCCATCCTGCCCCCTGTTCCATCTCTGCTCTGCCTCCCTCCTGGACTTTTCTATCTATATTAGGAGCGTCTGGAAACCACTCCTTAGGAGGGGGGCTATGTAACAATCACCAGTGAGAGTGCCCGGGATTATCATCAGAGGGCACTCCAACCCAGACTATTACCACACCTTCACAGACTCCAATCCCCATAATCGTTTGCATGGATTTATCAGCCATGATTACATACAGCTGTTAATCATTAGCCTCATTAGCTCTGCATATAAAAGCCTGGTTCAACCTATCACTCACTGCAAAGTTTTGTATGTTGTTGTGCTGCATTTCTCTGGTTCTATGTATTTTGGTATTTGGACTCTCTGCCTGCCTTTGAATTACCCATTTGCCTTGTTCCCAGCCTTGTGTGTTTTGTTTGTTTGGATTGTCTACCTGTGTTTTGGCCTGTTGCCTGTACATTGAATTACGTGTCTGGATTGTCCCATTATTAAAAGCTGCTTTTGGATCTCCAACCTTTTGAGTCTCGGAACAGTTCATAAACACCTATACTGACAAGCCGTTTACGCTTAAAATATTCCCAGCGTTTTACTAGTAAGAATTCAAAAACAGGGCTCAATTAAATTCTTACTAGTAACAATTATGATTAGAGAGCTATCAATACATAGTTCCCACAGGCCAAGTCACGTGACCTCCCGGGAGACGCCATCTTTGAGGGCATAAGCTGCTGTGTTTACAAAGTTTTAACATAGACAGTATAGAGTTTTACAAGCAAATTTCGAATATTTCTTTCTATTTATAATGTTACGAAAATCATGAAGAGACAAAGTGACAGAGATTATAAAGAGACTCTATTAACACAAGACAGAGAGAGGTACAATGCGAACATTTCAGTCATAAATGGTGTGGATCCGTATGCGCTAAACTGAGCACTGATTTTGCAGCTTTGCCTCAGATACAGTATTATCCATGTGTACCATTATCTGGTATTGGCTAGGAGTTTTAACACATGTGAGCAATTCCGAGCCTGGATATATGTGCATGAATATGAATACACGGCATGAAAATAAACAAAACTCGCGTGCAAATTAATTAATGTAACGGTTAATGCGGAACTACTTTATACGCGGGTTCTTTAGGGACATAATCTGAGATTGCAAGGCTGGAATGTGTGTGTGCGTCAGGTGTGTGTGTGTGTGTGTGTGTGTGTGTGTGTGTGTGTGTGTGTGTGTGTGTGTGTGTGTGTGTGTGTGTGGCAGAGTGAAAGAGAGAGTCGCGGGCGCGATCGAACAGTGGAAACAATGTTGTTTTTGTATGTTTTTAATACCTCGTCATTTTGTATAGAGGACATCATTCAAACTGCAAAGTGTTAACTTATATTTGTGTACACTCGCAATAAAACACAACAAATTCTTGCGTGTTTTGAGGGAGTTTCTTTCCTGTTTATCCTCGCCAGCCATAACCTCCATCGTTGTTCTGACGCTTAACGTCACATTCATGAAGTCTAATGACGGGTATACTGTAAAATCCAAATTTAACTGAATCTCCGGCACGATTTGAACATCCATTGACCCAGCAGGAGATGACCATTTTCACTTTTTATCACGAAATTAACTCTTTTCAGCTTCTTCTTCTAATGTTCTGCCCACAGCATGCCCACAGAAATGGCGCCGGGTTGGCAAATGCCCGTATGTTGTGACGTCATGTAGGAACTATGTATACACGGACTGTGTATATATCAAAGTTTTTGCCAAACCTGCCAATGGAAGGATGTGGTTAGAAGTACATTGAACATTAAACCTGCTACATACACAGAACTCATGCATTTGCACTGACATATGTGTTTGAATATTAATTTTAACATTTTAAATATACTCAGAGTATATAAAATGTTTATATTTTGCGTTCATCTTGATCTAACATTAAAAAAGGGTTGAAATTCAGCAAATCTTGATTCTTGGTGATCACAATAGTCACCTTCAAGTCAAGTCACCTTAATTTATATAGCGCTTTTAACAATATAGATTGTTTCAAAGCAGCTTGCAGTGATAATAGTAAATTACAGTAACAGAGATTGTTTTGGGTTTACAGCAGCTCTAGAATAAAGTTATTGTCCAGCTAAAGTTAGTTTTGATTGATTGATTCACTTACGTTTTTTAAAGATCATTAGTTATTAACTTAGGGGCCGCTAAAACGACACTGTTCTAACAGAAAACACTCAACGCGCTCCGGCCCGCTCATCCGCACGAAACAGTACCTGGTGGCTCGAGAATGCAGACCCTGAAAATACGTTCCAAGGTGCAAGCCTTAAAAAGGTTATCATGTGTTTGAATATACTGTATATGTGCGCAGACGTGTAGTCCTTCTTTAAAAACCAACCCATCAACAAACTACTTGTCTGGCCTTAAAAAATTATAATACAGAATTATTTATCACGCACAGCCACGTGAACCGGAATAATCCCGACAACGTTTTATCTTTACAGAGGTAAAGGGAAGGGAAGGAGGCCTTCACAGGGGAAAGACTAGTTGACACTTCAGGATTGCGTTGTTGTCATGTCCAGGCGCAGGCCCTTCATCAGATCTGGATACGGCTAGAGACTGCGGTAAACCTCGGGATAAACAGAGAGAGTAAATTATTAGCGTAGACGCCATCCTTCTTATGATGTAACAAGTACATCAGGATTGTAAGGAGTGTAAGGAAGTGTTCCCGGGTTCTGGCTGACCTAAACTATGCATCCTAACATTGAATTATAGAAGTCTATAATGTGTTGTGTGTATGCTACTGTAGGTCAAAGAGATGTGTTTTTAGTCTAGATTTGAACTTACAGAGTGTGTCTGCTTCCCGGACAATGTTAGGAAGACTGTTCCAGAGTTTTGGTGCTAAATAGGAGAAGGATCTACCGCCAGCAGTCGATTTTGATATTCTAGGTATTATCAGCTCGCCTGAATTTTGAGATCGTAATAGACGTGAAGGACTATAAAGTGTTAAGAGCTCGCTCAAGTACTGCGGAGCTAAAACAGTTAGTGCTTTGTAAGTAATCAGCAATATTTTTTAATTTATACAGTGTTTAATAGGAAGCCAATACAGTGTTGACAGAACAGGGCTAATATTGTCATACTTCCTGGTTCTGGTAAGAACTCGAGCTGTTGCGTTTCGGACCAGCTGTAGTTTGTTTATTATGGGTGCAGGACAACCGCCCAGTAGAGCATTACAATAAACTAGCCTTCATGTTATCAACGCATGAACTATCTTTTCCGCATTTGTCATTGACAGCATAAGTCGTAATTTAGATTTGTATTTTTAAGATGGAAGAATGTGGTTTTACAGATACTAGACACGTGACTTTCACTGGCCATGTTCTAGGTTATTACGTGTAGAAGTTTTTGGTCCAATAATTAGAATCTCTGTTTTTTCGGAATTTAGAAGTAGGAAATTACTAGTCATCCAGTTTTTTATATCAGCTATGCATTCCGTTAATTTTGTGAATTGGTAAGTTTTGTCGGGGTGCGAAGAGATATATCATCAGCATAACAGTGAAAACTAATGCCATGCTTCCTAATGATATCTCCCAAGGGTAGCATGTACAGAGTGAACAGCAACGGTCCTAGTACTGAGCCTTGTGGTACTCCATACTGAACTTGTGATCGATGAGACATCTCTTCATTTAGGAACCGTTCGGTATTTATGGAAGGGGCCACCGGAGGAAAATAGGGGAGGGTCATGTCTTTTTATTCTTTGTTGAGGGGAGGGTCATTCAACTTTTTTTAGTCTAGGGGGAGGGTCACCCAACTTTTATATACATGAAAACAGCAACATTTCAAAGTGGCTTGTTTGGTGATATTTTTTTCCATTTAGCTCCATGTTGATCTCGCGTTATCAGCCCCCCTTCGATATCAGATGGGTCTGACCCAACAAAAATCCAGTTTGGCGCTGTTTGACAGTGCGCGCGCACTTCAGTTCGCACTTAGAAAAAATGCATCATGTCAGAACAGAATGCCAATGAAATGTTTACCCGGCAAAGCTTTAAAGCACGAGCAAATAATGAACTTTTGTGATTGCGAATAAGTGCACAGTGTCCTGTGAGTGTAACTCTACCACTGCATTAACATGTGATGTGAACGTCGAGTTTTACAGTATTGCGACTGAGGCGCCAGAACTGCTGCTGATAGAATGTGCGCTGTAGCGCGATACTACCATATTTTAGTTCCATTCTTATTTTGTTTCCACGATGTGTAAGATGTAGGGCTACCACATCTTTAAATTACTATTAGTATTATTTAAGTTAACATAATAAAATACGTAGACCTACACCACAAAAACTAGTTGAGGATAAATTCGTTAAAATTGGGCGATTCCAGTGTTATAGACGTAACATTTGCAGTCAAAACTTGAAATATAAATTCTCAGAAAATGCATTTAATACCAATATTTTGGAGTCAAGACATTAGAAAAATAAAGGAGTCAAGACATTAGAAAAATATCAGTCTACACATTAAATTTTATATTTAATATGAGGGAAATACACATGTGACGTGACGTGACACAAAAAAATCTTTAACTTTTAGGTGGCAAAATATGTTTTAGTAATTCTTCTATAAATTACACTGTGCAAACCAAAAGATATATACCCACAGGATGAATAAAGATCGGCCTCCACAGAACATAAAATATTATTTTTATTTTATTTTTCGTGTTCGCATTTATGTAAAAAAAAAACAACAAAAAAAACAATGTTACGGGCGTGACAGTTCTCCATTACGGCATGACTGCTCTGAAAGCGACTTTAAAAATTTCACAGAGACCTCAAACAGAAAGCACAAAGCCTTTCTTTAAAGTGAATTTCGTTTTTTTATTAATTGTATCTTAATTTCAATCAATGTTTCATCTGGATTTAATAAATAAGAAGTAAATATAGTAGAAAATAGATAATCACGGAGGCGCGGGCGAGTGAACTGGACTCTTGTCTCATAAATGAATCGAAACTCAGCGTAAGGTATGCTACTTGCCTCACAGACCTGAGAAATATATAGAAAGCTTGAAATGTCTACTTTTAAACAGAACAATTCAAAACGAAGGAAAACAGACTGCTTTCTGCTTATGAAATGTGCATTTCTCTCTGGCGCGTTCTGAGAAGATCGCGACGCATCGTCAACTTCATCTTTGCAGTCGACACAGAAAACACTTGTTTATTAATAAACAATTAAAATGTTTCCTTGCTATATTTGACATATTAATAATCATTACTTTTGCTGGTTCTTTGTGACAGCTTTTAGATGCTTTATTGGCAGCCCCACCCACATGTTGAACGAGTCACAAACATCAGCACCGAAAACATGATTTTTTTCAAATCTAAAATCAAAAATCGTGATACGAACCGAATCGTAGGTTTGGTCTATCGTTACAGCCCTAGTAAGATGAGAAAGCAAGAGTTTATGGTTTAAAAACAAAACAAACAAAAAAAAAACAATGGCTATCTGAACATCTTTGCCAAGCGCAAACCAGTACAGAAGTAGGCTAATTAATAAATTATCGGGGAGGGTCATGCCTTTTTTCACAAACATTTTGGAGGGTCATAGAAAAAATTATTGCTGGCGAAGGGAGGGTCATGTCTTTTTTGACAACAGATCTCAAAACTCCTCCGGTGGCCCCTTAAATAAAAAACGAACAGTCCCTTATTGCTACAAACTGATAACGGTCAGATAAGTATGATTTAAACCATGCTAATGCAATTCCACCAATGCCAACATAATTTGCGAGTCTATTTAAAAGAATGTTGTGGTCGATAGTGTCAAATGCAGCACTAAGATCGAGTAACACTAATAGAGAGCTACAACCACGATCGGATGATAAGAGAAAATAATTTGTGACTCTAATGAGAGCAGTCTCGGTACTATGGTATGGTCTAAATCCTGACTGAAAATCCTTGCAGATATCATAGATAGATTCGAGATCGGCCTGTAATTGACTAATTCTGTAGGATCAAGTTGTGTTTTTTTAATAAGCGGTTTAATCATAGCCAACTTAAAAGTTTTTGGTACGTATCCTAATAACAAAGATGAATTAGTGATATTAAGAAGAGGATCTATGACCTCTGGAAGCATCTCTTTCAGTAGCTTAGTCGGTATAGGGTCTAACATACATGTTGTCGATTTAGATGATGTAACGAGTTTAGCAAATTCTTCCTCTTCTATAGCAATGAATGGATTGAATTTCTCCTTAGGGAGACTACAATGCACTGCCTGATGCGATACTGTAGTAGACGGTTGCATAGTTATAATTTTCTCCCTGATATTATCAATCTTATGAGTAAAGAAGTTCATTAAGTCATTACTGCTGTGCTACTTGGAAACTTCTGGGCTTGAAGCTTTATTTTTCGTTAGTTTAGCCACTGTTTCAAATAAATACCCAGGGGTTTGTTTATTTTCTTCTAATAGGGTTGAAAAATAAGCAGATCTAGCAGCTTTTAAGGCCTCTCTGTATGCAATCGAGCTCTCTTTCCATGAAATGCGAGTTTCTATTGTGCTGCCCTGGTTCACATCTGGTTCAATGACCACCCCAGGTACACCATTCTTTTTTTGCCAGCATATTCCCAATTTCTGAATCCGATTGAGGAATTTTTTTCAACATGGCGGTGGAGAGTGTATGACCAGTCCGCAACCCCTGCGCACACCAAAACCTCCTGGAAGCAATGCTGGATGCCTGTGGTGATATGTCTGTGGAGTCTATCCAGGGTTAAATAAATGCACACAATGGCATTTTTCCCACACTCCCTGGCAAGAGCAAACTTGTGACGTTGATGTGATATTATGGCCTGACCCAGACCTGAGATGAGATGAGAACGTTGATGCTGAGTAACCTGTACATTTTCTCTGTTTGGAAATAAA
Organism: Leuciscus leuciscus; assembly: GCF_965113295.1. NCBI lineage: Eukaryota > Metazoa > Chordata > Actinopteri > Cypriniformes > Leuciscidae > Leuciscus > Leuciscus leuciscus. The sequence goes on from NC_138735.1 coordinate 31,339,487, forward strand.
GCTTTTGAAAATGTAAGTATTTGACTGTGCATGGACTCTTCCTTGCATGTTTTGTCAGTGTAACATTTCAAAGGTCAGGTTTTAATATTATTTAGCAAATAAACAGTCAAGTAATTTGTGCTTTTGACAGGTTTGACCGTTGGTCAGGGAGTTTTTAAAATTGTGTGTGAAGATTTGACAAAAATGGTGAGTTCCCAGAATTGTGTCAAAGCAATTCAGATTTTTTTTTTTTTTTTATTCAGATTAGCAAGTTGGTTTTAAATTAATATTGTTTATTTTTGTTCAGGACTCCATAGTCCAGGTGTTAGTAATCTGTGTTTCAGAAAGCCTTTTTTTTTTTTTTTTTTTTTTTTTTTTTTACTACAATTAACTATTCTATTTTAAGGCCTACTCCTGCCTTAATTTAAACCCTGTTCGGGAAACCACTCCTCAATGTTTAGTTTAACCATATGCAATTAGAGTTTACATTGTGATGTGTTAAACCTGTGTAAAATGAGAGCATTTTTGTGTTTTGCAGAAATCATTAAGAAAATTGGAATGTGTGTCAAAACAATGTGTTAAGCATTTTGAGAAATGTGTCTGTTTTAATAACTGAATGCATGATTTGGGAAATTGTGCCAAATGAATCAATTATAGTGTGTTAGCAACCGAGAAAAACTGAGCACTGCCACCTAGAGGTCATATGAGAAAACACAGAGTACCATCCTGCAGGGGGAAGAAAGTCAAATGCTTCATCATTCCTCCTTGCATTGTGATTGCAGACATGTCTTTACACTGGTTTTCCTAAAAATCACATGTCTTGAAGAAAATGGGTGTTGACTTCAGAACCCATAAATAAGCGAGCTGTTCCAATTATTTGTCCAGTTCTCCTTATCAGCTGAAGAAGGACAGACTGTTTATCGGATCATATTGTAAGTAGATCCATTTTACTGAATTATAATCTTCAACTGAATTATGTCTGACTGTCAAGACACTCTTTGTATATGACTTAAGGACATACCATTGTATACAAAGTAGTATAAATATAGTAGTATAATATAATATATAACAGTGTAACTATATGTGTATGCTAAGAATTAGCATTTCTCTTCATAGTGTATTATTAAATTACATTTATTGATGTTGATCAATAATGAAGTACTACAAATATAATATTTGCTAATGCCAACACCTTTAAAATAGCATTAAGGTGAGTGGGAGCTGTAATGTTCCCATCCATTTAAAATAAATATTTATTTTATGTTATGTCTATTTTGGTATTATTTAGCATCAAATTGCCTTGTAAACTGAAAGACCCACACACCGTGAACCAGTTAAGACAGAATCTCAGTTGTTATCAGAAAGGTAAGACTATATTCAGTGTCATCTGTCTTAAATTGTAACATACTGTTCCTTTTGCTTTTTCTGTTATTTATTCATCCTGATTCAACCCATTCCAATCCCTATGTACACCATCCTCTTTTGCTGACAGCAGAAGCCTAGCCTAAATAATTTTGATGAGGGCTATAAAAAAAATCAACATTTAAATTCTGAGTTATAATTTGATTTGCAATCATGCCACCACTTTTTGAAACATCTACCTAATATAAAAGAAACAGGACATACTCAGACCTCAGCCATATGAAGACAAGGCATCATGCCATATAAGCCAGTCTCAGGAAAAACAATGTCAGGTGTCAGGTCTCATTAGGCATCAGACGAAACAGCCTCAGACAAAAAGGCATCAGACATAAACAGGGACGGACTGACAATCTGTGCGTTCTGGAAAAGTCCAGAACGGCCGTCCAACCGAGGGCCGTCGGCACAAAAAATAAAGTCTAATAAAGCAATATGAACAGCCAACAGCAGGGGCACTAAAACGATCACTTATATGCTACGTTTAAAAAAAAAAAAAAACTGAGGAAGAAGAGTAGGCCTACTAGCCACTGACAGAAAGTTCGTTTAAGGCTTACCTATAGCCTACTGCATTTTTAAATTTGCTTACATTATATTTGAATAGTTAAGTTATAGTAGCCTATATAGCAGTGGTCTCCAACGTGGTGCCTGTGAGTTGCCCGCTAAACACATTTTATTAAAAGCCCCAACTTGCCAATAGCGATCCACTGTAATTCGGGGCTCCAGACTTCGACTAAATGGTATAATTTTGCGTATAGTCAAGTATGAATCTATTAAATGTAATGCAGTAATGTTTTTGTTTAGAAGTTATGGAAGTTTATTTATTTATTTTTGCATTTCTAAATACTAAATGTTTGGGCTACTGTTTTTGATAACACATACAATAGGTTTATAGAAAATCCAAAAAAAGATCAATAAATATTTTCATTATTTTTCAGGAATTGTTGATTTAAAAAAAAAAAAAAAAATGTAACGCTTGTAAGTCTGAACCAGAATATGATGGTGAAAAGTAAAAAAAGCACCACCATGTTATATGTATAATAAATATTTTAGAGTATACACACACTCGCACACAAAAAGGTTGGAGACCCCTGGTATATAGTAACTATATGTTTTATAATTACAAGTTTGTGTAATTTGGGGTTTCTGTAGCCAGTGACATTTCATTATTTGTATTTGACAGAGGTGGGAGTAAGTCACACATGTGCAAGTCACAAGCAAGTCTCAAGTCTTAACCTTCAAGTCTCAAGCAAGTCCGAGTCAATTTTGTGAAAAGCAAGTCAAGTCAAGTCAAGTCACTGCTTTATGTCAAGCAAGTCAAGTCAAGTCGTAGCTTGGGTCACAAGTCACTGGCAAGTCATACAAACGTTTGATGATTTCACTGAATTTATATATTAAAATAAGTTAAAACTACATAAGCTGTGGACTATGGTTTTATTTGCAACATTTTTTTTTAAATATGCATTTCCACATACAGCTGAGTGGTTACTACAATAAAAAATTAAAAAATAATAAAAATTTAAAAATTTCAAACTACATAGCCTAAAATGTAAATGTAACTGAAATTAGGCCAACATTAAAGCATGAAAAATAAATATGCCTCAAACATTGCAGAAGACCATTAAAAGGTATTAAACAATTCACAATTCAAGTATAATGGTTCCTATGCCACCAAATGGCATTCTTCAAACTGGCATCCCCTTTATGGAACATGAACACATCCCAACAAGTTAGATCTTTCCTTTTTAACAAAAGAATAACAAGAAAAAAACAGTAATAATTGAATTGACACAAAACTTACACCTGTCAATCAGGTGGATTGACTATTGTACATTATTAATCTGTGTGAGTGAGTGATTTATTAATATTTGTGAATGAATGTGTGTGCATGTGTATGTGTGAAAAGTGTATTGTTTGCATGTCCATGGTTGTGTTTGACTGTGTGTGTGTGTGTGTGTGTGTGTGTGTGTGTGTGTGTGTGTGTGTGTGTGTGTGTGTGTGTGTGTGTGTGTGTGAGAGAGAGAGAGAGAGGTGATTTGATTGAGTGTGATTGATTCATTAATATTTGTGAGTGAATGTGTGTGCGTGTGTATGAGTGAAGAGTGTATTGTTTGTTTGCATGTGTGCATGGTTGTGCTTGCAAGTTTGAATTTTTGTTTTGTGTATTTGTGTATGCATGGTTCGGTTCGAAAGTCTGTATGTTTTTTTTCTTTGTGTGTCGGTGTCTTTTTACAATCTTTTAGTGGTATTAACTAGCGATTTCTTTTTACTTACTCTATGCCCTATATACTAGGGTTATAAGCTAAACAGTTTTTACAGATAAAACTCTTTACATTCGATTATCATGAAAACAAATCCCAGAGAACGGTAGACTGTACCAATGCATTATTAATTATTATTAAATTACAGTTACATTTTTTTTATATTTCTTTTAACATTCAAGTCAACCCTGGGATCATAGCAGACTATATTGGTAGCATATAACTAGACAGTACAAAGGGATGCATGCAGGTAAGAAAAACTGGAATATGGCATATTTTAACATATTTTAACCCGATTTTAATTTTAATTTTCAAGAAAATATTTTTTCTCTGTGCTTTTGTATGTAAGGGATTATTCAGATCATTAAAAAAAATCATTAACCCAAGGCACTCGAATATTATTAAAAATATATAGAAAGCCTTTATTTCATCATGGCTTTAATATTTTAAAATCAGGTGACAAGTACTTGCACAACTATGCGTTGTGGCTAATGAGCCTTTGTCAGGGTGTGTGACCAAAGCCCCTTTCACACAGAGATTCCGGAAAATACACGGATAAAGTGAACCAAGATTTGACCCGGGTTCGTTTGATTTAGGTTCATTCACACTGCCAGTTTGGCAGTGCCAGTGATTTCCCGGAATCAGAGATTGCGTTCACACACAATCCCTAAAGACATGTAATCAATGTCTTAGCAGCGTCTTAAGTTTGCTTATGAGCTGCGATCTCTCTCTCTCTCTCTCTCTCTCTCTCTCTCTCTCTCTCTCTCTGTCGAGAAACCACGCTTGTGCATTTTTTTTCTTCTTCTCTGATTCGATCATAAACTTGCGCATTACGTACCATTTCAAAGCTGGCGAACGATCCCGCGCTTCAGCGTCATCACTACGACACTGCATTATCACGGCTTTTGTTCACACAGCGCGCGTTCCTGCTGCGTCACGTGATTGTTGCGGTGCGTTCAAATACAGATATTTATTTTTAAAAAGACAAGTTATTTCGAGTCATTTACCTCAAGTCCGAGTCAAGTCTCAAGTCATGAATATCAAGTCAAAGTCAAGTCAAGTCTTTTATTAATATTTGTCAAGCAAGTCTCAAGTCCTAAAATTTGCGACTTAAGTCTGACTCGAGTCAAGTCATATGACTCGAGTCCCCCATCTCTGGTATTTGATGGCATTACACATTTTTTATTTTTTATTTGAAGGCTGAGGCTTCATTAATAAACACAACCCCAATTATCATCATTGTTTTGAGATGTTAATTACTTGTCTGATAGGCTACAGTATGTGGAATAGTATCAGAATCAGAATCAGAATCAGAAAGAGCTTTATTGCCAAGTGTGCTTGCACCCACAAGGAATTTTTCTTGGTACTGAAGCTTCCAGTGCACATATACAAATACAAATACAACAAGAAACATAGTAATACAAATTCTAAGAATAAAATATATTAAAAAAATAAAATAAAATAGTATAAAAGTAAAAAAGGGGTCACAGTTGGGTTTAGTCCGAATAAACATTTACAGATTATGAACATATTTACAGTATTTTGAGTAGTATGAATAATATAAATATAAATATCACCTGAGTTAGAGAATATTACACTAGACAGTGGGAGTCTAGTGCATGTTACAGATTATGAACATATTTACAGTATTTTGAGTATTATGAATAATATAAATATAAATATCACCTGAGTTAGAGAATATTGCACTAGACAGTGGGAGTATTGCACTTACAGGCATTTGCCTTGGGGGGCATGTTAAGTGTTCAGAAGGGAAATGGCCTGTGGAAAGAAACTGTTCCTGTGTCTGGATGTTCTTGTGGCCAGTGATCTGTGTCGCCGTCCTGACGGTAACAGTTCAAACAGGGGGTGTCCAGGGTGAGTGGAGTCTGTGATGATTTTACCTGCTCTCTTCCTCACTCTGGAAGAGTACAGGTCCTGGAGGGTTGGCAAGGGGGCACCAATAATCCTCTCTGCAGTCCGGACTGTCCGTTGTAGTCTCCTGATGTCCGATTTGGTAGCTGAACCAAACCAGACAGTGATAGAAGTGCTTAAAACAGACTCAATGACGGCTGAGTAGAACTGGATCAGCAGCTCCTGTGGCAGATTGAACTTCTTTAGCTGGCGAAGGAAGTACAGTCTCTGCTGGGCCTTTTTCACAATGGAGTCAATGTGATTTGCCCACTTCAGGTCCTGAGAGATGGTAGAGCCCAGGAACCTGAATGACTCCACTGCTTCCACAGTGCTGTTCATGATGGTGAGAGGGGGGAGTGCTGGGGATTTTCTCCTGAAATCCACAATCATCTCCACTGTTTTGAGCGTGTTCAGCTCAAGGTTGTTATAGCTGCACCAGACAGCCAGCTGTTCAACCCCCAGTCTGTAAGCAGACTCGTCACCATTTTGGATGAGACCGATGACGGTGGTGTCGTCTGCAAATTTCAGGAGCTTGACAGAGGGGTCTTTAGAAGTGCAGTCATTAGTGTACAGGGAGAAGAGCAGTGGGGAGAGAACACACCCTTGGGGGGCGCCAGTGCTGATGGTGAGGGTCCTGGATGTGAGCTTCCCCAGTCTCACTCGCTGCTGCCGGTCTGTCAGGAAGCTGGAGATCCACTGACAGATTGAGGATGGCATGGAGAGCTGAGTCAGTTTGGCTGTGAGAAGATCAGGGATGATGGTATTGAAGGCCGAACTGAAGTCCACAAATAAGATCCGTGCATAAGTCCCAGGTCTGTCAAGATGTTGCAGGATATAGTGCAGTCCCATGTTGACTGCATCATCCACAGACCTGTTTGCTCTGTAAGCAAACTGAAAGGGATCCAGCAGGGGTCCAGTGATGTCCTTCAGATAGGCCAACACCAGTCTTTCAAACGACTTCATGACCACAGACGTGAGAGCGACAGGTCTGTAGTCATTAAGTCCAGTGATTTTAGGTTTTTTGGGAACCGGAATGATAGTGGAGCGTTTGAAGCAGCAGGGAACTTCACATTGCTCCAATGATCTGTTGAAGATCTGCGTGAAGACTGGGGCCAGTTGGTCAGCGCAGGCTTTTAGACAAGCAGATGAGATGCCGTCTGGGCCTGAAGCTTTCCTAGTCTTCTGTTTTTTGAAGACTCGGCTCACGTCCTCCACACAGACCTTAAGCTCAGGTTGGATGGCAGAAGGGGGGAGGAGAGGGGTTGCAGGAGGTGATGGTGGATGTGTGAAGTGCACATCAGAGCGGGTGTGAGGTGTGAGTCTGGGCTTCTCAAACCTGCAATAGAATGCATTGAGAGTGTCAGCCAGTTGTTGATTCTCCACAGATGGGGGGGATAGTGATTTGTAGTTGGTGATGTTCCTCAGGCCTCTCCAGACTGATGCCGGGTCGTTGGCTGAAAACTGGTTTTTCAGCTTTTCAGAGTAGCTTCTTTTAGCAACTCTGATCTCCTTTGTCAGTCTGTTTCTGGCCTGGTTATACAAGATTTTATCCCCACTTCTGTAAGCATCCTCTTTGGCATGACGAAGCTGTTTGAGTTTCCCAGTAAACCATGGTTTATCATTAGTGAATGATAAGAATGTCCTGGTAGGAATGCATGTATCCTCACAGAAACTGATATATGATGTTACAGTATCTGTGAGCTCATCCAGATCGGTGGCTGCAGCTTCAAAAACAGTCCAATCAGTGCAATCGAAGCAGGCCTGTAGATCCTGCTCTGCTTCGTTGGTCCATTTTTTTACAGTCCTTATTACAGGTTTAGCTGATTTCAGTTTCTGCCTGTAGGTCGGTATAAGATGAACCAAACAGTGATCAGAGAGCCCCAAAGCTGCCCGTGGGACGGAGTGATACGCATTCTTTATCGTGGTGTAACAGTGGTCCAATATATTACTGTCTCTGGTAGGACATGTAACATGCTGTCTGTATTTTGGCAGTTCACGGGAGAGATTTGCTTTGTTAAAATCCCCAAGAATGATTAAAAGAGAGTCTGGGTACCTTTGTTCCATTTCAGCTATATGTTCAGCCAGCTGTTGTAGCGCCGCGCTCACACACGCGTCTGGAGGAATGTAAACATTCGCGAGAATGAATGAGGAAAACTCCCACGGCGAGTAGAAAGGTTTACAGTTTATGAAATGCGCCTCTAAATTAGGAGAGCACATCTTCTTCAGTGTTGTTACATCTGAACACCAACTTTCGTTAATGTAGAAACACAATCCACCACCTCTCGTTTTCCCCGTTAGTTCCGCGATGCGATCCGCTCGGAACAGCTGGAAGCCCGGCAGATGTAGTGCGTTGTCCGGTATGGCTTCACTCAGCCAGGTTTCAGTGAAGCACAGAGCAGCGGAGTTTAAAAAATCCTTGTTAGTGCGGGTGAGGAGAAGAAGTTCGTCCATTTTGTTAGGAAGAGATCGGAGATTCGCAAGATGAATACAGGGGAGTGCAGTGCGGAGGCCGCGCTCGCGGAGTTTAACCAGCGCGCCGGCGCGCTTCCCGCGTTTGCGTCTGACCGCGCGTTTGAACAACACCGCTGCCCCTCCGACGAGAATGTCCAGTAAAACGTCTGAGTAATTAAAATCTGTAAAAGAGTTGTCCGGTGTGTGTTTCCTAATGTCCAGTAGTTCGTCTTTGGTGAAACTGATAGGAAAAGAATGACTAAACGCAGAACAAACCAACAAAAACAACACAATAACTGGAGAGCTCCACACCGAGGCAGCCATCCGCGGCGCCATCTTGATCAGGACATCCTGGCTAGTGTCTGTCGCACACAGCTAGAGGCGAATGGCCGGATGATGGGCCTATTTGGGAGAAAGTCCAGGGCTGTTTTTTAGCCCCAGTCCGTCCCTGGACATAAAGGCGTTGGACGGAACGGCCTCAGACATAAAGGCTTCGAATGAAACGGACTCAGACTAAAAGGCATCAGACATAAAGGCATCAGACATAAAGGCTTTGAATGAAACAGACTCAGACTAAAAGGCATCAGACATAAAGGCATCGGACAAAACAGCATCAGACATAAAGGCGTCAGACGGAACAGCATCAGACATAAAGGCTTCGTGTAGCGGTTGTTCCTCTGCGTTGTGTTATTTTGAATGTTGTAAATAAAAGGATTTTCCACTCAAAGCTGGTCGTGCAAAAGATGAATTTAATTACAATACCTGTGTGATAAAACACATAAACAGACAGGCACTGTTAAACCGCAGCTCTTTTAACGTTACCTCTCCTCAAGAGACATTGCAGGAAAGAGGACACACACACATACACAATATATGTAATAATAGCAATAGTATAATAATAATAATAATAATAATAATAAAAATAATAATATTATTCACAAAAATGTCATTGTATGCAAATAATTCAAAACAGCATTACAGTGTTTCTTAGATCCCAATTAACATACCTGTGTGATAAAACACATAAACAGACAGGCACTGTTAAACCGCAGCTCTTTTAACGTTACCTGTTAAGCACAAAATACATGTTTAAATACACCAGTAAGTTAACTACAGAAACCAGTAAATGCAATATACAATATATATATATATATTAATAAACTAGAATATATTATTTAGTATGTGTACCAAATATACACATCTATATATAATTTAATCAAGACGTTAGCCGCTTAGCCATTAACACATCTCTCACTTGTGACGCACACACCGAGCCGCCATTTCACGCAACACACTATTCACTCATTAACAGCGCAAAAATAAACTTAATTTAACAAGTTAATGACTCGAACTAGTAGTCAAATATAACATCTCAATGAACACTCTTGCACAATTGATTATTTAAACCTGACATGAACACTTATAACTCAATTTAACATCAAGTGCACGGAGCTCATGAAATCGTACCTCTCCTCAAGAGACATTGCAGGAAAGAGGACGAACCTCCGATTGCACTGCCGTTTGAAGCTCGCTCCTACGCATGACGTCAGCCGACGTGCATACTGTGATGATTACCCTTAGTAAGAGCACGCAAACTTCTTTCAAAATAAAATGCCCCAAAACAAATAATAAAAATAAATAAAAATATAAATAAAATAGTTTATAATCTGGTGTAACAACATATCCCTGCTACATTCGGATGAAACGGACTCAGACTAAAAGGCATCAGACATAAAGGCTTCGAATGAAACGGACTCAGACTAAAAGGCATCAGACATAAAGGCATCGGGTGAAACTAACTCAGGTGGAGTTTAGAGGTTCGCATTGCCCTGCCCCATGTGACGTCACATGTACGCGGATAATTTTACATTAACGTTTGTTTAATGGCTTGAACACTATTAACTTTCAAGTTCAAATGTCTACTACTCGACGATCACACTTAGGCTATGTAGCTTATTTTTAATCAAAATCAAATAGTATTATTACTGCATTATTGCATGTCCCAGTTTCCTACACCTCAATTAAGTGGTAGTTCTAATGTCTTTGTGTCATGGTGACAGGTAGTAAATCATCATCATTCAGACTCTGGGGTATTCCTTGCACAAATTTAATGTCATACAATTTAAGTAAATCATCGTACAAAGTCTGCCAACAATCATACAACCAAACAATGTTTTAAATTTTCTTGGAAATGATATTCAAACCTTTTTCCACCAAAAGTTTTACAAAATAAGACTTTCCAGAATTGGACGGTCCGCTTATAAGACAACTAAATGGATGTTGAAGTCTGAAATCAAAATCGTAAACATCCTGAGGCCCTCTGTGCATCATCTGATCAGTAGCCATAAGGAAGCGTGGTGAAATCGGGCAAAAGTCTGCGTTTATTATAGACCACCTTAAACCTTTTAACGACTGATTTGTTGTGCAATGTGAGAGACTTCTTATTTCTGACAATGTCTTCCGTCTGAGCCAGGATGTATTTGGTTCTATCATGCGACGTCGCATAGCTGTCAACCAGACTCCCAGTCGCCGTCCATAGACACGAATACGACGCTATCTGTGTCAGAGTATAGCAGTCGGTCGCCGAGTCTGTCCATCAATTCGTACAATTCCAGTCGGGCGTGCGCAGTGGTAAACGCTCCTATAAACAGGTTAACGCGAGCCTTGCAAACATCCTCTTTGGGGGGTTTATGCTGGACGAGAGCTACGTCGTCTGAGACGAATGAGAAATACGTCAACGTGTCGGTATTGCCAAAAACGATTCTGGTGAAATCTTCAGGGTCGTTCACCAGAGTCGTTTGAGGTAAGTTCTGTCTTAAAGAGAAGCGTCCCAACAAACTATTCAAAAGTAGTTTGTTGATTGCCCTCTGGGCAGCGTTGTACTTGATCTTTTCGTGGTCGAGTTGAATCCCCTCTTTTTCAAAATACTCGCGAATGTAAGTCTCTTTCTCAGCGTCCGTGACAACATTTGACGGGTAGCCCGACACTTGTTGTTTCAAACGCAAAAACGTTTTTACGTATTCGACAAACAACGTGTCTGACCACGCATCAAACTTTTCTCGGTCTTTATCCGACATGTTATCATAGGCGTAGAACTTTTTGTCGGGGTAATTCTCATTTTCCACCCTATTGAAAAGAGCCTTTTTCAGTTGTCGTTAAGTCTAACGCCGCGGACATTTTGGCAAGAGCCATAGGAATGAAAGAGTAACTATCGATGTATCGTTGTGCAAACGAATCGTCGTACATGTAGATTAATTTGCAGCCTTGCATTATAATCTCAATCGCAATCCCGGCTTTGCAAAAATACTCCAGAATTAGAAAGGCATCAAATCTGGAGGCGTAATGCGCGATGAAGCAATAGCCTTTAAATCGGAGTTGTCTGAAGCGGTTGATTAGCTTAGCGATGCAGTAGGTACCCTCAGCCGTAAATTTCTCCCCTTTGAATGTGATTGCGCAAACAAAATTAGCCACGTGCCTACCATTTTCAAAATCATAGAAGATGTATTCTCACACATTTCCTTAGGCGCTAGGGGTTGTATGAAGCATTGGTGTACCCCATCATCCACCAGACGTTCTCGACAATGCAAGCATCTGTCCGGGGCGCATATGTGTTGGGTTTTCTTGTCACCCGGTTTGACGCTGTAACGTCTGTTACATAGTTTGCAGTATTTAATAGTATCACAAGAGGGGTATTCCTGACCGGGAGGTGGTTTTTTATGCATTTCGAAGCAATAGATCGATTTACAGTAACGCAAACAGTCGGGGCAATGTATGATTCTTTTAGGGAACCTTTAACAATCAGCGTCGAAACACACATTGCATGCATGCTTACATCGGTGGTCTCTGCGACTGGTGTAACTTTTATAACAAAATGGACAGACGTAATCCGAACCGTTGAATGCCGTCAATTTCAGTATCATGTAGTAATGATCATTGTGGAGTTGGGAGGAAAACCGTTTTTGGATGGGGTTCATCACAATTTTTGTACGTTGCTAAGACCATGGCATTAGATCTGTGAAATACAATGATTTTAATGTCTAGCGATAAGTCTGAATATTTCATCGGTCACATTTTGAATAAAGCGATCCTGTGCGTCAAATCGGCTACGTGTCTCGAGGTGTGAGGCACGAAGCTCACCGCGCAATGCGTCTAATCTGCTACGCGTTTTGGTTTGTGTCTCACTGCGCAGCGCAATCAATTTGGTGTTTATATCATCCTGTACGTCACGCAGCTCAATGTATTTGTTGTTTATATCAACCTGCGCGTCACGAAACTCTTGGCCTAATGTCTCTATTGCATTAATGAGCCTACACATCAGAGGACTATCGTTTTCCTCTCAGGGAAAATAGTTTTCCTCTCAGGACTACTCTCAGGACTGATCACCAGGGGAAAACAAACAGTTCTCTTACGAGAGGTCTCTCGTACTGCGTAAGATATCTTACGCTAGGGGAAAATCCTTTTCCGCGAGATATTGAAGCCAAAAATTATCCTTAATTTTGTAATAATGCAAAACGCGTTGCAGCAGCAATGCAGACATAGGCGAGACAGCTCGCGCGCCTATTGGCTGCTCTGCGGCAACTGCAGCAGCCTATCGAGCGAGGCCTGGCGTGACGTCAGACCCAATCAGGGCACTTCGCGCCCGCTGCGTCACGTCCCGCCGAAATGGGCGTGGTCTAGGCCTATAAATATCGCTCGCAGGCAGCTATTATCTGATTTTTCATCCTTCAAGCGAAGCACACGCATCGCTGGAGCTGGATAAGAAGCCGCGCCGTCTGAAAGAGAGCACCTTCAGCGGGACGAGTCACTGAAGTCGCTGGCCGCGCCGCCTTCCTTGCCTTCCTGCTGCGCTTTCCGGCATTATATCCTTTCTCTGCTACTGTGTTTATGTATGTGTGTGTGCTCGCCGCCGCGACACACACTCCCATTGCACTAAAAGAGCTGGGCGTCTTTTTCAAGACGCCCCTTTTTCCTGATCACGCAGCTCTCGCTCTGCCTATGGTGACTCTGAGGACTCACCTGGCATCCTTCTCCGAGACTGCTCCTCCAATTTCTCATACATATTCCCAGTTCCCTGATCATGCGACTGGAAATATCAATATTGCAGCAGGCGAGCCTGTTTTAATACCTTTGCGTTCCCCCCCTGTGGCTCAGTGGCTGAATCATTGGTTTTTCTCACGAGAGACCGGAGTTCGAATCCCGGTCTAGCGGCAGTTAAAATTATGCCGCCAATGCTTCGCTCTGTCAGTTCCCTGAAAAGCGACTGCAGACGTGCATTTTGCAGCCAACGAGCGCGTTGCACAACCCGCTCGCCTGCACCCAAACACCGTTTCTATGGTTTCCGTGCGTCACTGGCGAAAGGAGAAAAGAGCGTTTTCTGGTCCCCCCGCGGACGGACCGACCTCCTCTTTCTCGTACATTTCTCATTCCCCTCTGAAGTTCGGGCGACTGGAAATGTCAGTATTGCAGTGAGCAAGCCTGTTGTAATACACGCATGCCTGCAAACAAACGCCAGCACGTTGATGCTCTCTTATGCCGTCAATGCTCGCTCTGTCAGTTCCCTGAAAAGGCGACTGCAGATGTGTATTTTGCAGCCAACGAGCGCGTTGTACAACCCGCTCGCCTGCACCCAAACACCGTTTCTATGGTGTTCCGTGCGTCACTGGCGTAAGGAAAAAAGGGAGTTTTTCTGGTCCCGCTGCGGACGGACCAACCTCCTTTTTCCTATACATTTCCCATTCCCCTCTGGAATTCAGGCGACTGGAAATGTCAATATTGCAGTGAACAAGCCTGTTGTAATGCACGCAGGCCTGCAATAAACGCCAGCATGTTGACGCTCTCTGTTTCTATGGCAACTTCTCGCTCGTTCAGTTCCAGTAAATGTGACTGTTCCAGTGTATCCTGCAGTAAACAAGTCGGTTCTGTCACCCGCTTGCCTGCACACAAACGCCGTTTTTACGGCTACCCAGATAAATCCCATAAGTGTGAATTTTTCTGGTGTCCCGGCCACGGCCGATGGTGCTTTATGTGTAAGAAGAATGCCCACTGCCCAGTGCCCATCTCTACACACAAGCACAGCCCGTCACACAGGGCTCGCGCACATGAATCGACTCAGACCGATTGCGCTTCAAACATGGTGAATGTGCCCACTAACACCACGTTATGCATGTCTCACGGTTTCTGTAAAAACGAAACCAACGTGCACTCGCTTCACGCAAGCGAACGATGCTTTCGGTTTGATAAATGTGCCCGCTGTCCCGCGCCCACATCCACACATAGACATGACAGTTCCCACGGGAACCGCCCAGCCCTCCCCCTCGCGGTTAACCACCGCAGAGGAGTCGAGCGCGGGCAATCTGCCCGCTGTCATCAGCGCGCCCCATGCCTCAAATGTCACGAGCGCCACGCTTGTGTTACAGCACACCGAAGCTTCTCCATCGCTGAGCGAGCGGAGCGCGCTTCGTATTCAACCCCTAGCGATCCATGCAGACGCATGGGCAAAGCTACCCGGGGTTTCGAAGTGGGTGCTGAACATTATAGAAAGAGGCTATTCGCTGCAGTTTCGCCGACGCCCTCGCCGCTATGTGGCGCGCGTCGAGACCACGGTAAAAACAGAAGTAGCACATCTACTTCGAGCCGAAGTGACGAAACTATTGAGCAAAGGGGCCATAGAGCCTCTCTCTCAAGTTCAGAGCGAAGGAGGGCTATACAGCAGATACTTCCTGGTACCGAAAAAAGACGGGGGTCTCAGACCCATACTAGATCTAAGGCAACTGAACAAAGTGCTTGTGAAGCGACAGTTCAGGATGCTCACGACCAGGCAAATCCTTGTGCAGATTCGCCAAGGAGATTGGTTTGTGTCAATAGATCTGAAAGACGCGTATTTTCAAATACAGATAGCGTCACGTCACAGGCGATATTTGAGATTCGCCTTCGAGGGCCAGGCATATCAGTACACAGTCCTGCCGTTCGGTTTGTCCCTAGCACCCCGTACATTTACGAAGTGCATGGATGCGGCGCTCGCACCCCTCAGAATGAGAGGCATGCGAGTGCTGAACTATTTGGACGATTGGCTGATTCTAGCGCAATCTCGCGCAGTGCTCATAGAACACACGACCATTTTACTCGATCACCTCGAGGATTTGGGTCTGAGTGTCAATTGGGCGAAGAGCTCCCTGTCACCCAGTCAGAAAATATCTTTCCTGGGCACAGAACTGGACTCACTATCCATGATAGCGCGACTATCACAACAGCGCGCGGTAGACATTCGACGCACAGCGAACTCTTTTCGCTGCGGCGCGTCTGTCCCGCTCAAGAGATTTCAGAAGATGCTAGGTCTCATGGCCTCAGCATCGTCAGTGCTCCAGCTGGGTCTGCTCCGCATGCGCCCGCTGCAGTTTTGGCTGAAAGCGCGAGTCCCACGCGAAGCGTGGGCACCCGGTTTACTTCGCCTCAGGGTCAATCAGAAGTGCATCACAGCTCTGAAACCCTGGAAAGCGAACGACTGGTACCAATCAGGTGTAAGCCTGGGGACTTCCTCGAGGGTGAAAGTGGTGTCCACGGACGCGTCCACCTCGGGATGGGGAGCGCTGCTCGAGGGCAGACCGTTCTTCGGCCAGTGGTCAGAACGGGAGAAGCTCCTGCACATAAACTGCCTCGAAATGCTGGCAGTAGACAACGCGCTGACGCGTTTTTGTCCCCAAATAAAAGGTCACCACGTCTTGGTCCGTTCGGACAACATGTCTGTGGTGTCCTACATAAATCGCCAGGGCGGCATCAGATCCGAGAAACTGTACAGGCTGGCAGAACGCCTCCTGGTATGGGCTCAGTGCAACCTGCGCTCGCTCAGAGCAGCGCACGTGCCAGGGATCTTGAATATAGGACCGGACAGACTGTCCAGGAACAATGTTCCGGCAGGCGAGTGGTCTCTACACCCACAGACAGTCCATCTGCTGTGGGAGAAATTTGGCAGAGCGGAAGTGGACCTGTTTGCGTCTCAAGAAAACGCTCACTGTCAAGAATTTTTCTCCAAGAGCAGGAGCGCGCTGGCCCATGTGTGGCCCCGCCGCCCGCTCTATGCTTTTCCCCCCGTCTCTCTCCTGCCTCAGGTGATGGAACGGATCAGGGAAGAAGGATGCTCAGTACTGCTGGTAGCACCGTTCTGGAAAAAAACAACCTTGGTTCCCAGTCGTGATGCAGTTAGCAAGTACTGCCCCGTGGCCAGTACCAATGGGGAGAGATCTCCTCTCACAGGCCCGCGGCTTGATCTGGCATCCTCACCCGGAACTATGGTCCCTTCATGTCTGGGCCATCAACGGGTACATGTTGGACTCCCTAAAGGAGTATTAAACACGATCACGCAGGCTAGAGCTCCGTCTACAAGACGACTCTATTCTTCGAAATGGTCGGTGTTTTCGGGCTGGTGCACAGCCCGTGGTGTGTCACCCACAAACTGTGGTGTGACGGAGGTGCTTTCCTTCCTACAAGAGCTGTTGGATGGGGGCAGGGCCCCCTCCACGCTCAAAGTTTATGTGGCGGCTATAGCAGCGTTCTCAGAAACAACGCTTGGTCAGTCAATAGGAAGGAACGATTTAGTCATCCGCTTCCTTAGAGGAGCTAAGAGACTGAATCCTCCCAGACCTCCCTCAGTCCCCGTATGGGACCTTTCTACGGTTCTGGAAGCCATGAAAGGTGCGCCATTTGAGCCTTTACAGTCAATCGATTTGAAACACCTGTTTTTCAAGACGGTGTTTTTGCTGGCTCTCGCTTCAGTGAAGCGCATAGGGGATCTGCACGCGCTCTCTGTGAGCGCGGCGTGCATGGAGTTTGGGCCCAATGACTCAAAAGTTATACTCAAACCTAAGCACGGTTATGTTCCAAAATCCCTCAACACACCGTTTAGGGCGCAGGTTATCTCCCTGTCAGCCCTACCGGTCCCTGATGAGGAAAGAGACGCGAGCCTCCTTTTGCCCAGTCAGGGCATTACGAGCTTATGTGTCTCGCTCGTCTGTTTTCAGACAGACGGAGCAGCTTTTTGTTTCGTTTAGCGGACGTTCTAAGGGACTAGCCGCGTCGAAACAGAGCCTATCCAGATGGATAGTTGATGCTATAGCGCTGGCATACGCCTCCAAGGGCATGCAGTGCCCATTGGGTGTCAGAGCGCACTCCACGAGAGGCATGGCCTCTTCGTGGGCCTGGTCAAGTGGGATTGCCTTGCAAGATATTTGTATGGCGGCAGGCTGGGCCTCCCCGTCTACATTTATAAGGTTTTATAACCTAGAGGTTCCCGCCCTGCAGGCCAGGCTGCTGTCGGTCTAAATTTACCAGTATTATCTGACCTGATGCGATCAGCTCAGAATGCTGCGTCTGCTGAGCACAGCTCAATGTTCGACAGTATAAAGCTGGGCAAACTGTGTAAGACCCACATTTTCCCCATCAGTTCAGGCCGTACCCCGCCCTGTCTGTATGATGAAATTTGCGTCCCATCGACGCTACTATATGTGGAAAAGTGAGGCTGCACCCCTCCCTCTTCCCGGACTCCCTGTGAGTTCCCTGAGTGATTGTGCACTATATGTACCCCGGGTTTTCGCCCTTGGGTCTTTGGTGTCAGATCTCAGCATGCACGGCGTTTTACATTGGGTCCCCTAGCGTAAGATATCTTACGCAGTACGAGAGACCTCTCGTAAGAGAACGTACTCGGTTACTAACGTAACCTCGGTTCTCTCTAGAAGAGGGAACGAGTACTGCGTATCTTGCCGTGCATGCACACGCTCTGGTTGCTTCGATGATGAAAAACCAGATAATAGCTGCCTGCGAGCGATATTTATAGGCCTAGACCACGCCCATTTCGGCGGGACGTGACGCAGCGGGCGCGAAGTGCCCTGATTGGGTCTGACGTCACGCCAGGCCTCGCTCGATAGGCTGCTGCAGTTGCCGCAGAGCAGCCAATAGGCGCGCGAGCTGTCTCGCCTATGTCTGCATTGCTGCTGCAACGCGTTTTGCATTATTACAAAATTAAGGATAATTTTTGGCTTCAATATCTCGCGGAAAAGGATTTTCCCCTAGCGTAAGATATCTTACGCAGTACTCGTTCCCTCTTCTAGAGAGAACCGAGGTTACGTTAGTAACCGAGTACGTTTTTCTCTCAGGACTGGTCGGTGGGGTAGAACGATCCATTTTTCTAGTCTTCTTTCTCAAAGACTCTCCGCTTGGTCCGGGGGTCTGGTCTAGAGCCGAGTTGGTAGGAACTACTTGATCCTCAGCATGCGTCGGAGTGGGGTCAGGTACGGAGTGGGGTCTATCTGTTACAAGGACGGTGAGGTCTTCATTCTCTTCTTGAGCGGCGTCGTCAAGCGGGGAGCCAGGTTGCGTAATAAAATTAATGAAATCTAAAATAAATAAATAAATTAATTAATTAATTAATTAGATTTCTCATAAACGTTAAGACAAACATTACATCGGTGATGGGTCTTGTTTTACCATCCGCTGCGTTGTCTGCATCAATCACCGGAGTAGCTACTGTGAATTAAAAAAGAGAGAGAATTAAAATACGTTCATTTTTTTTATTTTTTTATAAAAGAATAGAAAAAAGATCAGTCCTCACATGCATCGACAGCGTCGCTTTCAATATTCGAACCTGAGGGTAAAAAAATCCTGTAATGAATGGAAACAGTTGTGAGTCGTTTTATATGCAAAAAAAAAAAAAAAAAAATTCAACATGTTATATCACCCCGGTGCGCTAGGGGGCGCAATTTCGCTATAACAGACTGTTATATCGCCCCGGTGCGCTAGGGGGCACAATTTCGCCATTACAGGATGTAGTTTTAACTCCGGGACACCAGGTGGCGCCGGAGAGCTGATTGATTCCCGTATCAATAACATGCTTGAATGCTGTGTTTAAGACAGTGGCTAAAACAAGCTTTTATGTTTTAAAAGAATCTGCCAATATATCAAAAACAGACCGATCTGCCTTGTGAAACAGATACACATCAAAACTAGTTTTGATACACTATATCAAACAGATTTAAGAGCAGTTAGCAACGTAGCACGCGCTGCTTAGCTATGGCCATGCATTCCTAACCGGGGGCGCTAACAGGAACGCAGCGGGCGTGTCCAAGATGGCCACCTGAACTGATGCTTTTTGTCGAGCTCTTCATCACAAAAGTTATATATTAGCCTAATTTGGTTTTAGAGACTACACTTTTTGATTTGTAGTATTGTCTTGCTAGCTTTCCATCTTAAGTGAATTTTAACGTCACTTTGGATGGGTGGGAAGAAAAGAAACCGACATTTAAATTATTCTTCAAAAGACAGAACTAGCGACAGCATGCAGCTTGGCTGTGATCACGACTACAGTCAAAGCTGTACTGAAGGGAAAGTGCTAGAAGAGATGATCATGGATGAGAAGGAATTTCCGAAGTTACCGGTGACCCCGAGCGAATCACCTGCTGCGAAGAAAAAAACAGTGAAGTCCATCAAGACTGCTTGACGGGTCCGATTGGTCCGATTGCAGGTCCGATTGCATTGAAAAGTTGGTGAGTGGCAACACTGAAAGAATTGATGAGCTGAGTAAGAAAGTTGACACTGCTTTTGCTGAAATTAAAGAGATGGAGAATAAGATGTGCAAGATGGAGGGTCGCATGCTTGCCTTGGAAAAGCCAGTCAAAATGCTTGAACAGCGAATGGATGAGATGGAGTCTTACTCCAGACGATGGAATCTAAGGCTATATGGTGTTTCAGAAGATAAGGATGAGAATGTGCGTCTGCTGGCCATCAAGATCTGCAAAGCTGTTTTACCTGAAGTTTCAGGGCGGCTCTTGGAAACGATTGACATTGCACATCGATTGGGCAAGAAGAGCGCAGCTGACTCCCGACCCATTATTCTTCAGTTTACATCGCGAATGATAAGAAATGAAATCTGGAAGCAGGCTAAGACTTCTACCTTTCTCCAAGCTAATGGACGTCTCTTCAAGGAAGACTTCTCAAAAGGTGATCGTGAGAGGCGCTCGAACCTGTGGCCATTGGTGAAACAGGCTCGGGATGCCGGGAAAACGGCTTTCTTCGCGGGAGCTCGTGCATTTATTCACGTAAAGGAGAAATTAAGATATGAATCTGTTTGTCTTTAACATCCTTTTTTTTTCAGTCAAGTGATGGTTCTCGAGTTTTTTCCCTTTAAACTAAAAGACTTAAAGTGTAACTTGCAGGTTAACCACCTCAACCAATTAATGTGTAAATTAAAGTGCTCAATATGTATATATGTAAAAATTTCTGTCTTAAAATGCGTTAAAATAACATTTATTTGGGGTTTCTTCAAAGGTAGCGTGTTTTTACAGCAACTGGGTGATGACGTCATAAAAGGAAGTTGCAACCATACTCTGCTAGACAAACAGCTACTGTTTGTGGCTTGATTATAGAGAACGACTGGGAGACTGAGGAGGTGGGAAACTAGTGTTGTCAAAGTACCGGTACTTTGGTACTGAAAATGTGACGGTACCAGCATTTCTGTAGTACCGGGTATATTCGGTACCCAGTAATAGGCAGCTGCGTTAAGTCGCTTCCATGTTTATCTAAGCACGGGGCTCCAGACTAACTTTCATTACTATGAGCACTGTAGCCGATATATACCACGATATAGTGTCTGTGTATATTAAACTGCAGAAATACTATTTAAATATTAACCTTGCATGTTCTGTTTGTCTCTGTGTGAATGAATGGCGCAGACGCGCGTGTCATTTACCACACACACACACACACACACACACACACTGAAGCACGAGTGATGCTCGCGCTGTTTTCAGTCTAGCTGCTGCCAGTCACGATATGATGACATGATGAAATTCATCTCCAGAGCCACTCTGAGTCATTTTACCGTTTCATTTGAGAAAAACTATCGTCATATCATACACGCACAGAAACTCAAAGGTCTTCACGGCAACCCGTCAAAATAAAAGTTCGGTTTAATTTTGCGTGCATGCTGCCTGAACCCGTTTGTTTTGCGAATAGCTTACTCTCATTTCTGGCAGGATCACGGTCCTCTTGAAGCCAGCACACACGATTATGTTTACAATTGAGTTATTTCAATATAACTGCTAGCCTACTTGCCATTAGACTACAGTACCTCTAGGCTTGGAGTTCCTTTTATGACGTCACGCCCAGCCTAGTGGAAGGGAGCGGGAGTGCTTAAAACCACTAAAAAGTGCCAACTTTTCATATTATATTCAGCATTTTGGTATGAAAAACATACAAAACAGTGGTGGGCGGTTCTTATCTTTATGTTATTGCATTTTCTTCGAGAAAATTTTTACCTGCAAGTTACACTTAAAGTTGCTGTTTTCTTGAAGTTGCTGGTTGCAGCGCACAGAGTCTGTTACAGACTTTTCAAAGGCTTTTTTTTAGTATCGTTACAAGTGATGATGTCCAGGGTAGGGCTGGGTATCGTTCAAAAAATTTCGATACCGATACCGATACCTTGATTTCGATACCGGTTCCTGAACGATACTTTTTTCGATACCAATTTTATGAAATCCATTTTAACAAGATTACATAACACATTACCTCAGAAAAACTTGGTTTTATTTTTTCAGTTTGACTCATGCTCCTTAGCCAGTGCACAAAGGAACAAAAAAAAAGCACAAAGGAACAAAATATTCCTTATACATATACATAAGAAACAAAATATTTTTTTTATAAAGAGCTCATGCTCACCAAAGCTGAATTTGTTTGATCAAAAATACAGTAAAACTTGTAATATTGTGGAATAGTATTACAATTTAAAATCTTATTTGAATATATTTCAAAATGTAATTTATTCCTGTGATGTCAAAGCTGAATTTTCTAAATCATTACTTCAGTGTCACATGATCCTTCAGAAATATGAAAACAGTTTTTGGAAACTATGATACATTTTTTTCCATGATTCTTTGATGAATAAAAATAATTTGAAACAGAAATCCTTTGTAACATTACACGTTTTAAGGTAATTTTTGATCACTTTAATGCATTCTTACTGGAAAAAAAATTCTGACCAACCAACACATTTTTGAACGGCAGTGTTCATTCAGTAGGCTAGGTCATTATTGCAATATAAACACTGCCAGAGTGATCAAAAAGGTATTTCTTCATTTACCAGTCAAAGACGGAGCAACTTTCTGCTCTTATGTTTACTCCGTGCACTGTCAAGGTCTTCATCATATCTGTCGTGGTACCGGTCTTTGCAGCAATTGTTTTACCTCAAATACTGTATCGCGCGCTGTTGGCATCGAGCCTGGAGAAATGTAGCCACACTTTTAATCGACTTTTCCACATCTTTAAGGTATTGTGAGTGTGTGTGCTCGCGTCTCATATGAGAATGTGCGTGGACAGTTTGTGTGCGCGCGCGCGTCTCATATGAGTATGTGCGTGGAGAGTTTGTGTGTGTGCTCGCGTCTCAATTAAGTATGTGCGCGGAGTTCCGCACGTCTCGTGTGTGTAGAGTTTGCGTGTATGTGCGTGAGCGACTTTAGGTGCGACTTTTATATTTGTGAAAGAACTTGAAAAATACTTCTTATCTATTAAGTTGTCTGAGAACAAAAAATCCTTAAAAACATTATCTGTTTGTAACTCTTTTCCTTTTTTCAGTGTCATGTAATTCTCATAATTTGTTAATGTTTAATTTATATTTTTCCCCCATTTTTTTTTTGTTGTTGTTTTTTTTGTATTCTGTTGTGTACTACGGAAGCCCTGAAACGCACACTGTAAAAAAAATTACATCCCCAAGTCAAAATTTTCTAGTGACTGGTTACATCTAAATTTTTCAATTAGTCTGACGTATTATTTCTCATTATTTCTCATTGAGCCAATGTTAACAGACTATTGCAACAAGAATTGCACTTGGGCCAATTTAAAATTTTAGATGTTATCAGTCACTAGAAAATTTTGACTTGGAGAGGCTAGAATTGTTTTACAGTGCAAAATAAAAAAAAATCCCAAAAATAAAGATTAAAGTCGAAACGTTTCGAGAATAAAGTCGAAACGTTTCGAGAATAAAGTCGAAACGTTTCGAGAATAAAGTCGAAACGTTACCAGAATACAGCTTTCTGTAGAAGTTGCGTGTGTGTGCTTGCCGTTATTTCACATTTCCACAGACTTAGGTAAAGTTGGTTTTATATTCGATATTCGCACATTCGCGGACTTCCGCGTTCAATAACTCGTGAACTAAACGTTGTTGCTACAGAAAACACCTATCACATATAACTACAGATAAAACACCAGAAGCTACAACATAATTTTCCTCAAAACGATCTTTCCTTCGCACTGGACAAAATACATTGATCTCTATGCGCAGGCTGCTAAGAAGGGACCATCTGCAAAGTGCAAACCCGAAGGAAAGCTCGTTTTGAGGAAGATTTAAATATTAAAACAATGTTATTTGTGTAGTAGCCTAACAATATTCAGCTCACGAGATATTGAACGCGGAACTCCGCAAATATGCAAATATAAAACCAACTTTAACCAAGTTGCAGACTTGATCATGTAGGACCCAGAGATGGGGACTCGAGTTTGAGACTCGGACTCGAGTGCGACTTAAGTCGCACACAGCGTGACTTCAGACTCGACTTGAGACTCGTCCTCGAAAGACTTCAGACTCGACTCGGACTCGAGCTGCGGGACTCGTGAACTATGTTTATTATTAGGAAAACGTCTGACGAGCTCGCTGTTATTCCCCTCCCTCCGTTACCTATAAACTGCCTACGTAACTGCTGCGCGCGGCCACACATGAGAGGACAACAAACATGTCGACTGCACCGGCCACTGGCTGCTGTGCCATTCATCGTAAGCTTTGGGTTTAAAAACTTCAACAGAGCTGCCAACTGTCACGCATTCCACGCGATTGACACTTTAAACACGCTCTCACGCCGCACATCCATTTTCTCACGCACAGAAAAATTGCGAAGCAAAGAGGACACGGAGACCGACAGACAAGAGTAGGTTATTATGATAGAAAAAAATCTCAGCTCTCAAATTCTGTCAATTCTATTACGAAATTGTTACGCCCTGTGGCTGTATTTGTGAACTGCGCTCTTGGGAGAGTGTCACCTACTGGGCAAATTATGCATTGCATGTTTCCATCTCTTGCTCTTTCTGACTCTCTCTGTTGTAGATTGCTAATTGGATTCCAGCTGATGTCCATCATTCTTCAGTACTGAGTGAACGCTACAGAGATCCAAGGTGTATAAGATGGCAAAGAGACAATGCTGGGGTGCTGACGGCTACGCGCTCACTTTTTGTCCTGATCCAGACTGGCGTTCTTTTGTGCATTTCAGTGTGACCAAGTGTGGTCTTTATTACCTCTTAACTTTGTGAATGAACTTGTCAATTACAAACTATGAGAGAGCGTGCGAACGCTATGGTGGGTGTGTTTATGATTCTTTTGTGTTATTCTCTAATTTATGTAAATACTTTTGTTTGACTTTCTTTGGAAGCTAGAGGGAGGGAGAGGGTGCCATTTTCTTTAAAATTTAAAATTTTGTTTATGTTTATGGTAGACAGGGAGATAGGTAAGACTCTGTCATTTCTTTTCATTTTTTTTTTGTTAAGGCTAGTTAGAGTTTTCGTGTTTAGTTAGAGGATTTTTGTTTGTTATGTTGGCCTGGCCCTCTCCTGAAGATTTGCTTCCTTTGTTATTGATAAATTAAGATATTTGCTTAATTTTGTGTTTGTGCTTTTCTGGATCAGGGGATTGATGTGACCGTCAGACTTTTTTTTTATTTACATTTTGTTACGACTTCATTTAACCCCTAGACCAACAGTGAGGTTCGTAACAAAATTCAAACAATACCGTTTTGGCGCTTGTAAATGTGACGTGACAGATCCCTATATAATGGCACGTGAACCGATCCTTTCTAGCTAATAGTAAATAAACACGAACAATGTTGAAAGATGCAGTACAACTTACCGAAATATATATTCCTCATACATGATATCGATCAATCAGTGTTTTTCAGTGTTTTTCATCCACGGAAAGGGGTCAATAAAAGAATATTTTTATAATAGTATATTTCACATCATTTGGTTCGTTGCAATAGTGTTTTGCATTTAGCTACAATGTGATGTTTTGCAGTTTTGCACTAAATAGGAGTATGTCAATTTTAGTACTGTAAGTGTAAGGTATAACATTTTCTATATTTGGTCTTATAGCCCCACAGAGCCAGCACAATAGGAGCCAAGGCCTTTCATTATTTACATTTACATTTTTATGCATTTGGCAGACGCTTTTATCCAAAGCGACTTACATTGCATTCAAGGTACACATTTTACATTTTGTCAGTTCTTGCTTTCCCTGGGAATCGAACCCATGACCTTGGCGTTGCTAGCACCAACGCTCTACTGTTTGAGCTACAGGATAATTCCGCAACAGACAAGGGAGTCCTTTTTCTTCATAAACAAAATTTTTGGTCTGTACTGTATGTTCATGCTACAAGGCAAAATACAGATATTAACTTTAAAAGTAAAGCATTCTTGGTGTTTTTCTCATGTTGCAATAGCCTGTTTACATTGATTATATACCAAAATCAAAGCTGATACTGTATGCTAATAAATAAAGGAGTCATAATAACATATTAACATGCTTTCGGAATTCCTTATATATAGCTATGCAGTGTTCTAAGCAGCCTGGATGGGTCGCTGTACATGATGCAACACTTATTATAACCACAAGAGACTTGAGACTTGACTTGGACTCTAGCTCAAAGACTTGAGACTTGACTTGGACTCTAGCTCAGAGACTTGTGAGCATCTCTGGTAGGACCTCAGTGCCACATACGTGGACAGCACCATGAACATAGTCAAGTAAAAAAAAAAAAATATTGCCAACCAGGGTAAAAATAGTTTCAGGTTTGATATTTGCTGCGTATTCACCTAGACTGCTTTAGTGTACTTTTGTGTAGGCTACTGTACATACAGTACGCAAATATGTTTTATGTAAAAGTTACAGTAATTCACCAAAGGGATTTTTTTCATGTTCCAAAGGTAGTGCTTTCCTATTGACCAGACTGACTTACTACAGGTGAAATTTTGACAATACCTCCTTTACTGTACGTACAATAAACAAATAAGTTTAAGAAAAAATTACTGTAATTCACCTAAAGTATTTTTTCATGTTCCAAAGGGTGTAGTGCTTTCCTAGTGAGCACACTGACTTACTACAGGTGAAATTTTGACAATACCTCCCTTACTGTAAGTATAGTACAAACATATTATTATTAAAAAAAATACTGTAATTTGTCCTTTTTTCATGTTCCAATGGTTATAGTATGTTCCTAGTGATCACTCAATTAACTTTGATAAATGTATTAGGTAAAAGTATGTATTAGAACTGCTGTTCCTTGTACAACACAATTCTTTCATTGATTAAAAAAATGCAGATATTTTAGGTTAATCATATTTTCAACGTTATAAATAAGCAATACACCCTTATTGTAATGATTCAAGTTAAGTTTTTGTTATGAAGTCCTGAAGAAGTGGATTCTGGAACACACTGCTGCTTCAATGTATATCTAATGAGTGATTATAATCAAGGTATTAATCAATAGTTTTCCTTCTATATATCAAATGAGTTGAATGACTTCTCTAAGCTTATGAGATTTTACTTTGTTATAGAAATTATCAGTGTGATTATCGAAAATGTTATTTCATGTATCCTTTAAATGTCTGTATTTGATATCTGAGGTGTAACGTAAGGGTCTGGCCCATGCCAGAAATGCAGTAACAGTGCTTGCTCATTTAGCCTGGCTTCCAGAGATGAAATGATGAAGATGACTTCTTTAACAGGTGTCACTACATCCATCTGCTTTTCTAGGCTACCCTGATAGCAATGGTCTCAGGAGTCATTGAAACCTATAGTTGAGAGACCATTTCTTAAAGTCTTTACTTTACAGTTAGATTTAAAGTATCCTCTCCTTGAGAGAAAGAACATGTTATCTTAATGTTTTGAGAAGACTCTCCTCCTCACCAAATCCAATCTTGAAGAAACTGTGTCTGTGTGTGTTAGTATTCTTGGTTACAGGTTAAGGAACAAGTGGAAATATAGCTGCAAGCAGCGATACGGGGCCAAGCCCCTGAAGCAGCAGCAAGAGCAGGAATAGTAAAAACAGCAGAAATTGAAGAAAAAAGAGCTGGTTTAGAAGTATAGGTGAAAATGAACTCAAAATGAACAGAAGTTCAGATGAGAATGAACATAGAATGAACAAGACATACATTAATCCAAGAGGAAGAAAGATTAGTACAACGTTGAATAATAAAGGAATCGACATGACACAACATTACACACAATTTTTTTAAATCATGCCACATGGGGCTCGAACCCATTATCTCCGGGTCAGATACCTGTCACTCATATCATTGCGCCACTGGGAACTTGTGTTTTTGGAAAGATGAAGAAGGTCCAATAGTTCAAGTGAGAAGCAATTCAAAATGAATAATTTTTGTATAAATTTGCTGCATGTTGTATTTATCGAGTTCGTTCACATATAGGCACCATGTCTGGAACAGAAGCAACTTTTCCACCACTTAAGGCCACAATACCTGTTGTGATCTGGGAATGTGCCACACAGCATTCAAACCCACAACCGGAATGGTTCATGGTTCATGCTAAGCTAACTACCATAAGGCAACAAATACAGGTCAAATTTGGAGAAAAATATATCGGGAACGGTAGCAAAAATCTAAAATCTGTTCAGTCACTTCTGTGTGGCTCGGTCCAAAGATCATCTGAGCCAATTTTCTGAAAAATTGAACAAAATTTGAATGAGGAGTAGCACAAAAAATTGAACACTGTACTTTTCAAAATGGCCACTAATGTAATGGGCAGAGTCTTATTGTAAGATACTGATTGTGATTACCATAATGAGTGGAATCAGGTGTACTAAGTTTCATTTTACATCTATTTACATTCACATCTACATCAAAGGGTTCAAAAGCTATAACCCTTTTAATGTTGCATTTTTGAACTGGTGGTGGCGCTATAGAGTTGGTCCTACAGACTCAAAAATTGGTCCAATTACTATTCATTACAATCACTACAAGTGTGGAAGGTCACGACGTGCCTAAATTCAGGGTCCGAATGTCAGAACAACTTAAACCAAGAGAGGATCAATAACAGCAACATTTTGAAGAGGTGAAATTGAAATATTACTCTAACCACAAGGAATTAATTACAACTTTTATGTATAATCCCAGTGGTATTCCATGAACAATTAGAAAGATAATAGAAATAAAACAGTGCACTGTACAGTATCTTGAATGCCTCCATGATCTTGCTGTTCATTATCTGTCAGATTTGCTGCACCAATGCGTACAGGTTCAGTCACTACTGTTAATAATAATGTAGCCCCTATTAATGTACTACAACCTTAAAAAAAATAAAAAAAATAATACTAATAATACTTATTAGGTATTGTCAAAATTTCACCTGTAGTAAGTCAGTTTGGTCACTAGGAAAGCACTACAGCCTTTGGGACATGAAAAAATACTTTAGGTAAATTACAGTAATATTTTCATCAACTTATTTGATAATTGTACGTACAGTAAGGGAGTTATAGTAAAAATTTCACCTGTGGTAAGTCAGTCTGGTCATTAGGAAAGCACTACACCCTTTGGGATATATATAAAAAAAGACTATAGGTGATTTACAGTTTATTTCATAAACATATGTAATAAACATGTAATAATATGCTCATTACATAAACATATTTGATAATTGTACAGTAAGGGAGGTATTGTCAAAATTTCACCTGTAGTAAGTCAGTCTGGTCACTAGGAAAGCACTACACCCTTTGGAACACGAAAAAATACTTAGGGTGAATTACAGTAATTAAAAAAAAAAAAAACATTTGTCAACTGTAGGTACAGTTAGGGACTTTTTGTCAAAATTTCACTTGTAGTAAGTCAGTCTGGTCTGTAGGAAAACACTACAGCCTTTGGAACACGAAAAAATACTTAGGATGAATTACAGTAATAAAAAAAAAAAAACATATTTGTCAACTGTACGTACAGTAAGGGACTTTTTGTCAAAATTTCACCTGTAGTAAGTCTGGTCAGTAGGAAAGCACTATAGCCTTTGGAACACGAAAAAATACTTAGGGTGAATTACAGTAAATTTTTTTAAAAACATTTTTGTCAACTGTACGTACAGTAAGGGAGTTTTAGTCAAAATTTCACCTGTAGTAATCAGTGTGGTCACTAGGAACATGCTACAACCTTCGGATAGTAAAAAATCCCTTTGGTGAATTAATGTAATTTTATTCTAAAAATAGTTATGTACATTATGTACAGTGAGGCAGGTTTCCTAAATACAATCATTATAATGCACTTTTTATTGTTGCTAAAGTACAATCAATAGCATTAGAACACATAATGTGAGAGAGATTTGCTGGTACATCTGTACTTTGCAAAAATGTAGTTGTCTGTTTGCACACAATGAAAAAAAAAATAGAACTTTTTAGACGGTCCCTATCTTCTTTACCACACACATTGAATGTTCAACTGAATTTGTATGCCATTAAAACAATATTTGCCCATTTTGATCGATTGTGGAGAGTGTTGTAGTTCACCAATTTTTGTCCTTAAGATCATATAGCTGCTTTTATTTTGCAAAAATGTGCTTTATTGCGCTTGTTATTGAGACAGTTTTTAAGCAAAAAAGTGCGAATGTGTGAATATAAAACCAACCTGACCTAAGTTTGCCACAGGCATTCATGCGCGTGTGCGTGCGTGTGTGTGTGTGTGTAAACTGGATTTACACAAAATAATAGCTTTACTTTTATCTTGCCTTCCAACAAAAGGAACATCTACAGGTCTACCAACATGGCATTAGGCTATAGGACGTTATAAAATATACTGCGCCGAAATAGACTTTAGCCTACAGGCGAAAACACTTTTCAGACTGGATCACGATATCCAGCTTTATGAATGAATGAATGCATGAATGAGGCATTTATATAGCGCTTTCATATGTTTACTGTAGGCCTACACTTAAAAGCGCTTTACAATCATTTCAGGGAATCTCTCCTCAACCACCACCAGTGGTTATTATATTTGAGGAAATCACGGGATCCGGCCAAATGATTGGATACAGAATGATGCACTTAAAATGTATCCAGAACGGTGAAGAGGGAATCAGTACGGTTACTGTTAAGTGTTCTCGACCCAGATAGTGTTGCCTATTATAGACGAGCACGAAAACACATCAAAAACACTGCCACATAAAGCTTCGACCAGATTGTGAACCTATCTCGGCGGAGTCTGTGCTCGTCTATAGGCAATGCCATGATAATGCATGTTAGATTGGCACCTGTCGAATTTTCTTTTTGATGAAAGTCCAGATAAAAGTAAAAAGCTACTATTTTGTGTAGATCCATGTCCGAGGCAGTTCGACTTCACAAGTTCATTTCTTTACACAGACACACACACACACACACACAATTCAGAATTAGAAACACACCCTATGCACCAGTGGACGCGCGCCGTTATGAATGCACACACACGCAACTTCTACAGAAGACTGTATTCTGGTAATGTTTGGACTTTATTCTCGAAACGTTTCGACTTTAATCTCGAAACGTTTCGACTTTAATCTCGAAACGTTTCTACTTTAATCTCGAAATACTAGAATTCTTTTTTTTTTTTTTTACGGATTTTTTTTTTTTACGTTGCGTTTCAGGGCTTCCGTAGCGCCGTCTTAATAAATAGACATGGATAACGCGATGGCAAAACATCGATTTAATGTAAGCAGAATTGATCAAATATACATAGTAAACAGAATTGTAGCAAGCTGCTTAGCAGCTAAGCAACCACTGGACACTTCCTGTCAGTCTTTTCATAATAAAAGCCCATGGTTGACGCAATGGTGAAAACGCACGACATTATATTGTTTTCTGAAAAACATATACACGACAAACACAATATATATTTTTCTGAAAACATATACACGCCAAACAGAATTGATATTGATCATAAAACAGCATGTTAAGAGCAGCGAAGCATGCTACGAAAAGACAGCGGATGGCACGTGGTTTCAAAATAAAAGCCGTGGTTAGAATATTGCTGAGTCCCAATTCGCATACTATCCGTCCTAAATAGTATGCGAAACTAGAATTAGTACGTCCCAAATCGTAGTATGTTGAAATGAGTATTCCAAAGATACCCGGATGGTCTACTATTTCCGGTTAGAATTCGAAGTGCAGATCAATGCACACTCTAACGGCTAATATTGCCCACAACCCATTGCGTGCGGGAGGGAGGAGCTTTGCGGTGATGTAGACATGGCAGTCGGATGCAGCAGCGGAGATGCGCCCTCAGTTTTTAAGTGTAAGAATTCAAATGTCTAACCCTAATTAAAGTTATATTTTATTGTCTCGTAATATTAATGGGTTTATGTTGTGCCAAAAAAGTACCGTGTTTATCTTGTAGGGTCCGATGAAGATACTGAGCGCCTCATTGCAGGCTACAAAACAATAAATAAAAAGGCTCTAGTACAGAGTCATGCAAGTGTCTTTTTTATGTATTTCTTTTGATGTTTCTGTCTGACTTATTTGTAGTAATACTGTGGCTGTACAAATGTTAACTTTATCAGTCCAACCAAAGAAACATGGTTACTACACTTTTACTATAGTAAAAGCATGGTTCATTTTCATCGGGGTATTTAAGTATTATACATAAGTATAAGATTAAGTATAAAATACGTTAAACAATAGTTACACTATAAACTTTAAATCTTTCCGTGGCAGGGGCAGCTGCCACCGGCGCCTGTCACTCGACCTGCCACTGCTATATGCGCCTGTCACTCGACCTGCCACCGCTATATGCGCCTGTCACTCGACCTGCCACCGCTATACGCGCCTGTCACTCGACCTGTCACGGCTATACGCGCCTGTCACTCGACCCGTCACAGCTATACGCGCCTGTCCAGCGACCCGTCAGAGCTATACGCGGCTGTCCCGCGACCCGTCACGGCTTTAAGCGCTTACCATTCGACTCGTCACAGCTGTATGCATCTGCCTTGCGTCCCATGAGCGTTAAATGCGCCTCTCACTCGAAGTCGAACCACTGTTTGTGTGTCACGTGACCCGAAGTTACTGTTAAAAAACAAAGTTGACCTGGAAACCGCATCCCGATTCTGAAGGTTTTTTTTTTTTTTTTTTTTTTGGTCATTAAAATGCAGAGATGGGGGACTCGAGTCATATGACTTGACTCGAGTCAGACTTAAGTCGCAAATTTTAGGACTTGAGACTTGCTTGACAAATATTAATAAAAGACTTGACTTGACTTTGACTTGATATTCATGACTTGAGACTTTATCCGTGTATTTTCCGGAATCTCTGTGTGAAAGGGGCTTTGGTCACACACCCTGACAAAGGCTCATTAGCCACAACGCATAGTTGTGCAAGTACTTGTCACCTGATTTTAAAATATTAAAGCCATGATGAAATAAAGGCTTTCTATATATTTTTTAATAATATTAGAGTGCCTTGGATTAATGATTTTTTTAATGATCTGAATAATCCATTACATTCAAAAGCACAGAGAAAAAATATTTTCTTGAAAATGAAAATCGGGTTAAAATATGTTAAAATATGCCATATTCCAGTTTTTCTTACCTGCATGCATCCCTTTGTACTGTCTAGTTATATGCTACCAATATAGTATGCTATCCCAGGGTTGACTTGAATGTTAAAAGAAATATAACAAAAAATTAACTGTAATTTAATAATAATTAATAATGCATTGGTACAGTCTACCGTTCTCTGGGATTTGTTTTCATGATAATCGAATGTAAAGAGTTTTATCTCTAAAAACTGTTTAGCTTATACCGCTAGTATATAGGGCATAGAGTAAGTAAAAAGAAATCGCTAGTTAATACCACTAAAAGATTGTAAAAAGACACCTACACACAAAGAAAAAAAACATACAGACTTTCGAACCGAACCATGCATACACAAATACACAAAACAAAAATTCAAACTTGCAAGCACAACCATGCACACATGCAAACAAACAGTACACTCTTCACTCATACACACGCACACACATTCACTCACAAATATTAATGAATCAATCACACTCAATCAAATCACCTCTCTCTCTCTCTCTCTCTCTCTCTCTCTCTCTCTCTCTCTCTCTCTCTCACACACACACACACACACACACACACACACACACACACACACACACACACACACACACACACACACACACACACACACACACACAGTCAAACACAACCATGGACATGCAAACAATACACTTTTCACACATACACATGCACACACATTCATTCACAAATATTAATAAATCACTCACTCACACAGATTAATAATGTACAATAGTCAATCCACCTGATTGACAGGTGTAAGTTTTGTGTCCACCTGATTGACAGGTGTAAGTTTTGTGTCAATTCAATTATTACTGTTTTTTTCTTGTTATTCTTTTGTTAAAAAGGAAAGATCTAACTTGTTGGGATGTGTTCATGTTCCATAAAGGGGATGCCAGTTTGAAGAATGCCATAGGAACCATTATACTTAAATTGTGAATTGTTTAATACATTTTAATGGTCTTGTGCAATGTTTGAGGCATATTTATTTTTCATGCTTTAATGTTGGCCTAATTTCAGTTACATTTACATTTTAGGCTATGTAGTTTTTTTTATTTTTTTTTTTATTTTTTTTTATTATTGTAGTAACCACTCAGCTGTATGTGGAAATGCATATTTTAAAAAAAATGTTGCAAATAAAACCATAGTCCACAGCTTATGTAGTTTTAACTTATTTTAATATGTAAATTCAGTGAAATCATCAAACGTTTGTATGACTTGCCAGTGACTTGTGACCCAAGCTACGACTTGACTTGACTTGCTTGACATAAAGCAGTGACTTGACTTGACTTGACTTGCTTTTCACAAAATTGACTCAGACTTGCTTGAGACTTGAAGGTTAAGACTTGAGACTTACTTGTGACTTGCACAAGTGTGACTTACTCCCACCTCTGTTAAAATGTAACACTGTTTAGGCAAGATTTGAAAAGCAGACGAGAAGACATGCCAACAGACCAACTGCAACCAGCAATTAGAGGATTTTGGGCAAATGGCTGAAAAATCATACAGTAGCCTAACTTAAGATGGTAAATGGTAGTCTTTCACTTTCGACCAATAGGTGGCGCAGTTACGAAATCGATGTGATTTTGAAATCTTTCTGTCTTGAAATCTTTTGAATATCCTTTGAATTACAAAATAGGCTACAATAGCTTGGCCGTGACTAACGTCTCAGTCCAACAGTAGCTAGTGCAAGTTTACCTTAAGATAGCATGCGAAGTTGGCTTGATATAGCCTATGATTATTATTATTTATTATTATTATTATTATTATCATCATTATTGATTGATTATTTATATATCATCAATATGAGCATCATATTATTATTGGTATTATTATAATTATTATTAGGCTAAGCCTAGCCTACTACTATATTGCGTAGGCTACATGTAGAATTACAACTAGCCCAAGACATCTTTATTTAACCGTGAGTGACAGGCGCGCATAGCCGTGACGGGTCGCGGGACCGTAGCCGTGATGGCGGGTCGCGGGACAGGCGCGTATATGTGACAGGTCGAGTGACAGGCGAATATAGCCGTGACAGGTCGAGTGACAGGAGTAGGTGACGGGTCGCGGGTAAGCCGCATACCCGTGACCGTGGGTGGTAGGCTAGCAGGTGCTTCAGCACCCCCAAGAAAGACCAAAGCACCCCGATAGCACCCCCAAAAATAATTTCTGGAAGCAATTATATTTTGGCTGTATTCTATGGAAGCTCTGAACCGCATTTTTAAGAAATAATATCTCGTTATTTCGACATAAGAAGTCTTATTTTGACATAATGTATCGTTATTTCGACATAATGGGGACATTCTAATCTGCATTAAGCCACATTAAACGTTCTTATAATGGTTTTCTATGGGAGGAAAATGCTTAACGTGTAATTAAACGTTGCGATCATATCTGATTTTTGTACATAGCATAGCCTACTTTGTTATGATTTTAGTATCATAATGATTAATAAATGCACGCACAATTATCCATTGATTTGAACAAATGTCTTTCAACTTGACGTGCAAAATTCAGAATTAGGCTAAATGAATGTACAGCAATTTGTACAAATAGAGAGTCTATATGCCTACTATACTGTTGTAGCCATTAAATAAGCGGATTTAGTTTCATATTTGTTAAAATATTATAGTATTATGTTTTTCCATTTATGTTGATTTAAGAAAAGTGAACAGCACGAGTAAGATATGCGCCATATATCGAGACACATGGAGCGGGTCAGACATGATTTTGACTTCATTAGGCTACATTTTGTTTTGTAGAAAGCCTTTCTTTAAAGTGAATTTCGTTTTGTATTTAAATTTTAATCAATTTTTCATCAACCAATTGCCTGGATTTAAGAAGTAAGAAATATAACGGACACTATAATCATGGAGGCGCCCGCGCGGTCACTGCATTGCACGTTAACTGGAGCGCATCTCATCCTAACTTAACGAAACTCAGTGTATGCCTCACACAGACATGAGAAATACATCAAATACACAAAGCTTGAAATGTCTTTAAACGAAATAATTCAAAAGGAAAAGAAGGCTCCTCTATGATTATGTAATCCATTATGTGCATTTCTCTCTAGGCCTAATTGGCGCGTTCACTACGAATATGGCGATCGTCAACTTCATATTTGCAGCACTAGTTTATTAATAAAAATCTTGCTTGTTGCACGCACACATATTATGTCGGAATAAGGAGATATTATGTTGAAATAACATTATTATTATTATTAATACATATTTTATATTTGATTGAATGCAGAATGTTGCGCTTGTTCAATTTAATACAATTAAAACTTTAATTGTGGTCATTAAAATAATTGAATATTAAATATTTAGTGGGCAAGTTTTGCTCATTTATATAGGCTACAGCTCCCCCTGTCAATGATCTAGCACCCCCAGCACATGCGTTAAAAAATCTCTGGCGCCGTGACGGGTCGAGTGACAGGCGAGTATAGCCGTGACAGATCGCGGGACAGCCGCATATACCCGTGACAGGTCGCGGGACAGCCGCATATACCCGTGACAGGTCGCGGGACAGTCGAGTATACCCGTGACAGGTCGCGGGACAGTCGCATATAGCCGTGACGGGTCGCGGGACAGTCGCATATAGCCGTGACGGGTCGCGGGACAGGCGAGTATAGCCGTGACTGGTCGCGGGACAACCGCATATACCCGTGACAGGTCGCGGGACAGGCGAGTATACCAGTGACAGGTCGCGGGACAGGCGAGTATACCCGTGACAGGTCGAGTGACAGGCGCATATAGCGGTGGCAGGTCGAGTGACAGGCGCATATAGCGGTGGCAGGTCGAGTGACAGGCGCATATAGCGGTGGCAGGTCGAGTGACAGGCGCCGGTAGCAGCTGCCCCTGCCACGGAAAGATTTTACCCTTACTGACACATTGCACATGAACGTCAGAACCAGCCGCCTCACAAACGACCTGCGTTTGGTTGATCTACGACGACGCCCTGCTTCACTCCTCAATTTGGTAAAACACATTGTAAATGTATTGTGGAAAAAAAGATGGGAATAGTAAATAAAATTATATTGGATATATAAGAATGAATGAAATGTAAAATGTTTTGTTAACAGTCGCGGTGTGCGTAACTAGGCAACCACGTTCTCGTTTACGTTGCATGACGTCATCGAAGTATGTCCCAGAACGTGCATACTCTTTTGCTACACACTCACAAGTATGTACTTTTTCATCACAAAAAAAGTGCATACTTTTAGGTCGTAGTATAAGTAGGCGAATTGGGACTCAGCCATGTCTTTTGATAATAACTTGTGTCTGTCACAAATTATGTTTGAAATAAAACAGCATTGCAGATAGAACAATCCTGATAAAACATTTATATTAAACTGTTCTATATCTAAATCTTTCAGATGAAACAATGCAATAGCATAATGGTTAAAACAATAATGCATGCGTGTTTAAAAGACTAATGAATAAATTGCATACTGCCTGACAGAGATTATGTTTTTTAAATAAAAATGTTTAAAACACTATACCGAAGAATTAATGATTAAAAGAGTAATGTAGATTTTAGTTACAGCAGGTATAAAAATAATTTGTGATATGATTTAAAACTGATATGGATTAAAACTGCATAGCATAATAAATGTTGCAGATTTTTAAACATCATACTTTATGATAAATGAATATAGTAGATAAAAATATCTGTATCAGCAGATAAAATTACCAATAACATGTTTAAAACACTAATGAATTATGTATAAACAATATATGCATGTTTAAAACATTAATGAATTATACTACTTGTGATATGGTTTAAAAACAGCATAGCATAATCAATATTGTAGATTTTAAAATCATATTACTGTAGCAGCATAAATGAATTATATAGAGAAAAATACTCACTGTTTTGCATTTTGATGACCCAGAGAGAGAGAGCTGAGATGACGAGCTGAGATGAGCAAAAGTGTGTCCAAAACTATATGATGATTTTGCCCTGAGGGTGACACCTGTATTTATTGGCCATGACAAATATTGGAGAAAAACACTGTTGTGTCCAAAAGATGGCGCCATTGCACTATGAATTTTGGTACCTTATCTGACACCCGACCGTGACCGAAGAGTTACATCAAAGACTCATGGGCTTTATTTCATGTCAGACTGTCACACGCAGGCAGGGATGGGCAGTATTTCAGATACATGTATTTAAAATACGTATTTGAAATACAAAATACTATTTTGTATTTGTATTTAAATACATTTTTCCACACAGTATTTTGTATTTGTATTTAAATACATTTAAGATGAGTATTTTTGTATTTTCAAAATACATAAAATACTTTTTGCCAGTCAACCTCCTTATCGATATTGATTTTGTGCATCAACTAGTTTAGACATTCACTAGCTCAGCATTGGATCAGCGATTTCTTTTGGAATAAGGTGAGAATGTCATGATCAATTACTTGTTGATTAAAGTTAAAATAGTGCATTATTCACTTCAGTTAACATGAAAGAATAAAAGAGCACAGATAAGTGGGAAAATAGCGTTAGACAATCAGTCTTCTTGACCGGTAGTTGATTTTTATCAAGTAGCTTGTCAAATGTGTTTAAAGGTTGTATCAGTGATTTCAGGCCCAAACATAAATGATCACATTCATCTAATCTTTCCTAACGATCCGCTAGCTGCCCGCCCCATAAGCATGCTGTCAAAAAAACGCGTCTCTGCAGCCTAGGCTCTGAGATCTGCACACAAAAACAATTGGTTTCACCAACCACTCAAAACCCAAATAAATAGTGTTTCAACCAATCACCGACAGGGGGCAGGTGCTGTGAGGTTTTGTGCTCGCACACGGCTGCACACAAAGTCCGAGAACACCAAAACCTCACAACACCCACCCCTGTCGAATTCCCACAGTTTTACATACAGTATGAATTTTTTAATAGTGTTCACCACAGGTAATAGACTACATTGTAATCAGAAATGAGTATATAAATGGCTGCTCTTTTGCATAGGTTTATTTGTAATTGCCAGAAAGAAAGAAAGAAAGAAAGGGCAGAGATGTGGTTGTCAGTATAAATGTAAAGTCAGTAGGCCTATGTAGTTTCTTCATTCATTGTAGTTTCTTCACTCCCTGCTGACACAGACGAGCTGGGGCCTCTGGTTGAGAGACTCATTGCAATTTTTTGTGACTGCATTTTATTTCAACTGAAATGGTTGGTTCAGTGGATTTTTTTAGTAAGCTATTTTATATTCTTTTAAAAGAACTGAATGGTTTTTCAACATTTGTGTGAGATAAACTTCCACAGTTTTTTCCTTATCAGTTTCACATTACAGCCCAGATACGTTCAGGAATATGGAGGAGTATCCTGTGATACCAACTTCAAACGATCAAACTAACTGTCATAACAAGCTTCAAAAGGCTTCAAAAGGCTTCAAAAACTAACTGTCATACCATGACATATTATTATAACAGCGTCTTCAAACGATCAAAACTTTCTGTCATACCATGAATTATTATTATAACAACGTCTTCAAACGATCAAAACTTTCTGTCAAAACTACATGATCAAGGGCTAGTCGGGTCAATAGGTCATACTAACTGTCAAAACACATGATCGATGGCTAGCCGGGTCAAAGGTTAACCCCTTTGATCCCTCATATGCCAAAAGGGGCGGGGCACCTGTCAATCCCAAAAAAATTGACAGGAGGTGGGTCATAGTTACTACTTACCGCTAAACAGATAAAACGGTTCCGGTTCGCATGGATCCGCGGAAACGACTAAGGAAATTCTATATTATGCAGGCCG
The DNA here is from genome assembly GCF_965113295.1 of Leuciscus leuciscus. Lineage (NCBI taxonomy): Eukaryota > Metazoa > Chordata > Actinopteri > Cypriniformes > Leuciscidae > Leuciscus > Leuciscus leuciscus. The sequence goes on from NC_138735.1 coordinate 31,378,905, forward strand.
GACAGGTGATTTGACGATGTCACTTTGTAGACTACGTGCCTGCGCACATGTATATTAAAACGTGCATACCTGTGGACTGAACGCATGATGTGCGTGTGTACGCTGACGCCGTTTCACAGACTCGTGTTTTTGGGGTGTGCATGGATACGTTTTCAAAAAAAAAAAAAAATCTAAGCTTGCACCTTGGAACCTATTTCAGGGTTTGCATTCTCGAGCCACCAAACACTGTTGTTGTGCGGGTGAGCGGCCGGTGTGCGTTGAGGGTTTCCTGTTGAAAATAGCGCTGTGCAAGCGGCCCCTAATTTAATAAGTAGCCTAATGATTTTTACTATGGAAGTGAATCAATCAAAAACGTATTTTAGCTGGACAATAATTTTTCTAAAGCTGCTGTAAAGCCAAAACAAACTCTGTTCCATTTATTTCCTATTATCACTGTAAAGCTGCTTTGAAACAATGTGTATTGTAAAACGCGCTATATAAATGAAGGTGACTTGACTTAAACAGAACAATACATGTTCATGTACATATTTGTGGTAATATACAATTGGAAAAATCCATTTTTTTTTAATCATGTGATTTGCAAGAAAGCTTAAAATCATTTGATTTCTAATGGTGCTAAATTTAAGATTTCAGAGTTTGAGGTTTCAAGCATGCAGTCCCCATATTGAAGATATAGTCCTAATACACAGGAGTACAGTAAAATGGGAATTGCGGGTAAAGATAAATATTATTTTTTGTATATTTGAAACTTGTAGAACATACTTTTTGAAGAAAAATATGTAAAAATATACTTATATTACTATATATATATATATATATATATATATATATATATATATATATATATATATATATAACAATTACACATTGAAGAGTTTTGATATTTATTCCAACACCACTGGGTATGTTCACTGTTTGTATCATTCTTCTTCTTATCTATGTGTTTTCCTGACAGTCAGTCTTTGTATTAGAGGTGGTTTTTACTGATCTTTTTCTGTGGGTTTATGTGGGTTGTCAGAAAGTGATGACAAGGGTGTTTGTTAGATTTTTGATCACATTTCCCTTTTTTGAAGAATGTGCCACACAAAATCTCCACACAGAAGGTTCTTCAGTTCGCGTGACACACGTGCTGATAAATTGAACAACCTGCATACAAAGTGAATTTCAGTTCTGTTTATTGTTATACCAGTACACGCACACATAGTGAATCAATCAAAAACGTATTTTAGCTGGACAATAATTTTTCTAAAGCTGCTGTAAAGCCAAAACAAACTCTGTTCCATTTATTTCCTATTATCACTGTAAAGCTGCTTTGAAACAATGTGTATTGTAAAACGCGCTATATAAATGAAGGTGACTTGACTTAAACAGAACAATACATGTTCATGTACATATTTGTGGTAATATACAATTGGAAAAATCCATTTTTTTTAAATCATGTGATTTGCAAGAAAGCTTAAAATCATTTGATTTCTAATGGTGCTAAATTTAAGATTTCAGAGTTTGAGGTTTCAAGCATGCAGTCCCCATATTGAAGATATAGTCCTAATACACAGGAGTACAGTAAAATGGGAATTGCGGGTAAAGATAAATATTATTTTTTGTATATTTGAAACTTGTAGAACATACTTTCTGAAGAAAAATATGTAAAAATATACTTATATTACTATATATATATATATATATATATATATATATATATATAACAATTACACATTGAAGAGTTTTGATATTTATTCCAACACCACTGGGTATGTTCACTGTTTGTATCATTCTTCTTCTTATCTATGTGTTTTCCTGACAGTCAGTCTTTGTATTAGAGGTGGTTTTTACTGATCTTTCTGTGGGTTTATGTGGGTTGTCAGAAAGTGATGACAAGGGTGTTTGTTAGATTTTTGATCACATTTCCCTTTTTTGAAGAATGTGCCACACAAAATCTCCACACAGAAGGTTCTTCAGTTCGCGTGACACACGTGCTGATAAATTGAACAACCTGCATACAAAGTGAATTTCAGTTCTGTTTATTGTTATACCAGTACACGGCACGCACACAGCAAAATGAATTGTTGCTTTTCTACTTTTACAATGCAAACTGCAAACGTGTAAATGCATCCATGACAAGGAGATATTAGTTGGAAAAAATGGGAGTTTATTTACATGAAATACTCTTAAGCAATTGACATATCCTGTGATGTGACATGCTACATGCCACCTGAAACTATTTTTAAACAGAATTTCACCAATTCTTTTATAATTATTATTTATGCAGTTGGTATCAAATAAACAATGATTTGAAAATAAAAATAAAAGAAAGAAAGAAAAAGGTATTAAAAAAACTTCAAAATAGTAACCACCCACATAGCAAGTGTGAGGGCCACCCCTTGCCCAACGACGGAATCCAAAAGTGTGGACGAAGGTATAATGCGTGTATGTCTTTTCAGCGTTCTGTGAAGTTCACTTAATTTTTTGAATTTAGTTTTAATTTTACTTTAGCTCTGCGCTTAATCTGACTCCAATTTCAAATGATTATCAAATTTAGATTGTGTTTCATATTAGAATATAATCATAAATATTGATTATGATTTTATTTAGATCTTTGAAAAAAAGTGTCATTTTTTTATAGTTGCAAAACTGCAACTTGCTAAATCAGTGATAGTCAACACTTCCCATAACACCTGATGTACTCGTTACATCATAAGAAGAATGGCATCTCCACTAATATTACTCTCTCTGTTTATCCCGAGGTTTACAGTAGTCCGCCAGATCCAGGCCGTATCCAGATCTGAGAAAGGAGAGGCACCTAGACACGACGACAACGCACCCCTGAAGTGTTAACTTGAATCTCCCCTGTGAAGGCCTCCGACTAAGGAAATTCTATATTGTGCAGGCCGGACAGGTGATTTGACAATGTCACTTGTACACTACGTGCCTGCGCACATGTATATTCAAACATGCATACCTGTGGACTGTGGACTGAACGCATGATGTGCGTGTGTAGGGGAGAGCGGGGCACAACCTAACGCATTTTGGTTTTGGCTCAATTATTTAAAAAATAATTAGGTTAGATTAATCTTTTTTAGCGCAATTTTCCTACGGACAAAATTGCGATTGTAAACTCATGATTTCTGTTCTGTCTGTGCGCACCAATCTTGCACTTCTATCTCCTCCTCAACCAGACCACCTAGAGACTTCGGGTTTTCGGCATTATGTTAAGGAAGGTCTAATCTCGGGAACGCAAAAAAAAAAAAAAAAAAAAAAAAACCATAAAAAGATTTACTATCTCTTAGTGTTGTGATCCCATGACGTCAGAAAATTGCGCTAAAACACTAACTGAGTTTTTATTACTTGTTTTTACACAAGCAACATACACATCTCTGCTACAAATGAACACTTAAAGTTTTTTTCTAGGACCTTCCATTTTTGTACAGTTGCACTGAAAGTGACAGAAGTGCAAATGTTACAACTTACCCCATATGCTTAGTTGTAACAGACAGAGGGGTTAGTTGTAACACTTGTGTGTAACACACATAATTCAGTACTATTTTATCTGTATAGTTTGATATTGTTTGTACATCTGTATAGATCCATACATTCATCCCTCATCCAATCATCCTTCTATTATGGATCAATATCATGGATAGAGATTGATAGAGATAGAGACAGGAAAGGGCTGCACAGTTTTGCAATAAATAAATAAAATCATCAAATATTGTAATTGCATTTGAATTATATTTTTGTGTGGCAGCTGCATGCAAAATTATTATTATTATTAATAGTAACAGTAATAATAATAAAAACAAGCTTAAAATCACATTTTAAAGGGTTTATTACATGAAAACAGGCAATATTTTTAATAAATAAACAAGTGATCAATATAGTAAACAAATCCCATAGCCTACAAAGTGGGGGAAAAAAATCATACTTTGACTTTGATTTAAATTCCAACATTGTTTGTGAAAGTCCAACAAAGTTACATGTGTCAAAATAAATATATAAATAAATAGGCTATCTGAAAAGTTGTGTGTGTCCTTGATTTATCAAGACAGGTTTACAGTCATGACAAATATAACGTTCATATCCCTCAGTACACAATTCATGTGCCCATCCCTCACAGAAGACACACTTCACCCATTTCTCCCCAGGGACAGAGGACGCAAACTCTTCACCGCACACAATGCAATCTTCACAGGACTGATTTGTTTCATTTTTCTTTTCTTTCGAACTGAACAGCTTTCTCTTGGACTCTTTTACTGTTTTTCTACATTTTCTCTTCTTTTCCTCTTCTTCTATTGCTTGTTTGACTGGAGTGTCTGTGAGGATGGTGCTGATCTTCCTCTTCCTTCCCTTGGCAACACTCTTCCTTTGTCCTGCCTTTGGGAAGGGCCTGACATCAACAGGGTTGAATACAGGAATGGGCACTGAGGGGCCAGGATTCAGCACAGTAGCAGTGGCGGGCACTGAGGGGCCAGGATTCAGCAGAGTAGTGGTGGCGGGCAGTGAGGGGCCAGGATTCAGCACAGTAGCAGTGGTGGGTACTGAGGGGCCAGGATTCAGCACAGTAGCAGTGGCGGGCACTGAGGGGCCAGGATTCAGCACAGTAGCAGTGGCGGGCACTGAGGGGCCAGGATTCAGCAGAGTAGTGGTGGCGGGCAGTGAGGGGCCAGGATTCAGCATAGTAGCAGTGGCGGGCACTGAGGGGCCAGGATTCAGCAGAGTAGCAGTGGCGGGTACTGAGGGGCCAGGATTCAGCACAGTAGCAGTGGTGGGCACTGAGGGGCCAGGATTCAGCAGAGTAGTGGTGGCGGGCAGTGAGGGGCCAGGATTCAGCACAGTAGCAGTGGCGGGTACTGAGGGGCCAGGATTCAGCACAGTAGCAGTGGCAGGTACTGAGGGGCCAGGATTCAGCACAGTAGCAGTGGCGGGCACTGAGGGGCCAGGATTCAGCACAGTAGCAGTGGTGGGCACTGAGGGGCCAGGAGAAAGCACAGTAGTGGTGGCGGGCACTAAGGCAGTGGCTGGTTTTGGCCTGTCGGTTACAAAGGATGGAGCAAAGTCATTTTCACTAAAAATGTCACAATTGTAGGGCCAGATGCCTGTGCATCTAAACCCTGACATGATATTTTCAGGGGTTACCGCCTGTGGCAAGGCTTTGCCAACAATGCCAGGTAGGTCATAGATAGTCAAGTCAAGTCAAGTCAACTTTATTTATATAGTGCTTTTCACAATACAGATTGTATCAAAGCAGCTTCACAGTATTAAATAAAATAGTACATCAGTGTTTGTTTCTAGTGTAAAAGGTCCACGTTTGGTAATGCTGATCAATAGTATTGTTGATTGATTAATTAAATTAAGTATCCCCAACTGAGCAAGCCAAAGGCAACAGTGGCAAGGAACCGAAAAACTCCATCAGGTGACCTAATGGAGAAAAAAAAACCTTGGGAGAACCCAGGCTCAGTCGGGGGCCAGTTCTCCTCTGGCGTTTATTAACTAGAGACCGGATATAACTGTAAGATTAAAAATATTATATAAATGCCTGGCTGAAGAGATGCGTCTTTAATTTAGTTTTAAACTGGGAGAGCGAGTCTGAGCAACGAACAGTATCAGGAAGGCTATTCCAGAGTTTTGGAGCTAAATGTGAAAATGATCTCCCTCCTTTGGTGGTTCTGGATATCCTAGGTATGACCAAAAGCCTCGAATTTAGTGACCTTAAAGAGCGCGATGGATTATAGGGCGATAGAAGATCCGTTAAATAAACTGGAGCTAAGCCGTTTAGGGCTTTATAAGTCAGTAGCAATACCTTATAATTAATACGGAACTTTATAGGTAGCCAATGCAGTGATGATAAAATTGGTGTTATATGGTCAAATTTTCTTGATCTAGTAAGAACTCTAGCGGCGGCATTTTGGACTAACTGTAGCTTGTTTATTGAGGATGCAGGACAACCGGCTAATAAAGCATTACAGTAATCTAGTCTCGAGGTCATGAACGCATGAACTAACTTTTCTGCATCAGAAACAGATAGCATATTACGTAGCTTAGCAATGTTTCTAAGGTGGAAAAAGGCTGTTTTTGTAACATATGAAATATGATTTTCAAAAGACAGGTTGCAGTCAAGTATAACACCCAGGTCTTTTACTGTAGAGGATAAAGTAACAGGACATCCTACTATGTTAAAGTTGCATTGTGAGAGGTTTTGTGGGTGGTATTTTGAACCGATAAGTATTACCTCTGTCTTGTCTGGATTTAATAAAAATAAAATTGCGCGTCATCCAATCTTTTATATCTTTAACACACTCTGTCAATTTGGATAATTTAGCGTTTTCATCCGGCCGTGATGAAATATATAGATAGATAGTAGCATTGATACCTGGGTGAGTCTTCATCCAGTGGTCAAAATGCATGTTAAATTTACTCTTGAAAGAGCGGAACACACTTCTGTCCAGGGGCTGGAGCTTGTGGGTGCAGTGAGGAGGGAACGTCAAAAGTACAATCCCATGCTCCTTGCAAAAATTCAGTGCAGACACTGACACATGGGAAGCATGGTTATCTAACAAAAGGAGGACCTTTGACTCCTGCGATGGCTTTGTGTGGTTGGCAAAATGGCGTAGGAAAACTAAAAACTCATCCTCCTGCATCCATCCTGAACCATTTGCTGCACCAACACATCCAGTGGGTCCGTCACGGATAAAGTGCATGAAATTTCTTCCGAGGGAAGATAAAGAAAGGGGGAATATAATTCCCCTGTGCAATGACCACAACAGCAACAGTAACTAGTTTACCTCTCTCACCAGATGTCATGGCACCAATCTGCAAGTACCAGAAAATGATTTTTTCTGGTACTTGCACGGTGGAAACTCCGGTTTCATCCATATTCCAGATATTTTGTGGCTGCAAACCATGCTTGTCATACACGCTTTTCAGGTTCTTAAAAAAAGTGCCCACGCTGTGTTTGCTGAAGCTTGAGGCCCTTGCCAGACTGGTTGCTTGTGGCTTCCTGATGGACAGTGTGGGGTTACGCTTAAGTTACGCTTACGCAAATTGTATGAATTGTTTATATTATTTATATGTAATGTAAATGCATTTTAAAATGCTATTAGCAGATGGCTACTCTGAAGATGTCCAGGGAGGCCTGGGACTTATAACAGAGTAGTCCGAACCATCGTAGACCAGAAGTGTCGGGTCCCAGGATGTTATATACTGCATATAGTGATAAGTGCAGAGGGCCACTGTGGGGGAGCCTCAGATATATATGTCTGGACCCATAGGGGCCAGGGTCCTAGATGGAAAGGACTCGTGCCTGCAAGGCAGGAACCACTAAGTTATAGAATTTTGCAAATGTGGACGGAGCAGACCAGCCGGCTGCCGCACAAATGTCTTCTATAGGAACTCCACTGGACTAGAGCCCTGCACGGGCCTCAAATCTAGGCCCGAGCCCGGCCCTGGCCCGAGACGCTCAGGCCCTAGCCCGACCCGTGTCCGACAGCTCATCAGAATTATCAGCCCGAGTCCGACCCAAGCCCGTTTTTTTTTTTTTTTTTTTTTTTTTCACAGCGGCAGCCTGCCCTATTTGCAGCCATTAAAATATATCCGTTTTGTTAGTTATGTTTCTTTTATTTTCATTTCTTTATTAAGTTAATTTAGACAAATGTTTGGAGCATTAAAAAAATAAAATAAAATGACGACCAAGCAGCCGAGCCAACAGCGAGTAAAACATGTTTGATCAATTTAGCCTCTCAAATCAATGCTAATACTTTACTTGGCTACAATAAAATCCATAGATATAAAACACTTCAAGCATATCACACAGACAGTTAGTTTAATGTTTATTTATTAAACCACAGTGAGTAAAACATTTTTTGAAATACTGAGGCAGGCTCAGGCTGCTCGCAACAGCGCTCACAAACGAAATGAGCAATAGAGCAAATTAAATAAAATAAATCAAAAACAAACTTGCAGGTTATCTTACCTCAAAAATGCACCACAGAACATGGCCATTCTTTTTTCCAGTAGTTTCCAACAGTTAAACGAAAATAAAGTCCAATCAAACGAAAAACGAAAAACATCAGTAGCCTAGTTTCCAACAGTTAAACGAAAATAAAGTCCAATTAAACGAAAAGTTAGAACAGTCTCTTACAGAGCATCGTGGAGAAAAAGAATAGCATCCACAGTGGAAGATTTTAACCCAGTCCTCCTCTCTTCTATCACTCTGCGATTTTTCTCTTAATATTCTCCATTATTTGCACGTGAGGTGAATCGTTGGTTGCGCTGACGGGAAACCTTCTGTGTGTGCGCGTGCTTGCGTGCGTGAGACTGTCATGTCAATCATATGTCAGTGTAATTATAAGATTATGAAAGTTATGAGGTTATTAAATGTCTTTCTATGTTTGTTCTTCTATCGTCGACGTCAACTTCTCATATTTTTTTAATTAATGTCTAAAAATATAAAAAGAAGGATAACCCAAAAAAGGCCCGAGGCCCGGCCCGCATGTGAACTATGACGTGAAAATTGGCCCGAAGCCCGGCCCTAGGAGCGTAAAAAAGTCGGGGCCCGTCGGGCTCGGGCTGAAATGCAGGGCTCTACACTGGACCATGCCCAAGAGGAAGGGAATACCTCTTGTGGAGTGGGTTCTTACACCTATGGGGCACGGAAGGCCCATAGAAGTGTAGGCCAGAGAGAGCATCAACTATCCATCTTGACAGTCTGTGTTTCGTGACCGGAGAACCCTTGGTGTGGCCAGCGAAACGGACAAAGAGCTGTTGACGGCATGAACGGGGCAGAACGCTCCAGATAAATTTTCACAAAGCCCTAATGGGGCAGAGCATGTATGCATCACTAGCGTCTTCTGAAGAGGGAAGAGCAGATAGGAAGATAACCTGGGCTCTGAATGGAGTTGAGAGCACTTTATGTACATATCCACGTCTTGGTTTAAGGACGACCCTGTGCGCCTCGAGCACACGGCAGACACGACAGGAAAGTTTGTTTTCCTGAGTTTTATATTCTGACATATACCGTAACAACATCTCATCTGACAGAGGACTGTGCAGCGCTGCTGACTGCATTATTTATAAAAAAAATAATTGCTGCGAGATTGTTCGCTGTTCCGCGCAAATCCTGAAGATATTCTAGGCTGAAATCACTCACGTGGTGCGTCTCTGTGTGAGACAGATTTCAACAATCACCAGTCAGAGACAGCAGCAAAGCCAAAGCACAATGAAAAGGCAACTTATGATTTACATGGTTTACATCTATTGTCCGGTTTCATATTTGTCAGTCAACTTTTCAAAATACATTCGGGGCTAAACTCAAAACATTCGGGGCTGAAGCCCTGGCAAAATCGGCTGGCGCCGCCTCTGGTTTTGAGAGAGAGGGGCTTCAGATCAGCCGACTGGAGTGGCTCGAAGGGAGGTCCCTTGAGGCCCCGAAGGACTGTGGACAGGTCCAAAGCCGGCACCGAAGGTGACCGAGGCGGGTTAAGCCTTCTGGCTCCTCAATCAGGTCACGCTTACCCAGGGAGGAACCAGCCAACGGGAAGTGGAAAGCTGCTATAGCTGCCACATACACTTTGAGCGTAGAGGGGAAACGGCCTGTGTCCAGCAACTCTTGGAGAAACATAAGTACCATTGGTACGTCACAGTTATGTGGGTCCAGGTTCCGAGCTGAACACCAGCTGGTGAACACTGACCATTTGAGATGGTAGAGGCATCTAGTAGATGGCGCTCTAGCCTCCATTATGGTGTTCAGCACTCCTTCAGGGAGGTCCTGGTGAGATCCTTCCTCAGCGGGATAGGCCACGGAGCTGTCGCTGACAGCTGCATCAGCTCTGGGAACCAGATCTGGGTCTGCCAGAGGGGGGCTACAAGAAGGACTGCACACTTGGTGTCCCTGATACGTTCGATGATCTGAGGGAGCATCGAGACCAGAGGGAATGCTTAAAGGGGGCGGCTGGGCCACTCTTGGGCCAGCGCATCCCTGCTCTTCGAGAAGAAGATTGGGCAGTGAGAGTTGTCTTCTGAGGCAAAGAGGTCGACCTCTGCCCTGCCGAAGACTTCCCAATAGGAGAACCGCCTAGGGGTGGAGAGACCATTCCTCTGGGGGAACTTTGCCTTGAGGTTGGCATGAGCCCATAACAGGAGCTGCTCGGCCATGGTGTACAGGTTGCGAGACCTGAGACTGCCCTGGCGATTTATGTAGGACACCACTGCCATGTTGTCCGTCCGGACCAAGACGTGGTGTCCCGCCAAATGTGGAAAGAAGATTTTTAGGGCTAGAAAAAACGCTCTTAATTCGAGACAGTTGATGTGTAGGCGTTTCTCCAAGCTCGACCAGAGGCCGGAGGCAGGCCTGCCCTCGTACAGGGCTCCCCAACCGAGGTTGGAAGTGTCTGTTGAAATAGCCTTTCTTTTCGAAACCAGGCCCATGCTCACACCCTGCTGGTACCAGCTGGTGTCTTTCCAGGGGGCCAGGGCTTTGATACAGTGCTGGTTTACCCTGATGCGTAAGTGGCCCGAGCGCCACGCATGAGCTGGAACCTGTGGTCTTAGCCACAGCTGAAGGGGGCGCATATGCAGTAGGCCTAGTTGGGGTACTGACGATTCAGAGGCCATAAGGCCCAGAGCCCCAGGAACGTGATCCGTTGGCTGGGGGACAGATTACTCTTGGAAAAGTTCACTCTGAGCCCAAGGCGATCTAGATGGCAGAGGAGCCAGGTTTTGTGAGTAAGAGACTCCAACTGGGCCAGTATGAGGCAGTCGTCGAGGTAATTCAGAATGCGCATTCCCCGTTTTTGAAACACTCTTAGTCTGACCCATCACCTAGGACCTGTCTGCCTTGGGAGACCCTACCAGGGGCATGTAGCCCCAGACAACATAGCTCCTAGGGTCATTCGGGTACTCAAACCCCTCCACCACAGTAAGGTGGCAGTTCAAGGAGGGGGCAGTTTACTGTTTACCAGGGGCGTTGCTAGGGTCTTGATACATTGGGGGCTTAGCCCAGACACCCCCCCCCACCCCCCATCCCCCATCCCCCCCACCCCCGCTTTTGGTAACTACTTCTACTCATAGCATAGGCACATAATAATAAGCAATAATAATATAAATGGGGGGTCTGGGGGACCTCCCCCAGGAAACGTTGGGCATTAAACAATTCTTTTCCTGCATTCAGGTGCATTTTTTGTAGCATTTTAAATGATAGGTAAAAAGATAGAATGCTTCATTTGTAGAACTGTAACAGCTATTCACTGAAACACAAATAAATAATACATGAATATTAAATAATATTTTAAAAAATGAATATAAAACTATATATATATACTGTGTATATAGATATTTATCTTTCTATATTTATCTATATCTATTTATCTATCTATCTATCTATACACACACACACACACACACACACACACACACACACACACACACATAAATCACTCAAACAATCTGCTTGTATAAGTCTGGAAAAGGAACTATAGACAGTGCAGGTCCAGAGGCCATTCAACAGACAGTAAACACAGGCACTCTGTATAGGTTTAAGTTTGTAAAGAGAACTATATACATTTAAATAACATAGCTATACACATAAATAATAGGGAAGAGGGGCACTGTATCCAGCGTCCATTCCTCTGGGAGTAGGGAACTGGGGTTTTGAGGAGAGCGGCACTGTGTCCAGGGTCCATTCCTCAGGGGTTGGGGGAGCTGGGGTTTCGGGGAGAGCGGCACTGTGTCCAGCGTCCATTCCTCAGGGGGTGGGAGCTTGGGTTTCGGGGAGAGGGGCACTGTGTCCAGCGTCCATTCCTCAGGGGGTGGGAGCTTGGGGGGGGGGGGGGGCACTTCTATTTTTTCTGGGGAGGAAGCATAAGGGTGTGGCGTCTTGATTTCAGTTTGGCGAATGTGTCAATCACTTTGTCATCATCAAGGCCTCCAATCAACTCTCTCTCAATGGACAACACTGCCAGATCATTGATTCTCTGCTGGTCCATGGTGCGCCTCAACCAAGTATGTAGTCGGCGAAGAGCACTAAACGATCTCTCACAGCTGCAGCTACTGACTGGAATGGTAATGGCCACCTGTAAGATCACCTTCAATGATGGGAACATCATGGGATCAAGGATCTTGAACACACTCAGAATGTCTGGGATGGCTTCTGGCCCTTTCCTGCTCAAAAAGCTTTTTGCCACCAAGACCTCTTCTGGGACTAGTTGGATGTTGTAATGTGAGGCCAGTTTCTCTAGAGACTGCATGCACAGGAAGGTATCAGAGGCTGGGTGACATGCTTGAATGCCAATCATGACCTCTTTCCCAACACTGGAAAAACGATTTTCCAGCTCGTATGTCATCCGATCGATGCAAGGATAGAAAAGCCTCTGCTTGAGATGTTCTGAATTACTGAGCAGGTCTGAGCTGGATCCACAGGAGACTTCCACAACAAAGTCTTCCATCCTCTTCTGTTTCCTTCTTGGACCGAAAGAGGGCTCCTGGATGTTGTTCTCCTCACATGTTGTCTTTGTCATGGCATAGATGTCTTCAGCCACTTGTGTAGTTCGCTGGCTGACCAGGGTGTCATGGACAGCATTTTTGTAGTGCACTGCCTGTGCCAAGTCAATGGTTTCTTTCTGAAGAACCTTTTGAAACCCTTCAGTGATGCCAAGCAACGTTTTGAACACAACCAACAGGTAGACCACAGGGAGTTTAGATATTTTTGAAAGCAGACCCAGCGCTGTTGGTGTTTTGATCATTGTGGCGAGCACGACGAGGTCGAGGGCCGTGGGAGGACGGCGCGAGGCCGGTGGCGCGATTGATAATGAGCGACACGTGCGCGACGCACCGGTCTCGCATCTCTCACGGAGGAGCGGAAGCATAAAGGAGGAGCGACGACAGTGAAGAGCGAGAGAGGACAGGCCTGAATTTTATTTGATGTGTTTCTGTTTTGTGTTGCCAGCAGTCGTCCGTGAGGGGCTGCTGGCTTTTACTTTCATTTTTGTATTTGTTTATTTATTTATTAAAATGTTGAATGTTCGCCGGTTCCCGCCTCCTTCTTCCCATAACATCTGTCTGAACCCCGTTACATTGGTGCCGAAACCCGGGAAGAAGGAGTGACACGCTGTCGGAGAGCCCTCGCTGCTGGGGGGGATCGCGGTGCTGAGGAGGTCGGGCAGCACGAGGGAGCGACGGCCGCCGATTGCTGCCCGAGGCGATGGTGCTGGAGCGATGGAAGATCTGGTGGGACGGAGAGCTCGACACCGTGCTGCTGGATCGAGGAGGGGTGGCTGCCGTCCAAGAGGGAGCGGAGGAGTCGCTCCCGTTCGCCGTGGGCCGGAGCCTGTTGCCGTCGGCCATGATGGGGGCGGAGCAGGGAACGGGAAACTCGCTGCCGGCTGCCCTCGACAGGAGGAGTCACCGCCGGCCGCCAGGAGGCGGAAGAGCGTCGAGCCGTTCCCCAACGAATGTCCAGTACCATCGCATGGCACCGCGAGTGACTCTCAGCCGGTTGAGGACCGAGCGGCAGTGTGTCCGGGAACCGGATCATTTTTTTTTCTTTTTTTTTCTCTCTCCCCTCTCTCGTCTCTGTCGCTCCTTGTGCTTCCGTTTCCTTTCTCTCGTACCTCGTCTATCCATACCCCCAGCCCAGGTACAGCAGCCGCCGTTATCGGTCCCCCCCCGGGGAGGGGGGGGAGTAGGCGCAGTCGTGTGGGTGCCCCCCGGCCTGCGAGGGGTGATGGGGGTATGTGGCGAGCACGACGAGGTCGAGGGCCGTGGGAGGACGGCGCGAGGCCGGTGGCGCGATTGATAATGAGCGACACGTGCGCGACGCACCGGTCTCGCATCTCTCACGGAGGAGCGGAAGCATAAAGGAGGAGCGACGACAGTGAAGAGCGAGAGAGGACAGGCCTGAATTTTATTTGATGTGTTTCTGTTTTGTGTTGCCAGCAGTCGTCCGTGAGGGGCTGCTGGCTTTTACTTTCATTTTTGTATTTGTTTATTTATTTATTAAAATGTTGAATGTTCGCCGGTTCCCGCCTCCTTCTTCCCATAACATCTGTCTGAACCCCGTTACAATCATCTGGAGGGATTTCATGACGGCAGGAAAATTCTTCAGGAGTGCATTAACAGAGCGCAACTGACATGACCATCGGGTGTTTGATATTTGTGCAAGCTCTCCCTGCTCAATGTGGAGCTCTTTCTGAATGGCAGCAAACTGATCATGGTTGACTATAGACACACTGTAAAAAGAGTAGAGGTTCTCAAGCAGATCAAAAAAATCACTGGCTTCAGGAATGGCCTTGCAAGTATGGCAAAGGACCAGGTTTAGGTCATGTGCATAGCAATGCACATAGACAGCCTCTGGATGCTTTTCCCGGAAACGAGCTTGCCCTCCTCGAACAGATCCACTCATCACTGCTGCACCGTCATATGTTTGGGCCACCACTTTCAGTTCAGCAATGTCGTTTGAGACAAGAACTTGCTCGACAGCATTTGTGATTGCTTCTGCACCATAGCCATCCAGTTTCTGCAAGCAAAGAAATCTCTCCTTGATGTCACCTTCCAGTGAAACGTATCGCACACAAACAGCAAGTTGTTCTGTGTGCCCATCCTTAGCTTCGTCTGCCATTACCGCATACATCTTGGATTCCTTTACTTCTTTAATTATTTGTGCTGTGACCTCCATGGAGCAGCATCCAATGAATTCATTTTGAGAAGAAGGTGACAGGTATGGAATTAATTTTGTTCCAATAATAATGAACGTAACTTTTCAAGAAACTAATTAAATATAAATTGAAACTGAATAAAATATCTTTGAAACTGAAAAAGAATAAATCGCAGGCAAATTTTTTGACTTCGTTTTTAATACACTGCATGTTTTGCTAACTATTTCTCATATATTGCGTTCGCTGATCTGAACTTACAAATGCGCTTCCAGAGTTTTCATTTACGCTTCTGAAGTTTTCGTTTACGCTCCCAGAGTTTTCGTTTGCTGTTCTGACACATTTCTCTCGTGGGGGCGGGGCTAGTAGCAGTGCGTTCTCATTGGCTACTGAGGTTTTTATTGACAGCTTCTTGACCAGGAAGTGAAGACGTCAGTGCTGTGTTTATGTGTGGATTTGAGCGTCTTAAGCACAGCTTTCTATTTCATTTTAATGATATTAAGTTAGGTTTGTTTTTTAATTTTATCTGTATTTACCTGCTGCTACTACTTTGTCGACAGAAGCTTTTAGGAGCACAAGAGATCTATTCAGTCTATTCAGGTGTAATTGTACATTAAAGTACTGTATAATACTTAAAATATTGAATAGTGTCCAATGTTTTCGGAGAATATTTGTTTATTCCTGATGATTCTTTTGCATGTTAGGCTCTGATTAGGTTCAGCTGTTACAATTTAAAGAGAATACTAGTAAACATGTTTGATATATTCAGCCGTCAAGAAAGTCAAACCTCAACCAGGTAATCAAGGTTGGCAACCATGGCCATCACACTACTCACTGTTAGCATGATATACATTTACACCATCAAAATTAATTGTCACTTAAATAAGAGGAATTTAAACAATATGAAAATTACACTCGTGTCCTGCTGTCAGATGATACAAACCTCAAAGGGCATTTCATTACATATGTCACAGAAAGAATGTTCTTGTTGCCATTTTTTTTTTAAATTGATAATTGTATTTAGTTATTTCATTTAATTAATACTATCTTCTAAGATTTAAAATTGTAAATATATTTTAACAATCATCAACCATTTCAATTGTGACTTATACAACCAGTTAAATTAATGTAATTGAAAATATGAATTCAATTAAATTTACATTCTTTATTATCACCAAAGCATATACACAAGTATCAGAGTGAAGGTCTTGAGATGCAATTATGTTGTGACAGGAAAGACCAGAATTCACAAAACATTAACTGCATATGTAGCGCAATGACTGAGTATTGCACTTCAATAATGTCATAATGGGTAGTTAAATATAATAATGTTAAAAGTAGTGACAAATGTTAGTCTCATAGTGCACCAGCAGGTGGCAGCGATGTTGCGTAATGTTGGTTAGGGAACCGATCTCTCGGGAAGCCTCGCGTGAGTTAGAGAGCGAGACTTCCCCGTGAGTGTTGGTGTGTGATAACCACGAGAGCTGCAACTAAAACGTTTAACTCCTGTTTTGCAGGTAAGCTGGTGGATAGTTTATGAGACTTGTGTATTAATGGTTATGTGTATATTTCCGAAGTGTTTGCATAGACTGTGAATTATATATATGTTATATTAACCGTGCTATGCGTTGATTAGTGAGTTGGCACGGGTGTTATGAGTTCATGTGGCTATTTACACGAGTGTTGTTGAATATAGCAGAGATGTAGTTACAATTATTTCATGCTGAACTATAAGAGGATATTTGCATGTTTACAATGTAATGTTTAAAACGTGTTGCGTGAAGCCTTGCGTGAGTTAGAGAGCGAGACTTCCCCGTGAGTGTTGGTGTGTGATAACCACGAGAGCTGCAACTAAAACGTTTAACTCCTGTTTTGCAGAATAAATACACTTTAAATGTGCAACCCCCCGTGTGAATTCTTCATTATACACTGGGAAGTGTTACATATTTTGGCGAGCCAGCCAGGAGCTGCAAGTTATAACGGCTGAGCTCCAGAGACGAATCTAGACAGTGAAGCAGTGTAAAATGGCAAGCATGGATGAGCTGCGTGATCAGATCAGCCTAGCAATACTGAAGCTGAACAGCTCTGATCTTGTTCCAGTGTGTCAGCGTCTAAAATGTGAAGAGCCTGTCAGAGGGTTTGAAAGCAAAACACGACGTGGCCTCATCAGACTGGTGGAGAAAACGCTGGATGACATAGAAGAGACTGAGGATGATGAGGTATTTTGTCGGTGTCTGGAGGATCTGTTGCTGCAAATAGACTCTCTGATACTGCCAACCAAAGCTGCATCAAACATTACACCAGATGAGACAAATGATTTAGACATTCTGAAAGAGAAATATTCCAGATTACAGATTGAACAAGCGAAAGCCCGTCAAATATTTGAAGAGGAGATTGTCGCAATGGAGCAAAGAGTGAGGGAGGAAACAAGAGCTATCACAGTGACACCACCTGCGCTGTCTGAAGTGACTTTAAGGAGAGAGTTCCGGATCTGTGGACAAATTGGGGAGGCAGGACAGCGAGAGAAACTGTCCTACACCAGCCTCATGAACCAGATTGAGTCCGGACTGAGAAAGGGTCATATAGAGACAGAAATCATCGAAGCTGTGACACGCGCGGTGAGCCCAGGCCTCCATTTAAGAGACATGCTTGAAATAAAACGAGATCTCACTCTTCCGGCCTTGAAGACAATCCTGAGAGGACATTTCAAAGTTGATCCACCATCTGACCTGTTACAAAAGTTAATGAACATGTCACAAGACCCAAAAGAATCAGTCCAGAACTTTCTATTCAGAGGAATCGAGCTCAGAGAAAAGTTACTGTGGAAGCTGAGTGAAGAAGACGAAGGTGAGCAATTTAGCCCAGAATTAATTCAAAGGAAATTTCTGCGCTCCATAGAGACCGGACTACTAAGTGAAGCGGTGAAGCTGCAACTTAAGCCCTACCTTAGCAACCCTAGAATCAAAGATGAAGAGCTGATAGAGCGAGTGAATGAAGCTGCAAACTTAGAACAAGAGCGACAACAAAAACTGAAAAAGACTGTAATGAGTAAGTCGCCAAGACTGAGTGAAATACAAACCAACATATGTCCGTTTGAGTCTCAGCTACATTCTCAAGGTTGCGTGGGACCCAAGAGAGATGACAGAGTACCTGCAGTTAAAGCTGATTCAGTCACTAATAGCAAAAGGAGTCAAGTCAAGCGGGAGGAGGCAGATTCAAACACCAGCCAACTGATTGAACAACTCAGAGCAGAAGTCCTCGAAATGAAAAAGATGGTGAATGAGACAATGGAGACAGCTAAGCTACGGGGAAGAACAGAACGAGTAGCACCTGTAAATGCCAGCAAACTGCGAGGTTGCAGAGCCTGTCAGGAAGCTCGAGTCGGTGAGCAGTGTGAGCATTGCTTTCGTTGTGGACAGGAGGGCCATCTTTCCAGAGGTTGTCGGCGACCCAGAGAACAACAGGGAAATGGGAGAGGGCTGCTGCGTCGGGACCCTCAGTAGCCCTTGAGACAAAGTCCCCCGTCAATTACTCCAAGCAGACTGTGAAGCTGAATGAATTGAAAAAAACTGTTAATGACATCCCTCTTTACCAAAATGTGAAACTGATAAATCTCATTGGCAGAAAATGTCTGGTTCAATGTTTGCTGGAGGGGAAACCTGTGGAAGTTTTGTGGGACACGGGAGCACAGGCAAGTGTTATTAATGAGGAATGGAGAAAAGAGAACGTACCTCATCGAACAGTAAGACCTCTCCATGAACTGCTGGAGTCTGGTACCCTGGTTGGGTTAGCTGCAAACCAGACTGTGATACCGTTCCTGGGCTGGATTGAAGCTGAATTCAGTTTAGGCAGAGACTCAAGCACTACTCCGCCATTACTGGTTCCAATATTAGTATCCACTGATCCACAGGTAGCTGAACAGCCCATCATTGGGTTCAACGTAATTGAAGCAGTTCTCAGTCAAAAGAGGGGCTGTAAGTCAGAAAAAGACACCATCTGTGAAGTGAGTAAAGCTCTCTGTGTGCCATTCAAAACAGCAAAACTGGTGCTCAAGTTAATTCAGTCTACAGATTCTGGAAGTGAAGCAGGCATTGTACAGACGGGAAGGAGACAAATTCATGTAGCAGCTAACCAAGTCACAACTGCATTGGTTAAGATCAATACAGGGTCTCAGTTTAAGGGTCAAAGTCTACTATTAGTCCCAAACAAAGAGCCTGCACTGCCAGAAGGGGTCGCTATTGAAGAAGGAGTAGTTATGGTTCCCGCTGACAGATTTGCAGTGGTACCAGTGCCGATTGCTAACACCAATAACTATGCTGTTACCTTAGATCGTCGAATAGTCCTGGGTCATCTTCAAGTAATAAAATCTGCTTTATCTGTGGCTTCAGAACAGAAAAACAGGGACAACTCCACAGCCAGCAAAGACCAGAACAACATTGATAACAGTAAAAGTAAGGAAAATGTGAGTAAAGTGGATTCACAGAGACAAAAACCTAGCCAATGGGATCCTCCAGTCTCCCTGGATCATCTAAGTGGAACACAGAAGGAGATAGTGAGACGGTTGTTGAGGGAGGAATGTCATGCTTTCGGCTTTGACGAGGATGACATCGGTTGTATTCCCTCATTGAACCTGCATATTACACTCCACGATACCTCACCTGTGAAGAAAACATACGTGTCAGTTCCAAAACCATTACATCAGGAAGTGAAAGAGTACTTACAAGACTTACTGAATCGTGGGTGGATTGAAAAGTCCAGGTCACCCTATGCATCACCGATGGTCTGTGTAAGAAAGAAAGATGGGACATTGAGATTGTGCTGTGATTACAGAGAACTGAACAGAAAATCAGTACCTGATCGACATCCAATTCCAAGAATACAGGACATGCTGGACTCTTTAATCGGTAGTTCCTGGTTTTCGGTGTTGGATCAGGGAAAAGCCTATCACCAGGGGTTCCTGGATGAGAAAAGCAGGCCATTGACTGCCTTTATAACTCCTTGGGGACTATACCATTGGGTGAGGATACCTTTCGGACTCAGTTCAGCACCAGCCGAATTCCAACGGAGTATGGAGGAGTGTCTTGCAGGTCTTAGAGATGATGTGTGTCAACCCTACCTTGACGATAATCTTGTCCATAGCCCTAGTTTTGAAGACCATGTCAGTCACCTCAGAGCTGTGCTACAGAGATATCAGCAGCATGGTGTAAAGCTCAGCCCTCGTAAATGTGAGATCTTTCAGAGGAAGGTGAGATTCCTTGGACGCCTTGTGTCAGGAGACGGATATACAATGGATCCTGCTGAAGTGGCTCCCGTGCAGGCTTTAAAAGATCGAGTTCCTGCTACCGTAGGTGATTTGAGAAAGCTGCTTGGATTCATCTCATACTACCGTGCATACATACCTGATTTTTCCAGATTGGCGAAACCCCTGTATCAGCTATTGTCATCACCCCCTGAGGAAACATCACCTGTGGAGAAAAGAGTAAGAGGAAAATGTCTCAACAGACGACACAAAGGTGGTGCTCCATCAAACACACAGATACAGTGGACTCAAAGCCATCAAGAGATATTAGACTTTCTCATTGACAAACTGACCACCCCACCAATATTGGGCTATCCAGATCTCACCCAACCGTTCATTCTGCACTGTGATGCATCACAAGAGGGGCTGGGTGCTGTGTTGTACCAGAGGCAGAACTGTAAACTGGTGGTGATTGGTTATGCTTCCAGAACACTAACTACACCGGAGAAGAATTACCACCTTCACTCAGGGAAGTTAGAATTCTTAGCATTAAAATGGGCAATATGTGAACGTTTTAGGGACTACCTGTATCATGCTCCACATTTTACAGTGTATACGGATAATAATCCCCTGACTTATGTTCTCTCCACTGCCAAGCTCAACTCCACAGGCCATAGATGGGTGGCTCAGCTGGCAGATTTCAACTTCTCCATAAAGTACCGTCCTGGAAAGAGCAACGCGGACGCTGATGGTCTGTCCCGGATGCCAGTAGACATTAATCAATTCATGGAGCAGTGCACTGGAGGAGTGAGTCAGGAAGTCATCAGTGCGTCTATTCAGGGAGTGTTGGTGGGCGAAAACACCCCGCTTGCATGGGTTTTTGGAACTCAAGTACAAACCCTCCAGATGGTGAGTGATGCTGCTGTGTCGACGTCAGACAAACCGTTCACACTGAAGCAAATTTTAGAAAGTCAAAGGAAGGACCCTGTAATCGGTCGAGTTTTGGAGTATAAAGTTAATAATCAGAGACCACCAAGACAAGTATTCAAAACTGAGCCGACAGATGTGAAAATGCTTCTGAGACAGTGGCAAAAATTGTACATCAATGAGCATGGCATACTTTACAGAAAAGCCGGTGGAAGAGATCAGCTTGTTTTGCCAAAAGAGTATCACCAGATTGTATTTATTGAGCTTCATAAAGAAATGGGACACTTAGGAGTGGAGAGGACAGTGAATTTGATTCGTGATCGGTTTTACTGGGTTCGTATGCAGAGTGACACAGAGCACTTCATTGCCAATGTATGTGAGTGTTTAATGCGGAAGAAACCATACAAGGCCACAAGAGCCCCTCTTGTTTCAATCATCACTACACGCCCGTTTGAGCTAGTTTCTATAGACTTTTTGCATCTGGAAACCTGTAAGGGAGGGTACGAGTACATTCTGGTTGTCATAGATCATTATACTCGTTTTGCACAAGCCTATGCCACTAAAAATAAATCAGCCAAGACGGTGGTGGACAAGATATTTAATGATTTTGCTTTACGTTTCGGATTCCCAGAAAAGATTCACCATGACATGGGTAAGGAATTCGAGAACCAGTTGATGTACCAACTGCAGAAGTGTTGTGATGTGCGAGCGTCTCATACTACTTGCTATCACCCACAAGGAAATGGACAGGTAGAGCGCTTTAACAGAACATTACTGGCTATGTTGCGA
Source organism: Leuciscus leuciscus (assembly GCF_965113295.1). NCBI lineage: Eukaryota > Metazoa > Chordata > Actinopteri > Cypriniformes > Leuciscidae > Leuciscus > Leuciscus leuciscus. The sequence goes on from NC_138735.1 coordinate 31,400,499, forward strand.
ACACTCACAGACGCAGATAAAACACAATGGAGAAAGTCATTGGAGAAGATGGTTCACGCGTATAACTGTACTCGCTGTGAGGTAACAGGTTTTTCCCCTTTCTTCTTGCTCTATGGTCGTTCCCCCCATCTGCCTATCGATCTGCTTTTCAACCTGAAGCCAACAGAAGGGAATGAGAATTATGCTGAGTATGTGAAGAATTGGCAAACGAGGATGCGTCAAGCTTATGAGATTGCCTCCAGAACAGCTGACAGGGAAACATCAAGGAGTAAGCAGGGGTATGATAGGAGAATACATGGAACTGACCTTCAGCCGGGGGGACGAGTGCTGGTCCGAAATCTATCTGAGAGAGGAGGACCCCGTAAGCTCCGTTCGTACTGGGAAAACAGAGTGTACGTGATTGTAAAGAGGAGGAGTGACGAAAGTCCGGTGTATGAAGTCATACCTGAAGGAGGAGGTAAAATGAGAGTGCTACATCGGAATCTACTTCTCCCTTGTGATAGCTTGCCATTGGAGAACCCCGAAGCAACACCACAACCAGAGACAGTGAGAGAGACAAAAGTAAGCAGAAGAGACAGAAAATGCCTGGAAGAAGTTCAGAATGATGCGTCAGAGAACGAGGATTTTCAAGATGGTGAGCTAGTGCTACAGTTTCCTACTTCCTTGAGGCAGTGCCGTAAGTCTGTTCGTCTCAATCCTGATGTAGAACCGTTCACGCCAAATGTGAGACAGCACTGGGAACGAGAGTCACAGAGGATAGAGGAGATAGCAGACAATGGAGCAGAGGAGCGGATGGAAGAGTATCTTGAAATGCCGGTGGGACAGTCGGGGGTATCTGAAGAACAAGCATCAGTTGGGACTGGGAGTGAGGATGATGACTCTATACCTTTGAATTCTTATCCAAGGAGAGAACGCCGTCGTCCAAAGATTCTGACTTATGACTCGTTGGGTCAGCCATCTGTGGTGGAAGTTGCCATTGATAGACTTAATGTGAGTAGAGAGTCTGCAGTCCAGAGACTGTGGCGACCATGGACAATGTTGGTTACCAACTAAACGTACACTGATTAGCCACACTTAATCAGGACTTGTGAAAACAAATGTTTTCATGGACAGTGGTAGATGAAAAAAACATTTAGTTGTTTTTTTAATTGTTTTGTTTTTTTTCAACTGTGTAACATAGGCAACTACGGACATTGTTGACTTACTCTAGAAAGTAAACTAAAAGGGGTAGTAGACTAAAGAATTGGCTGGCCGAAATGGGGAGTCTATTACAAAAGAATGTGTATAAGCGAGATAAGTGTTTACTGTTGCTGGAAAATAATATCTTTGGGTGACAATGGACTATGCAACCAATGGTTAATTTGACCTATTGTAGAGAGTATTGCAAGTGTTTGAAATTTAAGTCATCACTACTCTTATAAGGTGTCTGCTGCGAAAGTGATTGATTCTCAATTATAGTCAAATCTTAAATGTGGTAAACATTTTAAATTTAGTAGGGGAGAGTGTAGCGCAATGACTGAGTATTGCACTTCAATAATGTCATAATGGGTAGTTAAATATAATAATGTTAAAAGTAGTGACAAATGTTAGTCTCATAGTGCACCAGCAGGTGGCAGCGATGTTGCGTAATGTTGGTTAGGGAACCGATCTCTCGGGAAGCCTCGCGTGAGTTAGAGAGCGAGACTTCCCCGTGAGTGTTGGTGTGTGATAACCACGAGAGCTGCAACTAAAACGTTTAACTCCTGTTTTGCAGGTAAGCTGGTGGATAGTTTATGAGACTTGTGTATTAATGGTTATGTGTATATTTCCGAAGTGTTTGCATAGACTGTGAATTATATATATGTTATATTAACCGTGCTATGCGTTGATTAGTGAGTTGGCACGGGTGTTATGAGTTCATGTGGCTATTTACACGAGTGTTGTTGAATATAGCAGAGATGTAGTTACAATTATTTCATGCTGAACTATAAGAGGATATTTGCATGTTTACAATGTAATGTTTAAAACGTGTTGCGTGAAGCCTTGCGTGAGTTAGAGAGCGAGACTTCCCCGTGAGTGTTGGTGTGTGATAACCACGAGAGCTGCAACTAAAACGTTTAACTCCTGTTTTGCAGAATAAATACACTTTAAATGTGCAACCCCCCGTGTGAATTCTTCATTATACACTGGGAAGTGTTACACATACTATACATGTAATGCACAGTATTCTCATGATACATTACTATACAAAATGAAAAATTACAAATACAGAATACATTTTAAAAATTCATATACATTTTAAATGTTGCAATGATTCTTTGAACCGTTCCCGTTGCAGTTCAAGTAACAAAGCAGTGACTGGACACAAGCAGTACAAGGATAGTCCACCCAAAAAAATAGAATTCTCTCATCATTTACTCTCCTTCATGCCATCCCAGATGTATATGACTTTCTTCTTCACATAAACATAGACAAAGATTTTTAAGGAAATAATCCATCTCTGTGAGTCCATAATACAAGTGGATTGTAACCCATGTACGTAAGACAGTTGGTCGGAAGTGATTTTTCGCATGGATTACCGTCACGCTCACTGTGTGTGGTTTTTAAAGCGTCTTTAGGACTCGCAGAGATGGATTACTTTCCTTACAATCTTGATTCGTGTTTATCTGTAGAAAGAAAGTAAAATGCATCTGGGACAGCATGAGGGTGAGTAAAATAAGAGAGAATTTTATTTTTGGGTGAACTATCCCCTTAACATTCATTTGCTGTTGGTATGCTAATCCAAGATCAGCATAGACTAATAAGAATAAAGTGCAACCTCTTGTGAACTGTGTTTGATTTAATCTAGAGGAAATTAAAATATTTGCTAGTTTATATTAAAATAAAATAAATCAGGTGTCTGAAGATCAAGATCCCAGTCATTCAAAGGTGATGTGTCTGAACAGAGTAAGATTATTGTCTGACAGGGACAGTGGATCTCTGGTACTATCACTCCATCAGCATCACTCTGTGTCAGCATCAGAATTTTGTTTATGGAAAAGCTGCTCCACTCCCTGGAAAATGAGAGAGGAAATGTATTATAATCTAACAATACAATGCTTTGAACTCCCACATACAGTAACAAGTTGCAGACTTAAAATATTTTTTCCAAACAAATTATATAAATGTTTTAAGGGATTTTACAGTACTAGCTTAAATATTTACCTCGGGAGTCATGAAGCATTTATCATCTGTAATACTGTTGTGTAACCAGTAGATGGCTGTATAGCCCTATATATAAACATCCATGGCTGTGTATTCCCTAGTTGCTGGATGTTTTCAGTCTTAATTACTTGCATGTATTAAGGTTTTAATTTGGACATATATTTATTATTAAAGACTATTAAAGATTAAGCATTTTTCTCAGAAATGTTCATTTGAAGTGCATTTTTTGGCATTATTATTAGTCAAATATGGACACAGAACAAGCATTTACTCATACTAGCTACATATAATAGCTTTATCTATCAGTCATCTTTATCACACAAAAGTAATCAGAATAAATAATTTCTAAATAATTAAATAATTTTCAAGATTCAAAATAATTGAGTGTTTATTATTATGAACAGAGACGTGTTCTGTGGTCAAGTCGTGTCTCTCCTCTTTCAAAAACTCTGCATCGCAAATTAATCAGCAATTGAGAAATTCAGGTTTAAATAGCTTTATTGGCATGGTAAAAAAAAAAGGCTTTACATTGCCAAAGTTGAATCAGGCAGTGATTGACAGCGCTCTGGTCTTTTGGCATCGGTCATTGACTGATACAGTACTTTTTGTACTGTAGGCTACAGTACAGATACTGTACATTACTCTAGCCCAATGTTGTTTGGGGTGGCTGGGGGGAAATATGATCTAATCGAAGACTGTAACCGAATGTAGATAAATAAACAAGTCATGTAATGGGCTAAGTTACATGAAGACAACACAGCTGTATAATGTTATGGGCTCTCACTGAGCTCTAAAATGCCTCTCCACCTGAAAAAAGCCAGTACTGTATTATAAATAGTATTAGTATAGTATTGATTAAAAAATAAATAAATCTGACTTACCACGAGTAGGCTATCCAGTATCCTGATAGCGACGATGGCTAATGATAATGATAATGATTCGTCTGTAGGCTACTATTCCTTCTATAAGAAATCATCTCAACAATATAGTGTAGCAGCAAAAAAATACAGATATAAACTTAATATCATTAAAATGAAATAGAAAGCTGCGCTTACAGACGCTCACATCCACACATAAACACAGCACTGACGTCTTCACTTCCAGGTGAAGAAGCTGTCAATCAAAAACTCAGTAGCCAATAAGAGCACACTGCTACTAGCCCCGCCCCCACGAGGGAAATGTGTCAGAACAGCAAACGAAAACTCTGGGAGCGTAAACGAAAACTTAAGAAGCGTAAGCGAAAACTTCAGAAGCGTAAATGAAAACTCTGGAAGCGCATTTGTAAGTTCAGATCAGCGAACGCAATATGAGAAATAGTTAGCAAAACATGCAGTGTATTAAAAACGAAGTCAAAAAATTTGCCTGCGATTTATTCTTTTTCAGTTTCAAAGATATTTTATTCAGTTTCAATTTATATTTTAATTAGTTTCTTGAAAAGTTACGTTCATTATTATTGGAACAAAATTAATTCCATAGTATGTAGTATTGGCAGGAGCTTTGTATCCCTGCAGGAAAGGGTCAAACTTTTGCAGCAGCTGCATACATTCGAGGAAGTTCCCTTTGTTAGGGCTGTCATCCGTTTCACTGTGGCCACAGAAGGGAATGCTCTGTTTGCCTAGAAAGGCGGTAACTGAAACAATGCGGCGGAGATACTCCCTTCTTTCGCTAACCTCAGCGACACTAGCAGCTTGTAACTGCTCAGCAACGTCACCATGAATCTTGCTTGCTTTGTAGCTCATCCATGCCACCATGGAGGCCTTGTGTAACACAGTCTTCTCATGGTCCCTAAACGAATCTAAAGCCCTCTTCCAGTTGGTGTAGCCATTAGAGGCCAGACCGTCTTTGTTGAGCCTACCTTCCTGCTTGCTGAACAATCTGCAGCAGAAACAGAAGGCGGAATTTTGGCTCACTGAATATTCAAGCCATTTAAAAGTGTTGTACCAGCTCTTCTGAAAGGACCTTTTCTGAAGTCCAAAATGGTTGGAAGGAAACTGGACATCGTTAACTTGCTTTGGACCTGTGTCTGGGCTTCCTAAATCTGTCTCTTTAGAGCTCTCTCCTGTCTTTCCCTCATCTCTCCTCCCTGGCTCGTCTGTAAAGCAACAGTAAACGACAAGTTCAACCCCTCTACTTTTATCTATCCACAGCAACTCTATCAACTGTATTCTTCTTCTGTTTTATTGTCCTATATTAGTTTACAATTATTTATTTTGTACTTGTTATGCCATGTGTCTAATTAAATCCTCCTATATACATAAATGTATTTTGATTATTATTACCACTGCTAGATACAATTTCCATTCTTGCCTACTAGTATAAAATCTAAATTTCAAAAGGCAATATCACCATTATAACCTAGATCCTGTAAATATTAATGCAACTGAATGTCCTTTCTTACACGGCCATGTTTACTATTTAAATATTGTCTGTGTACTTTTTGTTCTGTATTTGAATTTTACCCTTAAATTATATTAGAACTGCCGGGAGCAGTTGTCGTTCTTAAAATTATTATAAGCAGCAGCCCACATTGCTGCTAGAAATCAAAGACTTGTTGCTCGCTTGACATTTCTGCTTATTATTAAAAGTAAAGTATGGTAGACTGGGGCAATCTTAACTGCTTGGTAACCATGGTAATAAGGGTTAGGAACTGATTTAGGAATAAGGCCATTAAAGATATTTTCCTAACTTAAGATAGGAAAATGTATTACAGAAGCTTCCTAACTTTGTAAAATCTTAAATAAACTCTCTTAACTTTAAGAACTGTTAAGCTGTCCTAATTTTTACTTTTCCACCAGATAGTGTTTAATAACTCGTTTACATGGCTGCTCTTTCACCCTCGCCCGCACCCACCAAATCTGTCATTTATTTTTGTTTTGATAATAAATGGAGCCAGCCTCCAAAAGTGAAACCTGTCCTGTGATTTTTTTTTTTGTTCTTATACATTAAGTGTTTGTTGTCTTTACATTCAAATAATAATGTTTCATATAATCTAGAATATATATGGAATAAATAGCATTCAATACAAAATGAGTATCTCTCATATATTAAAATCGAGTTTTTATGTGAAAGATTTGCTTTGTTGTGCATTAGAACCACACCAGGCATTTTAGTCATATTACAAAATAATTTATTGAGGCCAAACATAATAAACATTATAAACTGTGTCACTTCACCACGTGACAGCAGCAAGCAGGCTCCTGTGCATTCATTGACTTAACATAAAAATCACTCGCGCCTGACACACTATTCGCGTCCGGTGGTGTGAACGCACCATAGTTACCTGACTTAAAGTTCAATGATAGGAATGAAACAATGAATGAGTTGTTGTTAATTCTCCATTTTCACTGTATGTTTCATTAAAAAAACGGCGGCAAAACAGTGATTAAAAGCCGTTTAGCTCGCGTCTCGCGAGATGAGAAAAGTGACATCGGTTGCTATAGGTATCAGACAGAAAAGTTGATGCTAGCGATGTTAGGATTTCCTAACCTGAAATAAGATAGGATGAAGCAAGATATGATTCCTAAAGTTATTTAGTATTTGCTTCGGTAATACCAATTGGGAAAAATCCTATCTTAGACTCTTCCTGTAATACGGCCCCTGGTAGCTATCCATCTGAGGGGAATAATGTTAATTTACACATCGTGTTTCAATCGCCAAATCAGATGTATAGGCTACTTCATCTACATTCTTCACGAGAAACGGATTATGGCTCACAAAATGGATTAGCTATAGGCGAAATAGTAAGGTCCCACGTACTTTATATATACAGTACATGTTCTGCATTAATACCACAGTGAGTACAGGGCTAACGTTAGGTAAGTTAGACCAGGGTTTGCTAAAGAGCCTTCACCGACCTGAGCTTAATGATGAGGGAACGGTGCCAGTAGATAACTCTTCTTGCCTCCTTATTTTACTTTTTAAAAAGTGTCTAATGTCCATAGCTATCACCAGAAGCCACAAACAACAATGACAGTAAAGCCCTAAAGCTGTAAGTTAACCGATGGCTCTTTTATCTCTCCTCAGGCTGAAGCCCCGGATGCCCATGTCTAACGGCGCGCCTGCTGTTTACAGTGGAGTAGGCAGCTGTTGACCTCGACTGGGGATGTCATCGGATGGTGGAAGGAATACTTAGAGGATCTCCTTAATCCCACTGACATGCCTTCCATTGAGGAAGCAGAGGCTGAGGGCTCAGAGGTGGACTCGTCCATCACCCAAGCTGAAGTCACCGAGGTAGTCAAGAAACTCCTCGGTGGCAAGGCACCGGGGGTGGATGAGATCCGCCCGAGTACCTCAAGTCTCTGGATGTTGTGGGGCTGTCTTGGCTGACACGTCTTGGCTGACACGCCTCTGCAACATCGCGTGGCGGTTGGGGACAGTACCTTTGGACTGGAAGACTGGGGTGGTGGTCCCTCTTTTTAAGAAGGAGGACCGGAGGGTGTGCTCCAACTATAGGAGGATAACACTTCTCAGCCTCCCAAGGAAAGTCTATGCCAGGGTACTGGAGAGGAGAACACGGCCGATAGTAGAACCTCGGATTCATGAGGAACAGTGCGGTTTTTGTCCCGGTCGTGGAACACTGGACCAGCTCTATACCCTCTCCAGGGTGCTGGAGGGTTCATGGGAGTTTGCCCAACCAATCCACATGTGCTTTGTGGATTTGGAGAAGGCATTCGACCTCGCAGCATCCTGTGGAGGGTGCTCTGGGAGTATTGGGTCCGGGGCCCATTGCTGTTGATTGTGGGGAATATTCCCTTTGAAAACAAAACTCAGCCACTGCGTCTTCAGCGGTTTGGATTTAGGAACATCAAAATGACTGCTGTGTTCCTTATTACACCCAAGAACAGAACACCACAATCGCTTAGACGCCATTCTGCTCATAGACAGTGCTCGAGCTATCAACTATGACCGCTCTGGTCAGCGCGCGTGGACTATGATTGACAGCTCGCTCACGAGCGAGGGCGGGTCTGTGTTGAAACGCTGCTGTCAATCAACAAACGTGGCAGGGGCGTCCGACCGTGTGACGTCACTAGGTTGAACGGCTTGATTTGAGACAGGGGGAAACATATAAGAAGATAAAAAAATAAAAAAACTGGATGGATTTTTATCATTTTATGATGGTTGTGTACAGGCACTGCCAACACACATTTCAGTACAATCAACTTAAAAGTTCATGTACCATTATATGACCCCTTTAATGTACCAGATGCAGTTACTCAGATTTACTTAATTTTTTTACTTGCATTTACTCAATTCATACAGTATATTTCATTGATTTCACAGCTTTAATATTTACTAAATTTTTTTGAGTGTAAAAATGTTTCACCAAAAAAAAGATGAAATAATTGTAGTTAAACTTTTTAGAGTGTATATGACAATTACACATTGAAGAGTTTTGATATTTATTCCAACACCACTGGGTATGTTCACTGTTTGTATCATTCTTCTTCTTATCTATGTGTCTTCCTGACAGTCAGTCTTTGTATTAGAGGTGGTTTTTACTGATCTTTCTGTGGGTTTACGTGGGTTGTCAGAAAGTGATGACAAGGGTGTTTGTTAGATTTATGATCACATTTCCCTTTTTTGAAGAATGTGCCACACAAAATCTCCACACAGAAGATTCTTCAGTTCGCGTGACACACGTGCTGATAAATTGAACAACCTGCATACCAGAGCCATAGAGAGAAAGAGTTGCGACACTCCCATAGACCTCCGTTGTAAATAATGGCGGCGCTTTTAACCGCCTACTTCCGGGATTTGAAGATCGGAATAGTTCCAAACACTGTCATTTGGGCGTTGGACACCATTCACTTACATTGCTGCGCGTCGAGTTGTTCTAGAGTTAAGTTGCTGAAATATCGACCTCTTTTGATTTGTCAACTGTCTATGTTGTATCAGAGGCCCTTTGCGATGCTTATACTGGTCTTCATTTGTATATGCACAGCGTAATTATTTATATTTTATGTTGGTTGTTTCAACCAATTTTCAAGCACTGCCTGCTAGCTAGTGCGACTTCGTCAGCTGTGACAGTAAGAGTTCGGTAATGAATCACTACCACCTTTATAGCAACTTTTATTTAATTTAATTTTTTGGGATATACTAACTTTTCATTATGTTTTATTGTCTTGAGTGAAGCGGCTTGTGAGAACAATGCTGGACCTCTAGGATTGTTATGGGATCACCAGTCCTGTCTGTTTCATGGATCACCTGCCCCTGGTTTTTGTTTTTCTTGTTCACACACACCCACACAAGCACACATTTTTGTTGTCTGTCATTGTTTAATAAAAAATATTTAAGCGAACTCTGAACGGACCGCCACGGCAGACCTCTTTGCGTGATCACGAAGGTAGGCTAATGCATGGCTGAATCAAAATTTATAAGCAAAATCACGGGAATCAATAGCCTAATACAGCCCAGTTGTGCTAAAATAAATATCATGAGACGTCCATCATCAGATGAATGATATGGAAAAGTTAAGTTAGAGCCGCTAAAGCCAGTGCTACTACCCATGCGAACATGGACACTAAGCTTTTCCCTCCAAAAATATAGCCTAAAACTTATCTCCAAATGCAAAACTGACATTAACAAAATGCAATAATGCAATAACAGCTGAAAAAGTACTTGGGTGTGTGTTTTATTTTATATTTACCGTTCAATAATGCAATCGCTGCTGTCTGTCCCATAGAAGAGCATGACAGCCAGCGTATGTTTTGGAACTATTGGGGCTTACATGAACCATGTGACAGCCATAGCGGCGGCATCAAAGAGTGTCGCAACTCTTTCTCTCTATGGCTCTGCTGCATACAAAGTGAATTTCAGTTCTGTTTATTGTTATACCAGTACACGCACACAGCAAAATGAATTGTTGCTTTTCTACTTTTACAATGCAAACTGCAAACGTGTAAATGCATCCATGACAAGGAGATATTAGTTGGAAAAAATGGGAGTTTATTTACATGAAATACTCTTAAGCATGCTATATGCCACCTGAAACTATTTTTAAACAGAATTTCACCAATTCTTTTATAATTATTATTTATGCAGTTGGTATCAGAGAAACAATTATGATTTTAAAATATATATTTTTTAAACGTGTTAAATAAACTTCAAAATAGTAACCACCCACATAGCAAGTGTGAGGGCCACCCCTTGCCCAACTACGGAATCCAAAAGTGTGGACGAAGGTATAATGCGTGTATGTCTTTTCAGCGTTCTGTGAAGTTCACTTAATTTTTAGAATTTAGTTTCAATTTTACTTTAGCTCTGCGCTTAATCTGACTCCAATTTCAAATGATTATCAAATTTAGATCGTGTTTCATATTAGAATATAATCATAAATATTGATTATGATTTTATTTAGATCTTTGATTATTCTGGGTATCCCATACATTCAATTATTTGTTCATTAAGGGACCCAGTGTCGCTTTGAGATGGCACATCGGGAATGGTAAGACCAGACTCCACATTAATCTATACTAGAAATAATGATTTCAGAATCATTCAAATCTGAATCTCAAATAAGAATCATACAATCAGAAATGATTTTAAATCAAGATTAACATTTTATTTGTCAGGTAAAACAGCATCATGCCAATTAACACAAGTAAACAATTAAAAAGGTCATTCAGAAATAATAACTAACATCAATTGCTTAAAGATGACTCTAAGAGTAAGAAATGCACCTGACAGAGACACACAGTTGAGTGTGTTCTGAGTGTAAGACTTGTGAAGACACTGACACAGCACTGCATGGGGGTTTTCTGGTTACAGATCCCCAAAGACTGCTCTTGCCGCTTACCCATAAATACCCAGACCAGAACAAAATAGTTGTAAATATTTACTACACAAAAGCCTGGTTTCGGGGGAGAGGAGAGGATAGATATCTTGAAGAGACACCACCCAAAAAGAAGAACAGAATTTTCAAGTTTTCAATCTTTCTCATAATACCAAATGAAATTGAGGAAATTTTAAAATGATACCAAAAATGAAAGGGAATAAACAATAGATTCACACGATACATCATATGTGATATAGATACAGTACACATTCTCAATGAACTTTCAGTGATTTGAATCAGGGGGAAAAAGGGAGGTGGGAGAAGGGGGATGCATGGATCAGCAAGGAGATCATTTTGGGCAAGGCCATGTCCTGTGCTCTTTCTTTGAGATCTTCTCTCCAGGGGTGCATTTTTTTTTTTTTTGCTTTATTGCAGGGGGTTTGATCTCAGCTTTTGTCTTAGCAGGAAAATCAAGTCTTACACAACCAATGTTAAATCAATGCATTGAATCAACATCACTTTTGAACCCATAGTTAATGGAGATTTTTTGTTTTTCATAAAAAAAACAAAACAAACAATGGTATTGGCATTGAATCAATGTTACAATGTAATGTTGTTCAACCATGTTTGCACTCAGAAAAAGAAACAACTGTAACTGACTTAAGGCCACACAGCCTGATATCAGCTGCAAATAAAAGACATTAAATCTTGCAAGATCTCAGCCGAGGAGGATTAAATAACTACACAAACAGCATTACAAGCTTCACTACTAACCAGTGTGACTTTCATACGTTTACAAAAGTTATTATTGAGAATGAACAGAGGTTTAACGCTAATTCATGTTGATGTTTTATGGAACATAAGTTTTGTTTGAAAAAATAAAAGCAGAGAATAGCAAGACAGCTGGGATTTATAAATGATCTTTGTACAATGCACCCAGCATGCATTGCAGCATGAAGCTTTTTTTGTTTATTGTAACCATTGTTGAGATTCATATGCTGATGGTTGATATATCTGTGTCTAACTGACAGCAGTTTAAAACTTTTTGCATGTAGAATATATGATTGTCAACACTGTTGAGTCTCACACCATATCCCAGCTAGAATTTTTCAGCGGAAAGTTTTTTTGTTTCAAGTGCTAACATTGTTAGAACATTATTCCATAACATTCTTATAAAGCTTTTAGCAGGAAGTTTCACAGCAACTCCATAAACAGCATTACTAGCTTCACTAATTACTAGTCAGTTTGATTGTAGATCATACATCTACAGAAATCTACGAAATCAGAAATCTATGAAGTTCTTATTGAGAATTAACAAAGGATTCAATGTTGATGTTTTATTGAAAATGTCCAGTTTTCTTAATGTTAGATAATCATGTTTCTATGATGTTCTTGAAACATTCTTTCAACTTAATTTTAATCAACAACTCAACATTCTAGGAATGTTAATTTGTAACATTCAAAGTAGATAAATATACAGTTTCCTTAATGTTAGTAGAATGTCATTCTTCCCTGAAGGAGGGAACGGGAGACGTTACGTCGACGTGGCGATGTAAATGGGATCACTTCAGGAAGCAAGTACAGAACAAGCCAATGCACATTGGCCTGTGAGATTTGCATCTCGCGTCCCGCCCCGTAGCGCAGATATAAATACGGAAGCGGATGCACGCACTTTTTGTTTGAAGAACAAGGAGCAGAGATCGTGACGGCCGTACAGAGGAGAGGTACGCTGCGGAAGCCACATCCTGCCCGAAAGGAGGTAACATGTGGAGAATACACATGCGGACTGGCCGGTGGGGGCAGTACAACACATGGAATGTCACTGGGGTGGCTCCAGCCTGAGAAGGGGGAGACAACACCGGACAGTGACAGCAGAGCGGACTCTGCCAAGGGAAAGACAAGGGCTAACTGCAGGGAGCTGATCGTGGAAGAATACACATACGGAATCGCCGCAGGGATCACAGCATATGGGACCCAGCCTAGCACAGGTTACACAAGCATATGAGTACTAGGCCTGGTGACGCTCCGCCATGTCTGACTGCCCAAGGCTGTGGAGGAACTCAACAGGGTTTGCCTAAGTGGGGAACTCGACTGGAGCAAAAGCGCACGTATCCGCTTAATTTGGATGAGAGTGGCACAGCAAGCCGATACTAGAGCGGGAACTTCGGTGTTTTAAACATTAAAATTGGTGACAGATCCACCTACGCGTTGCGGCCAAACATGCCTTCGTCAGGGTGTGACAAACCCATTTACACACTGTCAAGTTCTACTCGTTCAATTTCCAAAGGACACAAGGACAACTCAAATTTCCGACTCAATCACTTTTATTTTTATTTTGGCCTTGTCAGTTGATTGATCTGTTTAATGAATTAGGTTGTAAACCTTTAAAGACAGAGATCAAAAGTTACCATTTTTGATTAAACATTTCAGTTAAACATTTTTAATGAATTTTAAATGAGTTTAAACTTTAATTAAACATTTTAAATACATTTCATGATTGATTACCCACTTAAGCCTTTTACATTGAATAAAGAACCCATTTAACAAAAATGCAAAAGTCAATGCTACAATGTGTTCCTTAACCAATCTACACAGCATATTAAGCAACATTTCAAACACCATGAAAGTAAATAAAACATTTCACCAACCATTGGCGTCTTTGGACTGAACCTACGAGTGAGTGAACTTGGAGTGTCGTCTTCTTCTTCTTCTTCTTCTTCTTCTTCTTCTTCTTGTTCTTGTTCTTGTTCTTGTTCTTGTTCTTGTTCTTGTTCTTCTTGTTCTTCTTCTTCTTGTTCTTCTTCTTCTTGTTCTTCTTCTTCTTGTTCTTCTTCTTCTTGTTCTTCTTCTTCTTGTTCTTCTTCTTCTTGTTCTTCTTCTTCTTGTTCTTCTTCTTCTTGTTCTTCTTCTTCTTGTTCTTCTTCTTCTTCTTCTTGTTCTTCTTCTTCTTCTTCTTCTTCTTCTTCTTCTTCTTCTTCTTGTTCTTCTTGTTCTTGTTCTTGTTCTTGTTCTTGTTCTTGTTACTGGCCGCTCACTCCTTATGAGTTTGTTTGTTTAAATGACTGAGGACCTCATGTCTTCCCAGGTGCTCCAAATCAGTGATAATAACTGATCAGGTGATAAGCAGCCGGTTTGCTGCTGCTGGTGCATTCTGGGAAGTGTAGTTCTTTGACACTAATTTCTGAGATTCAACTCAACACACACCCTGACGAAGGCATGTTTGGCTGCAACGCGTAGGTGGATCTGTCACCAATTTTAATGTTTAAGCCATCAATGAAATAAAGGCTTTTTAACTTTTTTCTACTTATTTCGAGTGCCTTGGAGTTTCTAAGCTCTTAGACTTAGAGTATCCCATACAACCAAAGAGCACCGAGATTTTACACCCTGAAGCAGCACTTCTTTTGCATTCTTTGCTCTGATTGTCTTTTCAATGTTAGCATCTGTAGAAGCTTGCAGAGGGCTGTGTTCACCTGCAGAACACCTGGTCTCACCAGGTGTATGTTGCTTTAGTCCAGCAGGTGGATGAATATGTTCAGGTTTTCATCCTGTGATCCTGTGATGTGAGCAAAGTTCGTAGAGCCAATCTGGACCTTTGTTACTTGTTCAGTTGACGTGTCATTCCTTCATGGAGAAACTCCTGCTTCTCTGGCACCTTCCCCATGTTGATAATCTGACCTTTCTTGACCAATCCTGTCACCTCCAGCGCACCGCTGGTTGTCTGGGCAGACCTCAGTGGATGAAGGGGTTCTCTTTGGTTCACACTGCTTTGTGTGAGACACCTGAAAAGCATCTTAATTGTCCACTTCACGATTGAGCACTTATGAACTTAAAGTCGTAGGGAAATGTATGGGAACACATAATGCAACAAAACAAAATCATGTCATGTTCAAATATAAAATATCATGTTCATGTCAGCGAGTGCGAATGGTGCATCTGGTCTCAAGTGTTTCTCAAGGTCATGTATGGTAGGGTGGTCCCATTTTAAATATCCAACTCTTCCAATTCTTCACTACCACTGTGAGGATGTTAAATGGTAGTGGAATTTAAATATTCTTGATCTGAATTATTCAAAGGAAATGCAGCAAGAGGTCGGTGTAACCTAAATAATCAAATAAAATGGTATGCATCAATTATCTTGTAATAAAAGTAATAATAATATAATAATAATAATAATATAATAATAATATTAGATCACAATTAGGAAGAATTGCACATCTCTATATAATAACCACTTTGTTCATGAATCTTCCAATGCGAGCCACCTATGCAGTTAAGAGAAGCGATATAGTCTTCTTCTTCTTCGTTACGTTTAACCCTCTGGGGTCTAAGGTGTTTTTGGGGTCCTTGAGATGTTCTGACATGCCCTGACATTTGTGCTTTTTTCAGTTGCTTATAAACATATTAATGGCAAAAAAAAATTACACACTATTTAGCACAAACAGGGCTACCATAATATGTGAGCAACAAGAATGTACATGTCTGCATTTCTGAGAGATTAATGTTTATGCATGGTTATTGAAAAAACTAAAAACTAAAGTTTCTGAAATAAGGCCATAAAACACATTCTAAATATGTGCCAATAAGACTTTTGTCTAATGGATGTCATCACCTAGTGTTTTTTCTTCAAAATGATGTGAAAATCACCCTGCCTTATCATTCACATAACACAATACATTGATTTGAATTTTGCAAAGCACTTTCTGTTTGGAAAGGCAATATGCGGAGTGGGCGTCAACGATCATGCATATTTAGTGGTTCACACCTTAGGAGACAATGGGGCCTGCATACTTAATTAGCCATTCATTCAGGTGAGTCACTGAGCCACAAGAATGCAAGAGCAACAGTTGGAAGCATCTCAATTCTTTTTTATTTTTCCACATATTGTGCTTGCAATTTGGCCTATAATATCCAAGGAAAACATGTCTAGTAATTGTGCAGTTAATTCTCATACTGTATTTTCAGTTTTGGAATATTTATCCTCTCCCCAAATTTGTCACTAATAAAACACAATAAAAATTATTTAAAGAAAAGGCTTATATTTACCTTTTAATAGTTTGTTTACATCTACCTTGTAAATATTTTTTTTTATTAAAAAGGTTACAATTACAACAACAATTCAAGTGTAATCTTTCTTTGTAAAAACTAAAGTATACATTTTATCATACATATTTCAAAGTTAAGGATTTGATTGATTATTTGATTACTTTATTTTTGACAAAACATACTATATTTAACATGAGCAAATATTGGCAAACAAAAGCTTATTTGAGGTGGCAGATATTTTACAGTAAAAATGTATAATCTATCCAAAACTAATCAACGAAATGTTGTCTTTCATATGTCTGTAACATAGGTCTTTCATTTTTATTATAAGAAATATAAATGTTAATTTGCAGTTTAATACGTTGCTTATACAAATACATTTTATTTCAACATATTTCAGTCGATTTTTACTCAGTATAGCAATACAGTTTGCTAAAACCGAAACATTCATTCACAAACAGAAACGCCTGACTGTAACGTTGTTTTTATGAAATATTAGGGCATATAAATGTTAATTTTCAGTTTAATACGTTGCTTATACAAATAGCCTACATTTTATTTCAACATATTTCTGTCGATTTTTACTCAACTCAGTATAGCAATACAGTTTGCTAAAACATCATCATTCATTCACACAGAGACGCAATTTAAATTTAAACTGTCTTTTTGCGAGCTGTGATAAACAGCGCGCATCTCTGCGGCTGCCGTTCATTCATTCACAGAAACGCGATTAACTTGAGAAGGAAAAAAAACGTACTACATATTCGGATCCTCTCTCCTGCAATACCCGCACTCTGAGGTAGATTTTCCATTATTATTATTCCTCACAGCGCTGCCAGATGGTGTAAACAGTAGGCTACAATGATATGATTAAACTTGTGTTTTCTCGAGCTGATATGGGGGCGTTCACAGGTTTGCTTGGATTGCCTCAGTAATTTGCGTTTGAATAGCACGCGCTCTCCGTGGGCGGAGTCACATTACATTTGAATTAGCTCTAATGAGCTCGACTGGAATCGCTCTCTTTTAATACAGATTTCACAAGATGAGAATATTTGTTCTCTTACGAGAGGTCTCTCGTACTGCGTAAGATATCTTACGCTAGGGGAAAATCCTTTTTCCGCGAGATATTGAAGCCAAAAATTATCCTTAATTTTGTAATAATGCAAAACGCGTTGCGGCAGCATGCAGACATAGGCGAGGCAGCTCGCGCGCCTATTGGCTGCTCTGCGGCAACTGCAGCAGCCTATCGAGCGAGGCCTGGCGTGACGCCAGACCCAATCAGGGCACTTCGCGCCCGCTGCGTCACGTCCCGCCGAAATGGGCGTGGTCTAGGCCTATAAATACCGCTCGTAGGCAGCTATTATCTGATTTTTCATCCTTCAAGCGAAGCACACGCATCGCTGGAGCTGGATAAGAAGCCGCGCCGTCTGAAAGAGAGCACCTTCAGCGGGACGAGTCACTGAAGTCGCTGGCCGCGCCGCCTTCCTTGCCTTCCTGCTGCGCTATCCGGCGTTATATCCTTTCTCTGCTACTGTGTTTATGTATGTGTGTGTGCTCGCCGCCGCGACACACACTCCCATTGCACTAAAAGAGCTGGGCGTCTTTTTCAAGACGCCCCTTTTCCTGATCACGCAGCTCTCGCGCTCGCTGACGGCGACTGCCCTCACTGCGAGCTAGTTACTGCCTATGGTGACTCTGAGGACTCACCTGGCATCCTTCTCCGAGACTGCTCCTCCGCCCCCCCCCCCCCCCCCCCCCAACCCGCAAAGCTTGCCGGTTCGCCCGCTTGCCTTGCCTGCTTGGGGGACGATACCTGTTCTCCCTCTGTTCGAGCCGCGCACACCGCGCCGCTCACAGAGGATGTCAGGAGCGGGCGGTCACGGGGCTAGCTTTCTCTCTCCCTCTGTTCAAGCCGCGCAAACTGCGCCGCTCACAAGGGAGGCTGGAAGCGGACGGTCGGGGTTAGTTTTTCTTTACGTTATAAGAAAGCTACCCTGCCTCTGCGCCCCATTCATGCGTCACTCACCGGCGAAAGGAGAAAGGTGTGTTTTTAGTCCCTCCGAGGATGGACTGACCTTCAATTTCTCATACATTTCCCAGTTCCCTGATCATGCGACTGGAAATGTCAATATTGCAGCAGGCGAGCCTGTTTTATTACAAGCGCGCCTGCAAGCAAACGCCGAAGAAAACATGTGACGCTCTTATATGCTCGTGCATCCGAAAGCCTTTGTATTCCCCCCTAAGGCTCAGTGGCGGAATCATTGGTTTTCCTCACGAGAGACCGGAGTTCGAATCCCGGTCTAGCGGCAGTTAAAATTATGCCGCCAATGCTTCGCTCTGTCAGTTCCCTGAAAAGCGACTGCAGATGTGCATTTTGCAGCCAACGAGCGCGTTGCACAACCCGCTCGCCTGCACCCATACACCGTTTCTATGGTTTCCGTGCGTCACTGGCGAAAGGAGAAAAGAGCGTTTCTGGTCCCCCCGCGGACGGACCGACCTCCTTCTTTTTCTCGTACATTTCTCATTCCCCTCTGAAGTTCGGGCGACTGGAAATGTCAGTATTGCAGTGAGCAAGCCTGTTGTAATACACGCATGCCTGCAAACAAACGCCAGCACGTTGGCGCTCTCTTATAATACTCGCGCTAACTGAGTTACAATGTGTCTCCCCCTGTGGCCCAGTGGCAGACTCTCAGGTTTTTGCACGCGAGAGACCCGCGTTCGATCCCCGGGTCTACCGGCAGATAAAATTATGCCTTCAATGCTCGCTCTGTCAGTTCCCTGAAAAGGCGACTGCAGATGTGTATTTTGCAGCCAACGAGCGCGTTGTACAACCCGCTCGCCTGCACCCAAACACCGTTTCTATGGTGTTCCGTGCGTCACTGGCGTAAGGAAAAAAAAGGGAGTTTTTCTGGTCCCGCTGCGGACGGACCAACCTCCTTTTTCCTATACATTTCCCATTCCCCTCTGGAATTCAGGCGACTGGAAATGTCAATATTGCAGTGAACAAGCCTGTTGTAATGCACGCAGGCCTGCAATAAACGCCAGCATGTTGACGCTCTCTGTTTCTATGGCAACTTCTCGCTCGTTCAGTTCCAGTAAATGTGACTGTTCCAGTGTATCCTGCAGTAAACAAGTCGGCGACGCAGCACGCTTGCCTGCACACAAACGCCGTTTTTACGGCTGCCCAGATAAATCCCATAAGTGTGAATTTTTCTGGTGTCCCGGCCACGGCCGATGGTGCTTTATGTGTAGAAAGAATGCCCACTGCCCAGTGCCCATCTCTACACACAAGCACAGCCCGTCACACAGGGCTCGCGCACATGAATCGACTCAGATCGATTGCGCTTCAAACATGGTGAATGTGCCCACTAACACCACGTTATGCATGTCTCACGGTTTCTGTAAAAACGAAACCAACGTGCATTCGCTTCGCTCAAGCGAACGATGCTTTCAGTGTGATAAATGTGCCCGCTGTCCCGCGCCCACATCCACACATAGACATGACAGTTCCTACGGGAACCGCCCAGCCCTCCCCCTCGCGGTTGACCACCGCAGAGGAGTCGAGCGCGGGCAATCTGCCCGCTGTTATCAGCGCGCCCCATGCCTCAAATGTCACGAGCGCAACGCTTGTGTTACAGCACGCCGAAGCCTCTCCATCGCTGAGCGAGCGGAGCGCGCTTCGTATTCAACCCCTAGCTATTCATGCGGACGCATGGGCAAAGCTGCTCGGGGTTTCGAAGTGGGTGCTGAACATTATAAAAAGAGGCTATTCGCTACAGTTTCGCCGACGCCCTCGCCGCTATGTGGCGCGCGTCGAGACCACGGTAAAAACAGAAGTAGCACATTTACTTCGAGCCGAAGTGGCGAAACTATTGAGCAAAGGGGCCATAGAGCCTCTCTCTCAAGTTCAGAGCGAAGAAGGGCTATACAGCAGATACTTCCTGGTACCGAAAAAAGACGGGGGTCTCAGACCCATACTAGATCTAAGGCAACTGAACAAAGTGCTTGTGAAGCGACAGTTCAGGATGCTCACGACCAGACAAATCCTTGTGCAGATTCGCCAAGGAGATTGGTTTGTGTCAATAGATCTGAAAGACGCGTATTTCAAATACAGATAGCGTCACGTCACAGGCGATATTTGAGATTCGCCTTCGAGGGCCAGGCATATCAGTACACAGTCCTGCCGTCCGGTTTGTCCCTGGCACCCCGTACATTTACGAAGTGCATGGATGCGGCGCTCGCACCCCTCAGAATGAGAGGCATGCGAGTACTGAACTATTTGGACGATTGGCTGATTCTAGCGCAATCTCGCGCAGTGCTCATAGAACACACGACCATTTTACTCGATCACCTCGAGGATTTGGGTCTCAGTGTCAATTGGGCGAAGAGCTCTCTGTCACCCAGTCAGAAGATATCTTTCCTGGGCACAGAATTGGACTCGCTGTCCATGATAGCGCGACTATCACCACAGCGCACGGTAGACATTCAACGCACAGCGAACTCGTTTCGCTGCGGCGCGTCTGTCCCGCTCAAGAAATTTCAGAAGATGCTAGGTCTCATGGCCTCAGCATCATCAGTGCTCCAGCTGGGCCTGCTCCGCATGCGCCCGCTGCAGTTTTGGCTGAAAGCGCGAGTCCCACGCAGAGCGTGGGCATCCGGTTCGCTTCGCCTCAGGGTCAATCAGAAGTGCGTCACAGCTCTGAAACCTTGGAGAGCGAACGACTGGTACCAATCAGGTGTAAGCCTGGGGACTTCCTCGAGGGTGAAAGTGGTGTCCACGGACGCGTCCACCTCGGGATGGGGAGCGCTGCTCGAGGGCAGACCGTTCTTCGGCCAGTGGTCGGAACGGGAAAAGCTCCTGCACATAAACTGCCTCGAAATGACCCACAGACAGTCCAACTGCTGTGGAAGAAATTCGGCAGAGCGGAAGTAGACCTGTTTGCGTCTCAAGAAAACGCTCACTGTCCGGAATTTTTTTCCAAGAGCAGGAACGCGCTGGCCCATGTGTGGCCCTGCCGCCCGCTCTATGCTTTCCCCCCCGTCTCTCTCCTGCCTCAGGTGATAGAATGGATCAGGGAAGAAGGATGCTCAGTATTGCTGGTAGCACCGTTCTGGAAAAACCAACCTTGGTTCCCAGTCGTGATGCAGTTAGCAAGTACTACCCCGTGACCAGTACCAGTGAGGAGAGACCTCCTCTCACAGGCCCACGGCTCGATCTGGCATCCTCACCTGGAACTATGGTCCCTTCATGTCTGGGCCATCAACGGGTACATGTTGGACTCCCTAAAGGAGTATTAAACACGATCATGCAGGCTAGAGCTCCGTCTACGAGACGGCTCTACTCCTCGAAATGGTCAGTGTTTTCGGGCTGGTGCACAGCCCGTGGTGTGTCACCCACAGACTGTGGTGTGACGGAGGTGTTTTCCTTCCTACAAGAGCTGCTGGATGAGGGCAGGGCCCCCTCCACGCTCAAAGTTTATGTGGCGGCTATAGCAGCGTTCTCAGGAACAACGCTTGGTCAGTCAATAGGAAGGAACGATTTAGTCATCCGCTTCCTTAGAGGGGCTAAGAGACTGAATCCTCCCAGACCTCCCTCAGTCCCCGTATGGGACCTTTCTACGGTTCTGGAAGCCATGAAAGGTGCGCCATTTGAGCCTTTACAGTCAATTGATTTGAAACACCTGTCTTTCAAGACGGTGTTTTTGCTGGCTCTCGCTTCAGTGAAGCGCATAGGGGATCTACACGCGCTCTCTGTGAGCGCGGCGTGCATGGAGTTTGGGCCTAATGACTATATACTCTTTTGACGTTATACTCAAACCTAAGCACGGTTATGTTCCAAAATCCCTCAACACACCGTTTAGGGCGCAGGTTATCTCCCTGTCAGCCCTACCGGTCCCTGATGAGGAAAGAGACGCGAGCCTCCTTTGCCCAGTCAGGGCATTACGAGCTTATGTGTCTCGCTCGTCTGTTTTCAGACAGACGGAGCAGCTCTTTGTTTCATTTAGCGGGCGTTCTAAGGGACTAGCCGCGTCGAAACAGAGCCTATCCAGATGGATAGTTGATGCTATAGCGCTGGCATACGCCTCCAAGGGCATGCAGTGCCTGTTGGGTGTCAGAGCGCACTCCACGAGAGGCATGGCCTCTTCGTGGGCCTGGTCAAGTGGGATTGCCTTGCAAGATATTTGTATGGCGGCAGGCTGGGCCTCCCCGTCTACATTTATAAGGTTTTATAACCTAGAGGTTCCCGCCCTGCAGGCCAGGCTGCTGTCGGTCTAAGTTTACCAGTATTATCTGACCTGATGCTATCAGCTCAGAATGCTGCGTCTACTGAGCACAGCTCAATGTTCGACAGTAAAAAGTAGCAGCACGAGATGTGCCTGGGCAGACTGTGTAAGACCCACATTCCCCCATCAGTTCAGGCCGTACCCCGCCCTGTCTGTATGAAATTCGCGTCTCAGCGACGCTGCCATATGTGGAAGAGTGCGGCTTCGCCCCTCCCTCTTCCCGGACTCCCTGTGAGTTCCCTGAGTGATTGTGCACTATATGTACCCCGGGCTTTCGCCCTTGGGTCTTTGGTGTCAGATCTCAGCATGCACGGCGTTTTGCATTGGGTCCCCTAGCGTAAGATATCTTACGCAGTACGAGAGACCTCTCGTAAGAGAACGTACTCGGTTACTAACGTAACCTCGGTTCTCTCTAGAAGAGGGAACGAGTACTGCGTATCTTGCCGTGCATGCACACGCTCTGGTTGCTTCGATGATGAAAAACCAGATAATAGCTGCCTGCGAGCGGTATTTATAGGCCTAGACCACGCCCATTTCGGCGGGACGTGACGCAGCGGGCGCGAAGTGCCCTGATTGGGTCTGGCGTCACGCCAGGCCTCGCTCGATAGGCTGCTGCAGTTGCCGCAGAGCAGCCAATAGGCGAGCGAGCTGCCTCGCCTATGTCTGCATGCTGCCGCAACGCGTTTTGCATTATTACAAAATTAAGGATAATTTTTGGCTTCAATATCTCGCGGAAAAAGGATTTTCCCCTAGCGTAAGATATCTTACGCAGTACTCGTTCCCTTTTCTAGAGAGAACCGAGGTTACGTTAGTAACCGAGTACGTTTTTTATATAAATTACCTCATTTAAAAGAATAGAATTCAAGCTTCATGCCTGTGTGTCTGTATGCCTGTTTGACTGAGTATTCGCTGAGTTACAGTTCACTTTCGGACGCGTTTCAGAATGGTCTTCACTGACAGAGAGAAGGCAGAATTTGCATCACGTTTATTTTTCTTTATTTGGCAAAAAGCACAACACTTTGTTTTTATTGTGAGTATACACAAAAATAATACACATTTAACAGAATCGATTGATGTATGAAACTTGCTTGTAATATCAAAGTCCACAGAGCAAAATTAATTTATTTTGAACTGAACTGAAAAAAAGTGAGCTGGTATCGCCGGCGATACCATCGACCCCAGGGAGTTAATGGCGGGTGGCAACCAGCATTATGGAGCATTACCGCCACCTACTATGTTGGAGTGTGGGCCAGAGTTTTCCTTCCCTTGAAGAGACAAAATAAATAAAAATAATAATAGTAATAATACTAATAATATTTCCTTCCCCTAAATTCTATTTATCAAACCAGTTTCTCTCAAATAGCGTAATAACTTCCCTACCTCAATATCAAAAACATTTTTTAGACTTAATTCTTCCTGTTCAAGCTTTCTACTTTCCTCCCTTAACACTTCGAGAGAATTTTTGACAGTGAAGAATTACATGCTCGACTGACTCCTCTAATTGGCAGTGTTCACACACTCCTGAAGGGTGCTTATTTATTAACCCTAGTATGTCCTACCCTTAGCCTTGTCAAGATGTTCTCCTCTTTATTGTTTCTTCTGGCTATCCTTCCTGTACCCACATCTTGCTGCAATATATAGAGATGTCGCCCTGTGTTTCCTGTATCCCAACTGTTCTGCCACTCCTTAATGATGTTTCGTTTGATTATTCCTTTAGCTTCAGACTTACTGAGTGAAACGCACAAGACCTCCTCCTGCCTCAGAGCCTGTTTTGCTAATGCATCCACATCTTCATTTCCCTTAATCCCTCTGTGTGCTGGGATCCACATAAATGTTACCTGCATGTTCATATTTTTAATTCTGCCCAATGTTTCATAGATCTCATTTACTATATCTTGCCTAATGTTAGATATAAATGACTGCAGTGACATTAATGCAGAGCATGAGTCTGTACATAAAATAACTTTTTTAATTTGTAATTCTTCTACCTTCTGTAATGCTGTTACAATTGCCAACCATCTCGAGTGTATATACACTGATAGATGATCTGAAGTCCTTCTCTTACCAGAAACATGCAATGTAGGAATACTAAAACCAAAACCTGCTTTCCCTGTATTAGGATCCTTGGATCCATCTGTATATATTTGAACATATGTTTGATATAGTGTTTGTGTTCTATCTTCCACCAGTACTGCAATATTTCCAAATCCTTTTTGACCCTGCATTTTTTCCAGGAAATATAAATCTACTGACACTGAAGGAAACAACCAAGGTGGTGTCACTGATAATGGCACTGTCGGGATATATCCACCTTGATTTAATGTCATGTCTCCCGCTATTTCCTCACATCTCCATGCAAAGCATCCCCGTTTAGCTCTTTCACTCTCCCAACATGGGAGAAGTATCTTAGTTGTAGGATGTCGATCCCCAGAATGCCCTTGTAAATTTATCCAGTAGTGCATCATTAACTGCTTACGTCTAATGTGCAGCGGCATTTCCCTCATCTCAACCTGAAGAGCAGCCACAGGAGTTGTTTTCACAGCCCCACAGCATAGTCTTAGAGCTTGAGCTTGCACCACATCCAACTTCTGTCGATCCATAAGCAATGCACCCGTAATCTAATACCGATCTTATCAATGCTATACATTTTTACTAGCAGCCCTACTTGCCCCCCATTCTGACCCTGTTAAGCATCTCATCACATTTAGTATCTTTTTACACTTGGTATTTATCCTTCTGATATGCTCATTCCATGTTAACTTATCATCAAACCACATACCCAAAAACCTAAAAACTTTTACTTGCTCTAGTATATCTTGCCCATACATCTTTACCTGAGCCTCAACCCCTCTCTTTCTAGTGAAAACTACTGTCTTGGTTTTCCCAATTGCAAACTTGAATCCCCATGCAATTTGACCATCTCTCCACAACATTAATTGCCTCTTGTATTTTACCTTTAATATGATTAATGTTCCTTCCCCTTTTCCATAAGGCTCCATCATCAGCAAACAGTGACTGTCCGATATCCCCCTGTACTTCTGAAAAAACATCATTAATCATTATGGAAAAGAGTATAGGGCTAACACTGCCCTGAGGAGTACCATTCTCTACCATGTATCTTCTTGAAACAGCTGTCCCAATTCTTACTTGTATACTTCTCTCATCCAAGAATCCCTTAATCCAATTATATGTCCTACCTGCTATTCCTATCATTTTTAATTTTATCATTACTCCCTCCTTCCAAACCATATCACTTTTTCTACATCAAAGAACACTGCCATTACAGATTCTTTATTAACTTGAGCTTTCCTTACCTCTGTTTCCAAACACATAACAGGATCCATCGTTCCTCTACCCCACCTAAATCCACTCTGATGAGGTGATAAAATTCCTCTACTTTCCATATAAAAGGATAATCTATCTGTAATGATCCTTTCCATTATCTTTCCTACATGTGACGTAAGTGATATTGGTCTATAATTCATTGGGCTTGACAAATCTTTCCCTGGTTTCCTGATAGGAATAATTACTGCTTCTTTCCACCCAGCTGGCAATTTCCCTAAATCCCATACTTTATTATAAAACCCCAGCAACTTTGTAGATGCTAAAACACCTAAATGTTCTATCATTACATAACAGATATCATCTTTGCCCGGAGATGTTAATCCAGATCTTTTTATTGCCCTTCTCATTTCTTCCATTGTAATTGGCACATCCATTGTACTGTTATAATCCTCCCTTCTTTCAAGTAAATATCCATATGCTAATCTTCTCATTGTCCTTCCTCTCTTGCCCTCCTCTGTTAACTTATCGGAACTATGAATAAGAGTAAGTGCATTCGCTATCATCTCTGCCTTCTCCTGGTCAGACACTGCTGCTTCCTCCCCCATCTTCAATATTGGATACTTCCATTCCCTTCTAATTCCTCGCATACTCTTAATCATGTTCCACACATCTCCAACTGGTGTTGCTCTACCAATTTTGTTACAGAAAGTCTGCCAGATTTGCTTTTCATATAATTTTCCTAACCTTTGCTTGTGTTTCTTTATATTTAATCAAATTATGAAAATTATGGGTTCTTCTTAATAATCTGAGTGCTTTATTCCTTTCTTTCACTATTTTCCCACACTCCTCTGTCCACCAGGGAACTGCCTTTCTTTTCATTTTCCCTTTGCTTTTAGAGATCGATTCTTTGGCAACTTGTAGTATTGTTGTTCTAATATTTTTATCAATCTCCTCTATTTCCTCATTTAGATCTATTTTATCCATTTCTATCTCACACATATATTTAAATCTTTCCCATTTTGCACTACTAAATATCCACTTCCCCACTAATTCCCTTTGATTCTTATTTATTTCCAATAAAACACTACACCATACTGGAAAATGATCACTACATACCGATGATTCTTCAGATAGATCCCACTCACATATTCCCGCTAAAATCCTAGAAACTGAAGTTAATTCTAATTGTTACGAACTGCTCCGAGACGAGGGTTGAGATCCAAACGCAGCTTTATTGTATGGGGCAATCCAGAGGCATAATCCAATGTACAGGCAATGGTCAAAACACAGGTAAGCAGTCCAAACAAACAAATAAACAAACAATCAAAACAGGCAGGGATCAGAGGTAAAAGAGAAATCCAGGGAACAGGCAAGAAATCCAAAAACCAAGAGACATGAAACCAGGGAAAACGTTAGGAATTGTAGTGTGACACTAAAACAAGACTTCGCCGTGAGTGAATGAATGAACATGGTATAAATAGACTGAGACTAACAGGATGATGAGACACAGGTGAATGCAATCAGTGAATGAGGTACAGGTGAATGTGATCAGTGATAAGTGATGATGAGTCCGGGCAGTGAGTATGGGAAATGTAGTTTGTGAGTGATAATAGTCTTATGTGGAGTGCCCTCTGGTGGCTCTCAAGGGCACTCCAGCTGGTGACCGTTACATAGCCCCCCCTTTAAGGAGCGGATTCCAGACGCTCCTAAAACTGTCCAGGAGGGAGGTGGAGCGGAGGCAGACCCGGGGGCGGGATGGAGGGCCAGGCCCGTGCAGCGGAAGAGGACCTGAAGACTGCGGCAGGGCGGAAGGCCAGGGCGGATCCGGCTGTGCAGGCGACCAGGGCGGATCAGGCTGTGCAGGCGGAGCAGGCTGTGCAGGCGGCCAGGGCAGGGCAGGCAGTGCAGAGGTCATGAACGCATGAACTAACTTTTCTGCATCAGAAACAGATAGCATATTACTTAGCAATGTTTCTAAGGTGGAAAAAGGCTGTTTTTGTAACATATGAAATATGATTTTCAAAAGACAGGTTGCAGTCAAGTATAACACCCAGGTCTTTTACTGTAATTTGTATTGTGAGAGGTTTTGTGGGCGGTTTTTTGAACCAATAAGTATTACCTCTGTCTTGTCTGGATTTAATAAAAGAAAATTGCGCGTCATCCAATCTTATATATCTTTAACGCACTCTGTCAATTTGGATAATTTAGCGTTTTCATCCCGCCGTGATGAAATATATATTTGAGTGTCATCAGCAGGGCTTGACATTAACTTTTTTGCTCACTAGCCAATGTGGCTAGTGGTTTTCCAAAGTTACTAGCCACACAGCATTTTTAGTAGCCACATTTTTGTTGTTGTGAAATTACCTGATAAAAGTTGACTATGGCATGCTAAAATTTACTTGAACTAGATTTACAACCCTTTTAAATGTAAAACCACTCCAAATCAAGACTACATAAATATATAACAATACAGGTCATTATCATTAGCTCTGATAAGGTTGTGTGTAAAGCTCCTTTTTTTAAATAAAACCATGTATTATGTATTATATGTTGCCACATAGCTCCACCGGCATACAACGTAACTCCAGCAGGGCAGCTGTCTCTTTGTTTCTGTGTTGTCGGTCACTAGCGCGCAAGCGCAAGGCAACACTGTGTGCATGTAATACTCATTAGGACTGTCAAAATTGCTCAAAAATGACGTTCGAATATTCCCTCTAAAAAAAACACGTAGCCTATATTCGAACTATTCGAACATCTGGTTGCGCATTTTGTCAATGACGCGCATTACGTCAATAACAGGACAAATTAATACAAAGAGACATAACTACTTGTATAGGTTGTTTATTTAAGTTTAAAAATATTTGACAACATATTACCTACAGAAAACCAAGTAAATCAACTAATGGCCAAGACCGCAGACCTCACTCTCGCTCGATCACTCGCACTCACACTCGCAGGCACTCTTTCTCTCTCTCTCTCTCTTTCTCGCCCTCACCCTCACGCTGCATTCACACCAAACGCGAAAAGAGCGTCTGGCGCGAGTGATTTCAACGTTAAGTCAATGTAAAGACGCGTTTACGCACGTCTGGAGGTCTTGCGGCGCGAATGAGGCGTCACGCTCTCTGCGCATAACGGTTTAAATGAACAACAATAAGCAAATGTTGAGTGCTGATCAAGAGTTTTGTGCAAGCAATTTAAGGTCGTGACTCTTATATAGCAGGCTTCATTCAGTAATTGAAACAAATATTAACATTAATTGAAGTTTTACAGTAGGCCTATATAGAACCGACATGAACGCTCCGAGCGAGCTGTGCTGTGGTAAACATGGAACTTTTCCTTGACATGAAACGGCAAATAATCAAACCAGTGGAAGCCTGCAGTGCATGAAACTGCTGTATCTAACCTACCTTATTCATGTAATATCTATTCTGTCAGTACAGTAGCCTACACTTTAGTAATGTTTCTGTTTAACATTAACACTTCTTCCTGTTACCTGTCCCTAACCCCTCAGGCAGCGCGCCCACTCACAAAGCAGACAGCCGCGCCTCTGCTACCGCGGGCGTTTTTCCACATTCGAATATTAATTTTCACCTTCGAAATTCTGTTTTTTAAAACTATTCGAATATATATTCGAATTTAGAATATTCTTTGACAGCCCTAATACTCATGGGAGTTGTAGTGTCGTAGTGTCACACTTATTTCAGATGCCTTTTGAAAAGACTACAATTATTCAACCCGCCAAAGTGGCTAGTTGGAGTGACTATGTTACCCGCCACGAGCAAAATCCACCCGTATTTGGCGGGTTGGTGGGTGTTAATGTCAAGCCCTGGTCATCAGCATAACAATGGAAACTAATTCCATGTTTCCTTATAATATTTCCAAGAGGCAGCATATATATTGAGAATAATAGAGGGCCTAACACAGATCCTTGCGGCACTCCATAGTTTACTGGAGTTATGATCGATTTTTCTCCATTTAAATAGACAAAATGGTAGCGGTCAGATAGGTATGATCTGAACCAGCTTAATGCTTGTCCTTGAACACCAGTATAATTTTGTAGTCGATCTAAGAGTATTGTGTGATCTATAGTATCGAACGCTGCACTAAGATCAAGTAAAACTAGTATTGAGATACAGCCTTGGTCAGAAGCTAAGAGTAAATAATTTGTGATTTTAACAACGCAGTTTCAGTGCTATGGTGCGGCCTGAAACCAGACTGAAACTTTTCATAGATGTCATTTTCTTGTAAGAAAGAGCCTAGTTGGGCAGACACAACTTTTTCTAGTATTTTAGACATAAAAGGAAGATTTGAAATGGGTCTATAATTTACTAGGTTATTTGGGTCTAATTGTGGTTTCTTAATGAGTGATTTTATAACTGCCAGTTTAAATGTTCTTGGAACATGACCTAAAGATAAAGATGAGTTAATAATATTGAGGAGAGGCTCTTCCACTATAGGTAACACTTCTTTCAGTAGTTTAGTTGGTATGGGATCTAATAAACATGTTGTTGTTTTAGAGGAAGTGATAAGTTTATTTAACTCTATTTGTTCTATAGTTGTAAAGCACTGTAATTGTTCTTGCGGGGTGATAATCGAGGCTAAGTTATAAGGCGCGATTGAGGATTGAACGTTTACAATTGTGGTTCTGATGTTTTCTATTTTCTCAGTGAAAAAATTCATGAAATCATTACTACTAAACTGTAACGGAATATTTTGTTCAGGTGACGCTTGTTTATTTGTTAGTCTAGCCACGGTGTTAAATAAAAACCTAGGATTGTTTTGGTTATTTTCTATTAGTTTGCGGAGGTGCTCAGCCCTGGCTACTTTTAGGGCCTTTTTATAACGTGACGTACTGTCTTTCCAAGCGATTCTAAAAACCTCTAAATTAGTTTGTTTCCATTTACGCTCTAAATTACGGGTTTCTCTCTTTAGAACACGCGTAGTATTGTTGTACCATGGTGCTTTAATTTTCTCTCTGACCTTTTTTAGTCTAATAGGTGCAACAATATCCAATTTTCCAGAGAGAATGGTGCTCATAGTGCTGGTTAGTTCCTCTAGTTCATCTGTTTGTTTGGGTTCACTGAGCAGCTGAGACAGATCCGATAAGCAATTTGAAAAATTATCTATGGTGGATGGAAGGATTGTTCTGCCTAATCGATAACGCGGCGCAGCATGATATATTACAGGGGTACGTAATATGCAAGTTACCATGTAATGGTCAGTTACATCATCACTTTGTGGAATGATATCTATATCGGTTGGATCGGTTCCATGTGATATAATTAAATCGAGTGTATGATTAAAATGATGAGTTGGTCCGGTAACGTTTTGCTTAACCCCAAAGGAGTTTAATAAATCTATAAACGCAACCCCTAACGCATCATTTTGATTATCTACGTGTATGTTAAAATCTCCAACAATTAATGCTTTATCGACATTGACCAATAGGTCTGAGAGAAAATCTGCAAATTCTTTTAGGAAATCAGCGTAAGCCTGGCGGTCTATATACGGTTGCCAGGGCTAAAGATAATAGGGATGTTTTTCTAGCATCTAAGAGCGTAACATTTAGTACAAGTACTTCAAATGAAATAAACTTATAAGCCGTTTTCTGAGTAACACTAAGAAAATCTCTGTAGATTGTTGCAATACCACCGCCACGACCAGTCAGACGGGGCTTATGCTTATAGGAGTATCCTGATGGAGTAGACTCATTTAGACCGAAATAATCATTTGGTTTAAGCCAGGTTTCAGTAAGGCAAAGTACATCGATGCTATTATCTGTGACTATTTCATTTACAATAACTGCCTTAGACTCCATGCCTGTGCCGAAGACACAGGCATGGAGTTGGCCATCTTGTCCGAAGACACAGGCGTGGAGTCGGCCATCTTGTCTGAAGACACAGGCGCAGAAAGAGGAAGAGGAACAGATTCAGGCTCAGTATCAAGATCAGATTCAGGCTCAGGAACAGATTCAGTCTCGGCGGGACGAGACTCTTGACGGGCGGACGTGACGTGAAGCTCAGTCTCTGGATCGGCTGACGTGACGTGAAGCTCAGTCTCTGGATCGGCAGAAGTGACGTGAAGCTCAGTCTCTGGATCGGCAGAAGAGACGTGAAGCTCAGTCTCTGGATCGGCAGAAGTGACGTGAAGCTCAGTCTCTGGATCGGCAGAAGTGACGTGAAGCTCAGTCTCTGGATCGGCAGAAGTGACGTGAAGCTCAGTCTCTGGGTCGGCAGAAGTGACGTGAAGCTCAGTCTCTGGATCGGCAGAAGTGACGTGAAGCTCAGTCTCTGGATCGGCAGAAGTGACGTGAAGCTCAGTCTCTGGATCGGCAGAAGTGACGTGAACAGTCTCTGGATTGGCAGAAGTGACGTGAACAGGCTCTGGCTCGGCAGGACTGACGTGAACTGGCTCGGCAGGACTGACGTGGAGCGCAGGCTCGGCAGGGCTGACGTGGATTGACGCCAAACTCACAGAAAAAGTTGAGCCGCTCAGTTGCAGGGCCAAGTCAATATAATGTTTCAGAGTCCAGCTAGGGTGATGCAGTGGCATAAAGGAGCTGAGCGGCTCGGATAGCCCTCCACGAAAAAATATCATCAGGCATACCTCATCCATAGAAGTCAGGTGAGCAAGCTCCAAAAATTCCATGACGTATTCCTCTGTGGGTCTCCCTGACGGAGACCCATAATATTAGCTGCTGGATTCATGGTTGGTCGGTCGCTGCTGGATCTTTGTTCGGCGAAGTCTTCTGTTACGAACTGCTCCGAGACGAGGGTTGAGATCCAAACGCAGCTTTATTGTATGGGGCAATCCAGAGGCGTAATCCAATGTACAGGCAATGGTCAAAACACAGGTAAGCAGTCCAAACAAACAAATAAACAAACAATCAAAACAGGCAGGGGTCAGAGGCAAAAGAGAAATCCAGGGAACAGGCAAGAAATCCAAAAACCAAGAGACATGAAACCAGGGAAACGTTAGGAATTGCAGTGTGACACTAAAACAAGACTTCGCCGTGAGTGAATGAATGGACATGGTATAAATAGACTGAGACTAACAGGATAATGAGACACAGGTGAATGCAATCAGTGAATGAGGTACAGGTGAATGTGATCAGTGATAAGTGATGATGAGTCCAGGCAGTGAGTATGGGAAATGTAGTTTGTGAGTGATAATAGTCTTATGTAGAGTGCCCTCTGGTGGCTCTCAAGGGCACTCCAGCTGGTGACCGTTACACTAATGCTGAGGTGTTCCCTGTATGCACATCTATTCTAGTCCCTCTTCCATCATTTAAACAAACCATGTTTCTCTCTTCTAGCAATTCTTCTAGAACCTCACCATTAGCATCTGTTCTTACTCCTCCCCATAATGTGCTATGTGCATTAAAGTCACCACATACCACCACTTTGCTACCATTCAACCCTACTATTTGTGTTATCTGCCCCAACTCTAATTTCCTACAAGGATTATAATAATTTATAATTACACACTCTCCCTCATTTGTCCATGTTGTAGGAAAAAATTAATCTTTTCTTTTGTTTTTATTTTATGATTTAACAAATGAATGCCATACATTCATTTGTCTGTATTTTGAGTTTATTTTATGATGTTAATACAGCTGCAGGGTGTGTGTGTGTGACTCAGGGGTGAGAAGATTAGGGGGTAAGGGGAGCCACAGGGGTTCCTCTGTGTCTTTTGTTTAGTGGGGGCTGTAAGAGATAGCTTTTGAAAGAGATAACACTATAAAAATGCGGGCCCACCTCTGCTCTGGGTCTCACTCCGTCTGCAGCTGGTCTGTGGGCAGACTGGGAACATTTCTTGCAAGAAATAAATATCTTTTAAGAACAATTTGATCCTGATGTCTCTTATGCCTGATGCTGTTTTGTTAGTTACTTGTTTTTGCCTCAACAAGTTGGTGTCAGAAGTGGGATCCATGAGGTTTCTTCTGGCCCTGAGAAAGCGGATTGACGGACTGATCACCCTAAAGCACAAAAGGCTTTAGTCTTACCTCGCCGAATTGAGAGAGAAGAGCCAAAACTGCTATCAGGGCCAGGAGGAACCCACTGGATTAAGAAAGAACTCGGAGGCAGTAAAAGCATCTCGGGTAAGAGACAGTTAAAATTATTTTATTTTGTGTGGTGTAATCTGATATAACTGTGAATGAACCATGTTGGCTGGAACTATCTCTTTGGTACGGGCAGAGAAGGTTTTCGAGGGAGAGATTGTAACAAGCAGGGCTCTACAGTGAGAGTATTTCACTCGCATTTACGTTTCATTTAGGAGTACATGTACTCCTTGGAAAAAAGTTAGCGTAGGGCCCTGTCAAGTCAATTTTATGCCGAAAACTAGCTCGTAGGTGGACGGAAGAGCCACAGCTGATTAAGTAGGTGGACGGAAGAGCCACAGCTGATTAAGTAGGTGGATGGAAAAGCCACAGCTGATTAAGTAAGTGGACGGAAGAACCACACCTGATTAATTAGGTTTACTCAAAATCTCTGTAACCTGAGAAAGTCTAGTAAAAGTGGACGGAAGAGCCACACCAGATTAATTAGGTGAACCAGAATTAATCGAGCGCTAGAAAGTGCTCACGGAAAGATTTTGAGTAAACCTACTAATTACTGGAAGCATATTTGCTAAACCTTGCCGATTTGAGGTGACAAAATCGGATCTGTCAGAGACGTCTCACAGATTATTAGACGCGCGTCGAAGGAAAATCCAGGAGAGATAGAAATCAGCCAATATGGGGTCATCTCAAAGCAAGCTTGAACAAAATTTTATAGGCTACACCAGGTTTTCTGTAAAATGGAAAAAATTACGGCCAGAAATGCATGCAAGAAATTGGGAAACGGATGATTGTTAAGCAAAGGGGAAGTGAAAATATTTGTACTAACAAACGCACACACGACGCACACACAAACACATACACTGATTTTCTTTCTGCTATCTGCAATGAAGAAACTGCTTGCAAATCTTTTTGTGTGTCTGATGAAACTTTGAGCAAAGCTATGACTGATGATTTGAGCAGTGTTGTAAATGATGAGCGTATGAGATTGTGCAAAAGTACAGGGTTTTTCTGAAGTGCCAATTTATCCGTTACTAGTCAAAGAGTTGTTGTAGTTTGTTCATGAGTGTAAAAATGTGAACAAACAGTGAATTGTTGGATGGAAAAGAAGCAGATAAAAGAGAACAGAGTCGATAGGAGAAGGAACTGACATGTAGGGAAGAGAGAATGTTTTTTTCTGATGGAAAATACAAACAGTGAAGTGTTGGATTGAACAGATACGGAAGGAACTGGCATGTAGGGGAAGATAAAATTCATATTTATGAACGCCTGATTAAGTCAAATTAAGTTGAAATGGTATGAAAAGTGAGTTTTAGATAAAAATAAGGCATTGAGTATGATTAACAGGGATTAACATGATATAAAGATAAGGAATGTTTCATTAAGCAGAACGGGAAAAAATTCTATATTTTAGAGATAAAATAATTATTGAAATTATGTTTATTTTGACAACCATTGTCTTTTTGAACCTAAAGGGTCCAGCTATGCTGAGAGTATAGCAACAGTGCTAGCTTATTAAGCCGGCTTCCGGATGTTAATATATACCTGATTTGTAATCAGTGTTGTTGATAACACAATTAGATAGATGTAAAGACAGCTATGTCCAAAGATTTTGGAAATCAATAATGTACAAAGTCAGATATTTTGTTGAAATTAAGTCATTGAAAGACAAGGACATTGTCTGTTTTATAAAGGAAATTATGGGTTGGAGATAATTTCCCTAAACAACATGTGACTAAAGTTAATCAGAAACTTTGTGAAACCTGCTTAGAATATTTTGATTTTCCATGTCGCTTATGAAAATTAATGTTCTGCCAATAATAATGATGTGGATGTGCTTTATTGTATTAATGTTATGAAAACAAGGTTATTTAAGAGTAGATTGCCATATTTTTGTAACAAGAGTTGAAGTTGCAAGCGGCTAGAGACTGAGAACAAGATTTGAGGAATCTTGTGATTTCTGTGGAACAGTAGAGATAAGTGGGACTGAATAATGATAATATTAAGTTGAATCTGCATACTAACCATTTGAATAAGCTATCAAACCAGTGTTAATGAAATTAATGACATGCTGAATTTCTTTATACTGTATGAAGAGTAACTGAATAGTCCTGATACAAAAGAGAGCAAATGCTGTAAGCAGCTCTGCTCTGAAGCTCTCAGTTCAAAGAGATTTACAGATTATGTTTTTGTAAAAGTTTGATTCTGATTGGAAAGATAAACTTTGACTGGCTCCAAACAAAGAAAGTGCCAAACTAACACAAATTTAAAGAAAAGTCTGTGTTAATATGGGTTAGAAAGTAGATCAGTGTTAATATGATGAAGATTGTGATTCGGCTATTGTAATTGAATTTGCAGCGGACAGTGGGGGAAAATGCAGAGAACTTATCAGGGGCTCTGTTTGCATTTCATGAATAAGAACACTCTGTTTCAGGGGTGTAAAGTAGGGTGGAGATGTTAGAAAGACCACAGGGATAAGACTGTAGGTAGAATAACAAAGAGTGTTTTATTGCGGTCAGCGGAGTCATTCAGTGACTATAAAATGCGATGAGATAGAGAGACAAATCTAATGAATGATTTATAGTGGTAATCATAAAATGTATGACAAAGCAGAGAGCGCAGCCTCAAAAGCTAGTAGGAACCATAGAAGCAGATTGATAAACTCCTAGAGAAAACATTGAAGTCAGGTATTAAATTATGGCAATGAAAACCTGACAACTAAAATTGAAATGAAATTTTAAACGTTATTAAGAACTAGAATAATTCTCATTTCTTTAAGATAAAATAAACAGAAGCAGTGTTACAGGATTAACAGTTGCTAAATGTAAAATGTGTAAGAAGGCATTTGATTAAACAAAAGCTTGTTGTTGACTATGAAAAGAGCTAACAGCTGATGTTTTGGGTTCAAAAGATAAGATTGTGAATTGGCCAAAACAGGTTTGCTTATCCGAATTTGGTATGTGCTGTGACTGAAACTGCCACAGTTTCAGTGCAACAGAGACTCATTCTGAGTGGAAATTTGTAATGTCTAAATTACAATACATGTAATTTATGGAAAAGATGCCTTAAGATGGTAGATAAAGTCTGAAGTTAAAAGTTTATGAAAATGCAGTGTATCAGTCCTGAGTGCCTCAAGAGTCTCTCTCTCATTCAGTGTCAGCTGAAAGCTGTTGTCTGAGCCTGTGTAAAGCACAGTGTTTCAGTTGAAAATCATAGACACAGAGATGTTAAAGGAAATCATTGCCATTCAAAGGGCAATTTGTACTTAAAACGTTTTAAAAGTAAAACTGAAAGACTTTAAAGAAGTCTTTAAAATAATACTGTTTTGAACTTGTTTATTTTAGGACCAGTGACTGTCTCATTTTAGCCTCCACCATAAAACAGGGCTGATGGCTCCGGCTACAGAAGTAACAGTACACTGAATGTACGATTGTGATCTAAATTCACTGAGTATAATCTAAGCAGCTAGGTTGCTGCCTTTAAAATGATTAATGAATTTAAGTGATTAAATACTGCTGTTATTAATCCGTCTCCCTATGTTTAACACTAGTAGGCAGTCCGAATGGCTCTGATGACTCTTGAATGCGCCTTTTCCTAAGCTCCAGAAAACAACAGATTATGTTGAAGAAAACGGTCACAGATTCTGTAATGGGGAAAAGCGGTTACCAGTGTGTACGAGTGATTACTTCAAAGACGGGTAAGATCTTAAGGCCAAAAGGACAACCTAAGACAGAAGGATCACGCAAAAACACTGGGCATTTCCTGATGGAGGTGTTTTTATGTGAGATGGATATGAGAGTGGCGCTGATTGACTGAGTGGCGATCAGCTTCAGCAGATCATTGAGAGGCGAGATGAGCTGTAAGAAGTTCAGTCTGCCCCAGAAAATGTGAGCCCCTATACCACTCACAAGAAACCGCGTTGATTGTATGGCTTGTCCTCCATTGTGACGTGTCTGCATCTATGCCAGGGAGACAACACCCTGAAGAAAAGAAAATTATTGCTTAAGAGCTAATGGAAATAGGCTTTCAAGAGCCAACTGAGACCGTGAGGTGATTGTCATTATTTGTTGTGGAGACCGTAACAAGACGTATTAATTTATATAAGGAACATGATGTTGGTTGCCTTATGGGCAAAGAAAATTTTTGAACTTCTGAAGGTCGTTAGACATGGTGGTGGCTAAAGATGAGGACAGCTTGTGATGAGTCAAGAGAAATTTCTGAAAAAAAACGAAGGTTAGGTGAATTGAGTATTTAAACTAAAGATAACCTTAGAAAAGATCATAGCATAATGTGTTTTAGATTATTGTAATGGTTCTAATTTGAGTCAAACATTTGTATTTTGACATTTGTGAACTATTAAGGATTGACTATGACTATGATTATTTTAGTTACAGTCCTAGGAGGCTGTTGAAAAGATTATTTGCTTATAATGAGAGAGAAAGAGACTGCTTGAGTGGACTGCTGAGAGACTGCTTGATACTCTGTCTGTCTTTTTGTTATCAGTCAGCCAAGAAAGATGAGCAAAGTAAGATAATGAACCAAAACAATCCAGCTGATTTTTCTAAAATCAAATGAATAATGAACAGACATGCCTTGAAACTGGTTAAGAGTCCATAAATAAAAACATTAGATAAAAGATACAGGAAAATGTAAGGTTAAACTGTCATTTAAAATTTAAATATTTTTAGAGAAAATATATAAATAAGAAATATGAGCGGTTCATAGTCAGGGATGAGTGTGAGTGTTAATTCATGTTTTGAACAGTATGTGTTAGTTTAGGACAACCATTCTGTCTGAATAGTGTGTATAAATTTGTCATTTAACCTCTGGAAAGAGTGTTTTAGTATTAAGGCAAATGAAAAATTTGAAAGTAAGCTGAGGATTGTGAGTCAATCTGATGAGAAGGCAACACAGAACATAGGACGAGCCTTAAGTTAATTGATCATCGAGCTCTGTCTGTTAATTGTTATTTTGGTCATTTCTGATGTGCAGTAAATTTGAATTACTTTCTGGACAGGTTTAAGTATTGATGTGTAAATTTTGTTTCAGAGGCAGAGAAAGATGTCTAAAGGAAATTTGGCTTAAGGACAACGTTTGGGCTAGCAAACTTTATCCAAACAAATGTTACCAGATAAATATTAACAAATATTGCAGTTTTTTCCTGTAGCTCAAACATTAGAGTGTGACACCTGTAACGCCAAGGTCATGGGTTCAATTTCCGAGGGAAAGCAAGAACTGATAAGAATGTAAATGTGTACCTTGAAATGGAAGTCACTATGGACGTCTGATAAAAGTAAGAGAATTTTATTACGTTAAATTTATGCACGAGATGAGTGTCGTGCATAAAGAGGAGGATGAATATGCTCGTGGCGGGAACAAGAGAACGCACAGGAAAACAAGTGATCAGATGAGTCTTTGAACTTTTTAGTATGGATAATTTGTATTCAGGCCACAAACAAAGACATTTCGGCCTCACAGGGGGGGCTAAACCCACTGTCTTCACAGCAGGCTGAGAGGTTATCTAGCTTTGACCTCATCGGTATGTGAGGACAGTAAAAGTCCAGGAGGAACCCACTGGTGGTCAGATAAGAGCCTTTCAACTCTTCAGGGGGTCAGAAGGACAATTTGAATTCAGGAAAGTCCAGGAGGGGTAGAAGAACTTTATTTGTCTTAACCAGCCAGATCTGGTTTACCAAGGGGTTCACATTTGCTGAAAGCCATCGCACAGGTGGGAAGATAAATGTTGGGAGGACATTGGGTTTAATTGTGTGCATTGTTTGTATTTTAAGTGTGCTAATAACAAGAATTGTTTCGACAGGAAACGCCAGGGCAGATGTGGCAGCACAGCAGACAAAAGAAAACTATGTGACAATAACCTCAACATTTGTTTTTCTTTACAGAAGATGCAGACTTTTCACACACACACACACTAACTTAACATTTTTCATTTTGCAGGATGTCAGAACGGATTGAACCAAACAGAACTGATTCTGTATTGTTTTGTTAACATGAGCAACATGGGTTGAATGTTTTTTAGGGGAACAAGGACCCCGAGTGCTATTCAATGAGCAAGAAATTATCCGGTGATATGTTTCAGGTTGAAAATTTCACAGGTCACACCAAAGGGACGGCAAGACAAGCGGT
Source organism: Leuciscus leuciscus (assembly GCF_965113295.1). NCBI lineage: Eukaryota > Metazoa > Chordata > Actinopteri > Cypriniformes > Leuciscidae > Leuciscus > Leuciscus leuciscus. The sequence goes on from NC_138735.1 coordinate 31,440,271, forward strand.
CACTAACAAAATCACTTAAGGTCTGCTTTCGCAGGTGACAGCAGACAGTAAATGACTCATTCCAGTGGGGGTGCGATCGTGATCTAAGGGAAATTCTTGTAAGGATTTGAAAATGATTTGAGAGTGTTAGACCTGGGTCGAAGCATCTGACCTTAACCACACCAACCAACGTCAGCAACCCAAAACACCAACGCAAAGAATAAAGTGGGGGATCAATGATATGTGCTAGAAACTATCTACCCCGCCAACGTTGGAAAAATCCTCTCTACGGCACGCAAAGTGTCATATTGGTGAAGATGGAACGTCCATGAGGCAACGAGATGATCAACATATCTGGAGAAAATGTTGACCAATTAATGGTTGAAGAAAAGTTTTGTGATTTTTATTTGATTGAATCAAATTAGGGCTTAGTATTGATATAAATCTAATCATTTGACTTGTGCAAAGAAAAATGTGTTTTCAGGTAGAAGATTTATTAATTAATGTGAAGTATGGTGATAAGGAAAAAAAAACGGTATGTAATGGAAAAGTCGGGGTAGATTTTATTAAATAGATTTTAATTAAATATAGCTTTAGAAGTAAAACCATTTCCTGACAAAATATTGTGATTAATTGAAAAAGCTACATATACAAATACATAGTGTTATGATCGTATGTGTTATTCTGATAATTTTGTTATTAATGGGTACAGTCTATCCTAGGGATGAACAAAATATGCAGATGGTACGAGTGACGGAAGTTGCAATTATAATCATTTACGTTTTTCTTACTATATGCTTTGAGCTATGTCTGGGATGACTGAGGGTCTGGTTCTCAACCAGGAAAATGCGATAACAATGTTTGTTCATTTTTAGCCCGGTTTCAGACAAAATGCTTATTTATTTGATACAAGCTTTTTACTTTTTCAAAGTTCAAGTAGAGTGATCAGGTATACGAGAATAAGACATGAAGGGCATGACTGTGATGTAAGAAACTTGAATTAATCCTTAGTTATGTAAAGACTTGAATTAATTCTATTCTGAAGATTTAATAGCGTAATGGGTTTAATTAAAATTAGAAAACAAGGCTGAATTTTTATATATAGTTTATCAGAGAATGATAAAGAGGAGGAATTGTTGTAGGAAAAAATTAATCTTTTCTTTTGTTTTTATTTTATGATTTAACAAATGAATGCCATACATTCATTTGTCTGTATTTTGAGTTTATTTTATGATGTTAATACAGCTGCAGGGTGTGTGTGTGTGACTCAGGGGTGAGAAGATTAGGGGGTAAGGGGAGCCACAGGGGTTCCTCTGTGTCTTTTGTTTAGTGGGGGCTGTAAGAGATAGCTTTTGAAAGAGATAACACTATAAAAATGCGGGCCCACCTCTGCTCTGGGTCTCACTCCGTCTGCAGCTGGTCTGTGGGCAGACTGGGAACATTTCTTGCAAGAAATAAATATCTTTTAAGAACAATTTGATCCTGATGTCTCTTATGCCTGATGCTGTTTTGTTAGTTACTTGTTTTTGCCTCAACAGTCCATATCGCTACACTAACATATTCTTGTTCTTTCCCCCCTACACTCACTTCTCTGAATGAAATATCATTTCCAGTAAATGTTGCACATCCTCCCCCTATTCCATCCCCCTATCACACCTTACAGAGGCATATCCATCTAACCTAAATTCTAAATTTGGTCTCAACCAAGTTTCCTGAACACAAATAATGTCTGGTTTATTGGGAAGATCATCAATGTACTTTTTAAATTCCTGTCCATTGGCCATCAAGCTCCTAGCATTCCATTGTAGCAAGAGGACCATTATTAATACTATCCAGTCCCTACTTGCTCCTGGCTTGCTTGACTGCTTAGCTCATTCCTCACCTCCTCCCATGTCATCTCCCTGATATCTAGGTGATGAACTGCTGCTTTTACGATTATTTGTATTCTCTCTGTTTTAGATTTCACCTCCATAGTTGCATTTATCACCCCTGCTATGAAAGTGACTTCTTTAGGTCAACCATTACTATCCCCTCCTTTGCCTGGTCTGGTACTTTTGTATTTTGTCTTTCAACTCTGTTTCTTTCATCACTCTTACTAACCATTTTCACAGCTTCTGCATATGAGGTCTTATTTTGAATTTTACCTTGTTGTACTTCCATTTCCCTTTCTCATCACCTCACATCCACCGTAAGCCACACTATGACTACCCCCACAATTACAACATTTTGGTTGCTCGTGATTACAATGACCATACTCATGATCTTCTCCACATCTTGCACACCTTCTTCTGCCTTTACATGTTATTGCTGTATGTCCAAACCTTTGACAGTTATAACACCTCATTGGCTTTGGAGCATACTCTATTACACTATAACTCAGAAAAACCTAGTGTTACATTCTTTGGGAGCACTTCCTCCTCAAACTCCAGAATCACAAGCTCACTGTCCTTCCTCACTCCCTCCCGAGTTATCTGCATCCTTCGAGCACCTTTTAGATTTCCTCCTTTAAGATTTGCTTTGATTTCCTCCATTGAAACCCCCGATTGGTACCCCCCATATCACTCCCTTACTCCACGTTTCCTTTTTCAATTTGACTTGTGCTTATTACTTTAAACCTCCCAATTTCTTTAATCCTTCCAGCCCGCTCTCTCTGTTCTTCATTTTTACATCCGATCATTAGATTACCATCTCTCAACACCTTGGATACTACAATATCCCCTATCTGGTTTCTCAATACAGTTGTTAATTTCACCGGACTTATTGACGAAATTCCCCTCTCCTCACCAAATCTCAATATGATTTTAAACTCTAGTCCTTCCGTACCTTTATCTTTTATTACTTTCCCATAATCCTCATTACTCCTCACCCTCTTTGTACTGATCCCAGCAAAAGAATTTCCTCTTTTGTCCCTCTTTCTTTCATCTTCTTGACTTATATCCATACTTCCCTCACTTTCACCCATATCAGTGTCCCCCCACTCTGACCCATTCTCAGCATAGTTGTGCCAACCCGCTGCCTTCTTCAGCTTCTCCATTATTTTTAGTTGACCTCTTTCCAAACTCCCACTTCCAGACGCTCCTTTCTCCCAGGATCATCCGTCAGTTCTTGTTTAAACGTTTGAACCATTCGCCCGAGCTCGCTAACGTCTTCCTGAACTGCTCCAAACAGGAAGTTCTGGGCTAAACAATTCCTCCGTCCTTTTCCGCCCCAACTTTCGTCCAAGCGATATAGTTTCGGTCCGTGTACTTTTTGGTCATTTCATTTCCTGTTTGGAATGGAATAACGAGAAATGAAAACAAGCTCGTTTATTCGTTTTTTAGTTTAGTTTAAAAAACGAAAAATTTGATTTTGGCTCGATTTTAAATTTTTCGTTTGTGGTTTACAAATCGGTTTATGGGTTCGACATTTCATTTGCACACGTGGGCGGCGCTGAAACGCCCCTTTCATCTGATTGGTCAAACCGCTCCGCCTTCAGTAAGCTACAAGCTTTTCTTTCTGTCAGGCAGAACAAGAGTCAGTCAGTACGAGCGCGGCACTGACAAACGCACTTTAATAAAATAATGTCTGAATCCACCACTCACTGTTAACTACGCATAATATTTGAAGCAGAAATATGTTGCTAGTCACGTAATTCGTGCTGCTGCGACTTGCAAGTGTGACTCCATTAATGTGAGCCACAGTAGGCCACATATGACAGATTATTTTAGCATGATGTATTTCCCATTGATAAATACAGTGCAAATAGTTTAAAGGAGCTTTATGTAAGAAATGTATTTCAATTCATCCGGGTTGCCAGCTCTGCTCTAGTTACCACAGCTGCAGCTACAAACATTCCTGCTGGATCCTGCAGCCTATCTTGCAACCTCGAGTCAGGGGGGAGGGGGAGGGGATACACCGCTCTATACAGTAATTTGAAAGTGATTGCAGTACCAGTTTTGGCCACAATCTTACATACAGCTCCTTTAAATATCTCTTTGGATAAAAGGGAAGTGGAAATAAAAATCAAAAGACCTTCTGGGATGCTTTCCAGTACTGGATAATGTACGATACACAAAATATCCCAATTTTAACATATGAATGTGTCAAATGTGGAACATCTGTCTGTCTAAAGTATTGAACCCTTTGTGTGCAATTTATTTCACCCACGTAATTTATTTGGTTTGTGTGTGTATTTTGATTACTTATTGCTGTGTCACTCAGGGCCGTGCAGAGACCTCTGGAGGGGCAGGTGCTCAAAGTATAAAAGGGGGCACATGGAACAAGGCTTTAAATAAGGCTGTGATCAAAATATCAATACAGTAACAGGGTTTTTCCTGGCTCAAAATGAGGCGGAGGTGGTAAAAATCCTAATAATATATTTTAATAATAAGATAATTAAATTTGTAATTTTTTGTAGATCATCATATACCCTTAATGTGTTTCCCACATTATTTTTTTGGGTGGAGCTTGGTACCTCTAGGGCAGGGGTCGGCAACCCAAAATGTTTAAAGAGCCATATTGTACCAAAAAAAAAAAAAAAAAAATCTGTCTGGAGCCGCAAAAAATGTAAGCCTTATATAAGCCTTATAATGAAGGCAACACAATGCTGTAAGTGTCTATATTAGCTTTATTAGCCCCCTAGTATCAAAATGATAAGTAGCCTAGGCTACAAATACATAATGAGCATTCATGATTAAATGTTTATTTTCCCTGCAGCGCATCCTGTAGAGAATGACGCACCACGTGACTACTCTACGATGGTGCTTTAAGTTTAACTTCCATTATAATTTTAATGTATTACGTTTTATTTATTTGTGTATTATTTTTACAACGTTGAAAAACTTTAACCCTTTCACACGTAAGTTTAAAATATTCTGACTGACCCCCCCAGCGTGAGTTTTTCAAGGCGACCGTTATTTAGAATGTGTCACTTTATGGTTTCCAAGGTGACGCGTCATTGCGTGTCACGTGACACACCGCAGCAACAACAGAGCTGAATGAATGATGATCTGCTTTTATGTCATTTTTCCTTTTTATTCAAAATATTCACACATTTGTTAGATATGGCATGAAATATCTGATATTCCGATTGTCAAATATATGCAAGTGGAAGTGTTTTGTTGTTTAAACACCTTTATAACGATCGCGTTAGTTGAGCTGTATGCGCTGCCATCTTAGTTTGTGCCGCAGACGCAGTTCAGAGAATCGGATCTGTTGGATTTACAACACGTGAATTCATCCACTTCTCCCGAAATACATCAAAGTAAGTGGCTGGTGAACTGGGAGAAGAATAGAGTAAACTTTAAAGTTACTTACACAATGTATATCTGATATGAATAAAACGTGTCTAATTATAATGGAAAGGATTATTGCCTCTTCCTTTAACATGCAGTGTGTATTTTACAAACTCTAAATGTATTGTTTTTTTAGTACTTATATGTCTGAAACCTAAAATAAACATTATGTGGTTGAAAACACTGAAAAGTTGTGATATGACAGCTGAGCGCGCCTGTCTCTGGCTCAGCGCCAGCCAACGCGCGAAAGTACATTTGAATTTAGCAGTTGATCACGTCATGCACTGACTGTTCTGATCACACCGATGCGATAGTACGTGCGAAAGGGTTAAGAATGTTTGTCATGTTTTTCCTCCTACAGAAATTATATTAAAACAAAAAATATTTTTTCCATTTTCATATTTTTTAAAAAGCTCCAGGGAGCCACTAGGGCGGCGCTTAAGAGCCGCATGTGGCTCTAGAGCCGCGGGTTGCCGACCCCCGCTCTAGGGGGTACCTCTAGAAAATTTTGTACATTTTAAAGATAAATTCATTAATCTGGTGCACTTTGAGTCACCCGAATCCACTGTTAAAAATAAATAATCCACCCGCAAACCACCCATATTCTTTGATTTAGATCATCTGCATCTGATCACATTACAATTATTCAAATTCTCAGTGTTAAAGGAGAAGTTCACTTTTAAAATGAAAATTCTGTCATCATATACTCACCCTCATGTTGTTTCAAAGCTGTATGAATTTCTTTCTTATGCTAAACAGAAAGGAAGATATTTAGAAGAATATCAGTAACCAGACAGTTTTTGGGTCCCAATGACTTCCATAGTAGGAAAAAAATATACTATGGAAGTCATTGGGACCCAAAAACTGTCTGGTTACTGATATTCTTCTAAATATCTTCCTTTCTGTTCAGCATAAGAAAGAAATTCATACAGCTTTGAAACAACATGAGGGTGAGTACATGATGACAGAATTTTCATTTTAAAAGTGAACTTCTCCTTTAAGCATGATAATATGGTAACATATCACACTGAAGTAGGCTGATTTAAAATGAACATTTATTTAAAATAAAAGTTCTTCTTTTGGCAAAATTACATTTCCTTAATAGCCTAAACAGAGACTTTTCTCCCTTCAAACTTAAATTGTCAATGTTTCATTACATCACTGTTTGAAAACACTAATTTTTTGTACCTTTAATAAAGGGCATTTTTCCACTAATTTTATTAAATGCATGCTCCATCTTTCATTTCAAATTCTCAAATTTGATCAATATATTCTTTTAATTGAATAATATTCAATTAAAATAATAAGACACTAGGCTGTTACCGATCAAATTAAATAATTAACATTGAAAAATTATAACTGTATTAAATTAGATTATTTTAAATATGTTTGAATAAAGAAAATAAGGAATGTTGAAAAGAATGATACTTTATGAAACTAAACCGCCAGTAGGAGGCGGCAGGCGACCGTCTTAATGAGCGAGTCATTGAGTCATTCAAACGATTTGTTCAAACGGCTGATTCATTCAGAATGAGGCAGTTTATGAATGGGTAATTGAATCTTTGACTCAACCGATTCGTTCAAAATGCTGAATCATTCAGTAATGAAACAAGTGTTGCTGTGAGATGCCCGATGGTTCTGCTGTGATCTTTGTTTGGAACTATTTTCGCTGCTGAAACAGAACAAAAATAGTCATTGCGTCTAAAATGTAAGTGACTTAATTTTAACTATTTGTTTATTGACCTGCTATGAAATCAGTCTCGGTTTCAATCTTGATGGCATTTAGGAAAACAGTTACTTCTATAGCCTAACGTTACACACAGCAATATAAACAACATCTCTGCATGCTCTCTTCACGTTGTCCTTGTAAAATAATAATAATAATAATAAGTAAACGAACATCAAAATCACTTCGCTGATATGATAATGAAACGGCACTTACCAGCAGCCGCAGATTTGAAGATATCCTCTAGTAGTGCGCGTAGCCGCGCCGCGCGAAATAAAAAAAAATGTGCGTGCAGCGTGAGGAATCGTCCCGGATGAGTTAGTCAGGTGAAAGGTCATCATGTGGGTCATTTTATTTACGGCTAAATTATTATAAATTAATTTTACTAATAGTTAGATTGGGCAGGCATCCACAAAAGGGCCTTTAATTACAAAAAAAGGAGAGGAAATTTTGCCTTGACAAAAGGGCACTTTGGGCACCAAGGGCCAAAGGGGCAGGTGCTCAAGCACCCAACGCCCCCCCCCTCTGCACGTGCCTGGTGTCACTGGTTGCTTATGTGTGGGTCTAAATACTCCCGAACAGTTATGATTGACAGACCCAACCCTCTTGCTTTGACATTGGCGGCATTTGGCAGCACGGCTCGGACTAATGGATTAATTAAGGACAGGTGCGGCAGTTTGTATAAGAAGAGGCAAGCGAGAAAAAAAACAGCAGAGCGGGGGCAGAGTGAAGGGGTGCAGAGGAACGCACGCACACCGCGAGCTGAACTCACGGGCAGGAACACCGATCGCTGCAATTGATTTCAGAGAGTCACAGCCAGACGAGCAGTGGGCACGGATCTGATTACAACGCATAACTGGAGATAAGTGAAGGAAAGTGCTCAGCTTACTGGTGTTTTGGGTGCGTGTGATCCATGTGTGTGTGTGTTGCGATCTGAGGGTTTTGTGTATTCCTCTACAGCGGATCAGAAGAGGGACGCAGAGGTTCATGCGGTGGATTCAACGCCTGATTTGAGCTAAGTAAAGGAAAGTTGTCCTGCCTATCAACTTATGTGTGTGAGAGAGAGCTGTGCTAGCATTTTGCGTGAGACTAAGGGCGTAAAGGGACGAACTAACTAGACCGCCTCATCTGAATCAGTACTCCCTTCCGCGGCCCGCTCGTCTGTCGGACTTCCATATAAGGCCAATGGACCTTGAATGTGGTTTGGGATTTGACTAAAGACTGCTGAACTTCTCTTTTAATGCATTCTATTTTTTATGCTTGGCGGATTTTATATACTGATATAGGATAGGATTTGGAGTATGAATCTAAGCTGATGAATTGTGCTGTAGCATTAACTGAACAGTGAGTTGCTTTTCTTTACTTTTTTTCCTGTTGCCTATTTTATTATTGTGAGTAAATTGTTATATAAATAAACTGTAAAAATCCAAGAAGTGGTTGCTGTCCTTTTCCTATCAGTGGAGAAACTAAATGCTGGTATAAATTAAGAACTTCACATTCTGGTGTGACATTAAGTGGCGTAGTCAGGCAGGGTAACAGCTCCACTGATAGGTAATGGACTCGACTCGTAGCAATAATCCAGCCATTATGGCTCAGTTTGTTATGCCATGGTTTATGGGGGCTGCATGGATTCCGAAATTTGATGGCAATAGAGCTAAATTTGGGGAATGGAGGGTTCAGGTGGAGGCCATGCTGAGGGCCCAAGGACTGAGTTCTCAACAGCAAGCAGACTTTTTGCTGGGGGCTCTGGAAGGCGATGCCAAGCGTGAGCTGCATCTCGTGCAACCTTCAAGAAAGAACACAGGAGCAAAAGTATTGCAACAGTTACAAACACTGTACGCTAAACCAACCACTAAGGCACAGTTGAGAGCAAGTTTTTTCAATTGTTGACAGCGTGCAGAAGAAACTGTGAGTGCTTATATACTAAGGCTGAGAGAATTCTTTTACAGATGGCAGGAGCGAGATGCAGGTGGTACTGAGGATGGAGAGGACCTACTGTTGGACCAACTGATGGTTGGCCTATGCGCAGGGCCCATGAAACAGGAGTTAAGCCGCCAGCTCCGGCGAGATGAACGCCTCACTTTCAGTACAGCCTGCAAAGAAGCGCGGGCTCTGGAACAGGAGTTACAGGAGGGGGAGGAGGTTGCCATCTCCCAGAGGGCCACACCCCCACCACCAAGAAACGAGAGATCCCACCTAGAACAACTGAAAAGTCAGTTAAGAGAAGAACTGCAGCAGGACCTAATGGGGGAGATGCAAGAGCAGATGAGGGCCCTTTCGGCCAGTTTAATGGAAGAGGTCAGGGCGCAACTAGCAACTAGAGAAGCACCGCCAGCCCCCAGCATTCGACCCACGAGCAGTTCTGCAGCCCCAACAAATGTGCCTCAGGTGAGGCAACGACAAGCGCCCATGTCGGCTTACCAGTGGGACGCAGAGGGCCGGCCCATTTGCCTAGGCTGTGGCGAAGCTGGACATGTGCAGCGCTGGTGCCCGCATAGACCGTCCAGGTGGCGGAATTTTTAATTCCCCCTACAGCTGAGGGCCAAGTAGTGGGGACTGTTGGCCAGGATGAGGGGCCCATGTCGCAAAAGAAATCCGCTTTGATTGGTGAGTTTCCTGATGTTGTTATAAAGATGAATGAAATATCGGTGCCATTTGTGCTGGATACGGGGTCACAGGTTACCCTTCTGAGCCAAAGTTTGTTTAAAAAATACCTAGGAAGTACCTGTTTGACCAATATTGAGGAGACCCCCTGGTTGACCCTACGTGCAGCCAATGGTTTGAAGATCCCATATATTGGCTATGCTCTGGTCGACTGCAGAGTAGGAAGCATCTATGTGCCTGCAAAGGGGGTAATAATTGTGAACGATGAATGCTTGGGGCCAGATAAGGGCATACTTGGTATGAATATTATTAATTCTGTCTGGTCTGCTCTCACTCAAGGGAACCACCCAGGGTTGGCTGCGTTTAAGACGACCATACCGCTGGTCCAAGGCCAGGCTTGGGTTCGAGCGTTTACAGAGTGTTATCGCATTTCCGCAAGAGGGTCACTCCCCCCTTACCAAGGCATAGCCAAATTACTACGCCAGCAACCAGTGGTCATTCCACCCCAGACAGAGATGCTTGTGTGGACACAGGTATCTGAAGGGGCCCCCAAACAGGCATGTAATGTGATCGTAGAACCCCTCCCTGATAGTGACTCAGAGTGGTGTGTGGGCCGCACACTGGCAGTGCTGCATGATGGAAGAGTTCCATTGCGGCTGTGCAACCCTAACCCATACCCTGTGGAGGTCCCCCAGCGACAGCCATTGGCTCAAGTGACTGAAGTGGCTATGACTGATATCCAAGGGGAACAAGAGCTTGTCCTCAACAGTGTGGCAGCAGATGTGGTGGAGGTAGAGGTGAGACACATTGGGACGGTGGGGGGTACGGACGCAACTGAACCACATCCAGCACTGACTCTACAGGGAGACGGCCTGACTCCAGACCAACAGAGGGATATGACAAACCTGTTGCACAAGTGGTCAAAAGCATTTGCCAGCTATGATGAAGACTTTGGCTGTACTGGAGTGGTGAAACATCAAATACCCACGGGCTCAGCACCCCCCAGTCGCGAGCGGTACCGTCCCATACCCCCAAGCTAGTATGCAGAACTGAGATCTTTGTTACAGAATATGCTGACCAGTGGCATGGTAAGAGAGAGCGAAAGCCCTTGGGCAGCCCCAATAGTGCTTGTGAAGAAAAAAGATGGAAATTGGAGATTCTGCGTGGACTACAGAAAACTTAATGCTCTCACCCATAAAGACGCCTATCCGCTGACCCGTATTGAGGAGGCTTTGACTGGACTTAAATCTGCCAGGTGGTATTCTACATTAGATCTTGCAAGTGGATATTGGCAAGTGGAAATGCATCCAATGGATAGAGAGAAGACTGTTCGGGCTGTATGAATTCAATAGGATGCCATTTGGATTATGTAATGCCCCTGCTACATTCCAAAAACTAATGCAACGTTGCTTAGGCAACTTAGTAAATGATTCATTACTGATATATTTGGATGATGTAGTGGTGTTTTCCCCTGATTTTAGTAGTAACCTGCATCATCTTGAAGAGGTCTTTCAGTGCCTCCACAACCACGGGCTGAAACTCCAACCTGCAAAATGCCACTTGTTTTAGCTCAGAGTGACATATCTGGGGCACGTTATCAGTGAGCAGGGAGTGGCAACCAATCCAGTAAAGACCGCTGCGGTAAGGGATTGGCCAATTCCCCAGACCGTGAAACAGGTAAAATCCTTCCTTGGATTTGCAGGGTATTATCGACGGTTTATACCTGCCTTCTCCACAATAGCCACTCCATTGAATGCACTGACACGTGGCACTGAGGCACATAGTAAGACTGCCACGATTACATGGGCACCTGAATGCCAGCAGGCCTTTGATTTACTTAAGGAAGCATTACTCACCACACCCATATTGGCTTATGCAGACTTTTCCCAACCATTTAGGCTATACACTGATGCCAGCTTAGATGGTTTGGGGGCAGTATTAGCTCAAGTACAAGAGGGAAAAGAGAGAGTGATTGCTGATGCTAGCCGTAGTCTCCAGCCAACGGAAAGAAACGATCAGAACTATAGTTCTTTTAAGCTAGAATTGTTAGCCCTGAAATGGGCTGTAACCGAGAAATTCAAAGATTATCTGTATTGAGCTGATTTTACTGTGTTGACAGAAAATAACCCATTGGTTCATCTCAACACTGCCCGTCTTGGTGCTGTGGAACAGCGGTGGGTGGCCCAGCTGGCAAACTTCAAGTACGTCGTCAAATACAGGCCAGGTACCCAAAACAAAAATGCAGATGCTCTCTCCAGGTTACCAGAACCGCAAGATCCAATGCCATCCCTTGCCAGGAGAGTGATAGTAGAAGGAGAACCATCTTGGGCAGACCTGCAGGCCAAGGACCCAGAGCTGGTGCAGATACGGCAGAGGAAGGAACAGGGACTTCCACCCCGGGAGGTTAGTAGCCCTTTGTCCTCACATGCGAAACAACTACGACGAGAATGGGATCGGATTGTGCTGCGAAACGGCATTTTGGGACGACTGTACCAGCAAGCAGGGTCTGGAGACGAGATCTTCCAGGTGGTAGTCCCCAAGCAAGAAGCTCGGAAGGTCTGGGAGACTTACCATGGGGAGATGGGACACCTAAGTAGCGAAAGGACCCTTACTATCCTGCGGCAGCGCTGCTATTGGCCAAGGATGACGGAGGATGTAAAGGAGTGGACGACTACCTGCCCTCAATGTGTCTGTGCCAAGGCTGGGCCAGAGGTAAGGGTTCCTCTTGTATCCATTCTAACTAGTTACCCATTTGAGGTGGTTGGGGTAGACTATCTTTCCCTGGGGCAGCCGGAGGACAGGTACCCCTACATCCTAGTTGTAACTGACCTGTTCTCAAAGTATGCCCTTGCAGTGCCCACGAGAGACCAGTCTGCCAACACAACAGCTCAAGCCTTATACAACAATCTAATCCAGACCTTTGGCTGTCCTGAACGGATCCTGACAGACAGGGCATCATTTGAGTCATCACTGATGAAGGAACTTTGCCAACTTTACGGTTGCCAGAAGAGCCACACCACAGCCTATCACCCCCAAGGGAATGGAGCTTGTGAAAGGTTCAATCAGACCCTGTTGGGGCTGTTAAACTCCCTGGATGAAACCAGCCAAGCCCAGTGGCCAATCCGGCTTCCCGCTCTTGTCCAGGCATATAACAACACCATTCACAGCACCACCGGGATGACCCCTCACTACGTTGTGTTTGGGAGGCATGCCAGGTTGCCTGTCGACTGGGCAACTGGCCTGAAACCTGAAACTGAGCCCCATACCCTGTCGGGCTGGGTGAAGAGGCACCAGGAAGCTTTGAACCATGCCTATCAACACAGTAGCCAGGCATACTCAACAACGACAGGACCGAGACCAGGCCAGATACAACAGAAGAGTCAAGCTGGCACCCCTGCTCCCAGGGGAACATGTACTTATCCGCAACTTCCGCAGGAGGGCAAAAGGGAAGTTGAACCTGAGGTGGGCACCAGAACCGTATGTGGTGGTCAAGCAGCTCCGGGAAAACCACCCGGTCTATGTACTTCGACCAGAGGGTAAGGAAGCACCCACCCGCACAGTACATAGGAATAACCTCCAACCATGCCCCTTGGATATGTTGCAGCATAGTCAGGAACCAGAGGAACCACAACCTCCAACATGCCGCCCGATGGAACCAATGCCCCCTCCAACCTGGTGGCTTCCTGGCCTGGTGGTGACGTATAATCGTCAGCCACCTATTGAAGAGCGAGATCCAGCTTTGGCTCAACCACCTGACCCTCCAGCAGAATCCACAGGCCAGCATGATGAGACTAGCTCACCTACTGTACGTCGCTCCGAGCGCCCCAATTTGGGAATGCCCCCAGCCCGGTACCGCAGTGAGTAAGGGGTCGGGAGGACCTCTATTAAAGAGGGGGGGAAATGTCAAATGTGGAACATCTGTCTGTCTGTAGTATTGAACCCTTTGTGTGCAATTTATTTCACCCACGTATTTTATTTGGTTTGTGTGTGTATTTTGATTACTTATTGCTGTGTCACTGGTTGCTTATGTGTGGGTCTAAATACTCCCGAACAGTTATGATTGACAGACCCAACCCTCTTGCTTTGACATTGGCGGCATTTGGCAGCGCGGCTCGGACTAATGGATTAATTAAGGACAGGTGCGGCAGTTTGTATAAGAAGAGGCAAGCGAGAAACAAACAGCAGAGCGGGGGCAGAGTGAAGGGGTGCAGAGGAACGCACGCACACCGCGAGCTGAACTCACGGGCAGGAACACCGATCGCTGCGATTGATTTCAAAGAGTCACAGCCAGACGAGCAGTGGGCACGGATCTGATTACAACGCATAACTGGAGATAAGTGAAGGAAAGTGCTCAGCTTACTGGTGTTTTGGGTGCGTGTGATCCATGTTTGTGTGTGTTGCGATCTGAGGGTTTTGTGTATTCCTCTACAGCGGATAAGAAGAGGGACGCAGAGGTTCATGCGGTGGATTCAACGCCTGATTTGAGCTAAGTAAAGGAAAGTGCCTATCAACTTATGTGTGTGAGAGAGAGCTGTGCTAGTATTTTGCGTGAGACTAAGGGCTACTTTTACTCCTCTTCAGTGCTGCCGCTGTTTATATTGGATCACGGAGTTGCGTAAAGGGACGAACTAACTAGACCGCCTCATCTGAATCAGCACTCCCTTCCGCGGTCCGCTCGTCTGTCGGACTTCCATATAAGGCCAATGGACCTTGAATGGGGTTTGGGATTTGACTAAAGACTGCTGAACTTCTATTTTTTATGCTTGGCTGATTTTATATACTGATATAGGATATGATTTGGAGTATGAATCTAAGCTGATGAATTGTGCTGTAGCATTAACTGACCAGTGAGTTGCTTTTCTTTACTTTTTTTCCTGTTGCCTATTTTATTATTGTGAGTAAATTGTTATATATGTGACAGGTGGATAATCTGGATAATCTGGAGTGTTTGTTTTGGTTCAGTGGAATGGGGTAACTCTAAGTGGTTGCGTATATTTTAATTGGCAAGGCACGCCCACTGGCGTTGAACTGCAGCCGGATAGTGAGAACACCTGTGCGGCACAATTATAGATGGTGCGTTAGGTTCTAGGGCATGATAAAAAGCCTGTTTAAGCGGAGCATTGTGATTCCTCTCTGTGTGGTGCCCAGTAATAGGATACCGGTGTATTTTGCTTTGCATCTTCTGGAAGGTGTGTGCGTGAAGTGGCAAGTGCAGGGAGTATAACGTTCGCTTTAACTTAATTCCCCTACGAGGTGCGGCCCAGGAGCGCTAGCTGCTGTTCTCTTTTGATACTACCATTGGTGAAATTGATTCGCTGTCCCGTTCGCCTGACTGACGCGGAGTGCTTGGGACTACGGTTCCGACCGCGCTCGTTGTGAGCTCTGCTCGCATATGAAAGGTCATGCTACTGCGCTCTGGGAGCTGTTATATCCAATTACTATGCTGGTAGCGGAGTCTATTTAGCGTCACTTGAACGATCTTAAATATTAGTTTTAATGAGGAAGTGCAATTTCATTGTGACTGTTTGTCATTTCTTTTCTTTTTGTTTTCTGGTTTGTTTGCTGTTTATAAATCTAATTGCCAGTTTGCCTCTATTTGACCACAGCAAGAACTGCGATAGTGAAGCTTAACCGAAGGGGGGAGTGTATTTTCCTTCTTTTTGTATTTGTTTTATTTTTGGGTGTCACCGGCTTTAAATATTGTTTTCTCACAGGTTTGCTGTGTGGGTTGTCCTTTCTGTGAAAGTGAGCTAACTGTGGTCTCTTGTTTAATGTGGGTAACTACTTGGTAAACTGTGAATGAGACCTATTAGATGTTTTTAATTAAATAATTTTCCTGTGAGCAATAAATATTGTACTTTTGTAAGTCACGTCTCTGTCTTTGATGCAAACCGAACCAGCAGGGTCCTTCTCATTGTGGTAATTCATTTGGTTTAAATTTCCTTTTAGTGGTATTTTTTATTATTATTTACTTTCCTGGGTTGAGAGGTAACCTAGGTGGCGTAGTCGGAGTTAATAATTTAGCCAAAGGTTACAAATTGGCGTAGTCGGCAGGATAATAATTTAGCCAAAGGTTACAAATTGGCGTATAGTCGGCAGGATTTCATTTTGTGTGTGAAGCAGAGACGTGACTGTTATTTTTGTTTGTGATACCAATTTATTTTTTTATTTTTACTTATTGTTTGGAACAGCAGCTAGCGCATTAGAATATTGTATTGTACTTTCCTCTCCTGTGTTTTTTTGTTTTGTTTTTTGTGTTTGTTTATTATTTAGATCGTCACTATGGAGGAGGAGATGCAACAATTGCGAGATATGGTAGCCCAACTCAAGGCTGATAATGAACACCTGCGACAAGAACGCTTAGTGGTTCAGGCAGGTCTGAGTGTTGCGCCCTCTGAATCTAATCAAAGGGGGGCAGGGTTGGACATGGGCTCAAGATCCTCCTCCAATGGTAATTCAGTGGTGACTGAAAGGTTGATTTATGTTCCTAGGGAGAGGAAATGTCCTGTTTTTAGGGGCCGCACCGGAATTTCTTTGGCTGATTGGCTAGAGGAAGTGAAGGCCAGCATGCGTGTTCGCCATTTATCTAATTTTGATAAAGCACATTTCCTGTATGACCATTTAGAGGGGGAAGCTAGGGAAGAAATCAAATTTAGACCTAGTGATGACCGGGAAGACCCAGATAAAGTTATTGAAATACTTACTGAGCTGTATGGCTGCCCAGATTCATATATTGTTTTGCAGGAGAATTTCTTCTCTCGACGACAGCTAGAGGGGGAGACACTCCAGGAATTTTCACATGCCCTTCTTGGCTTAATGTCAAAAGTAATTAAAAATGCTCCAAATGGTATGCCCAATTCTGAGGTCTTGTTGCGTGACCAATTCGTAGAGTATGTGCTGGATTCTGCCCTTCGCAGGGAATTAAAGCAGTTTGTACGCCAACACTCTAGGGCGACTTTACTTGATGTCAGAGGGGAAGCCATCAGATGGGAAAGGGAGGGTATGTTGAGGGGTACTGGGGTTCGTAGTTTGTCAACCTCTTCTACTTATGGGCAGCAGTATGGGGTTTATGGGGCTGCGCCAGCTTCCACAAACTCTGAATTATCGGAGCTAAAAGAGATGCTCAAAAAGCAACAAGAACAGCTTGATCAGTTAACCCGTAATATGACTTTGCTTCAAAATGCCCCAAGAAGTCTCCCTTTTTCCCCAACGCCCTTTAATAGGGGTTCAGTTATCTGTAGGAAGTGCCAACAGCCTGGGCATTTTGCCCGTGAATGTAGTTCCCAAAGTTTGTCACCGAGGGTTAATCCCCCCCCTTCACGTCACCCTCAGCCAGTAGTGCCAAGATCCCAGTCCACTGTTACCTTTCAGGAAAACTAGAATCTTCTGTGCTCCCGAGCCACAGTTCAGAAGGTTATGTGTTTGGCTCAGATACTGTTTTTCCCCCTGTAGAGCACATGGCCCCGTTATTATCACCATGCCCCCATGTGACGGTTAGTGTGGGTGGGGTGTTAGTTCCCTGCTTGTTAGACACCGGTTCAATGGTGTCAACGGTGACGGAAAGTTTTTATTTGCAGAGCTTTGAACCGTGGGGTGCGGAAAAACTCCACTCATGTCACTGGTTGCAGCTTAAGGCGGCCAACGGTCTAGATATTCCATATATTGGCTATTTAGAGTTGGATGTGGAAGTTTTTGGCAAAGTGATTCCTAAACGTGGGGTGCTCATAGTTAAAGATTCTTCAGGTACTCCTACTAAGGTCTCCGGTATTTTGGGCATGAATGTCATTCGAGAATGTTACCACGAATTGTTTGGGCAGTATGGACCGACTCTTTTTGAAACCGCTTTAGTGCAGCATGCCCCTGACTCTTGGCAACAAGCCTTACAAAAGTGTCATCAAGCTCAAGTTCATGCCCCTTTGGACTCTTCAGCCCGCGTACGGGTTCGAGGGGGCAGGTGTATTTGTGTACCAGGTGGCACCCTGAAGTTTATTCCGGCGACTTGTTCCCAGCAGCATACTGGATCGACTGTAGTATTTGAGCCTTCTGGTGGTGGGCTAGCAGCCGGTCTTTTGACTTCCCCTGCCATTGTTAGGGTAGTTCGTGGACAGGTTTATGTTCCAGTCATTAATGTGGGAGTAGTGGATGTTAACCTTTATGCACGAACGGTTCTTGGTACTATCAGCCCTGTAACTGTGGTGAGTTTACCCCAAGGTGTAGAGGATGTTCCCTTGCGCTTGCAGGCCACCGTATCTTCCCAAATGACTGTAGGTCTTCTACAGGACAAGATAGATTCTCTTGATCTGTCTCCGATGACCCCTGAAGAACAGTGTCAAGTCAGGGCTTTATTGTCCAGGTATTCTTCTGTGTTTTCGACGCATGATAGTGATCTGGGCTGTACTACGTTGATCACACATGAGATTCCCTTGATTGATGAGGTTCCTGTTAGGCAGCGGTATAGACGCATTCCTCCATCGGAATATGAGGCCGTTAAGGCTCATATCAATCAGTTGTTGGAAACTAAGATTATAAGAGAAAGTAGCAGCCCCTATGCTTCTCCCATTGTCCTGGTGAAGAAAAAGGATGGTAGCCTGCGACTGTGTGTTGACTATCGTCAACTTAACAGCAAGACCAGAAAAGATTCGTTTCCTTTACCAAGAATTGAGGAATCCTTGGATGCTCTTGCAGGTGCCAGGTGGTTCACCACAATGGACCTTGCTAGTGGCTACAATCAGGTCCCTGTGGTTGAAAAGGACAGACCGAAGACTGCCTTCTGCACACCTTTTGGGCTATATGAGTGGAATAGGATGGCCTTCGGCCTGTGCAATGCACCTAGCACATTTCAGAGATTGATGGAGCGTATGTTTGGCTCGCAACATTTCCAATCGTTGTTGCTGTATTTGGACGATGTTATTGTCTTCTCCTCCACCGTGTCTGAACATTTGCAACGGCTGGAGGTGGTCCTGAAGCGTCTACAACAAGAGGGATTAAAGGCCAAATTGGAGAAGTGCTCGTTTCTTCAGTCTGAGGTGAACTACCTGGGCCATTTGATTACTGCCCAAGGAGTGGCTACTGATCCAAAGAAAATTGAGGCAGTTGCTAATTGGCAGCCCCCCCAGCAGGTTTCAGAACTTCGGTCATTTCTGGGCTTCGCAAGCTATTACAGGCGATTCGTGGAGTCTTTTGCCAAAATGGCTGCCCCACTTCATCGCCTGGTAGCTGCCCTGACTGGAGCTAACCGGAAGAGCCCAGCCCGTTCTTGCAAGGAGGCCTGGACAGAGGAGTGTCAGCAGAGCTTTGATACGCTGAAGCAACGGTTGGTGAGTGCTCCAGTGCTGGCTTATGCTGACTTCTCCTTGCCATTTATCTTAGAAGTGGATGCCAGTTATAGCGGATTGGGAGCCGTCCTGTCACAGGAACAGGAGGGCAGAGTTCGACCAGTAGCCTATGCTAGTCGCGGCTTAAGGCCTTCGGAGAGGAACATGTCCAATTATAGTTCCATGAAACTTGAATTTCTTGCCCTTAAATGGGCAATGAGCGAGAAGTTCCGTGAGTATTTACTTGGACACAAGTGTGTGGTATATACGGACAATAATCCCCTGAGTTACCTCAATACCGCTAAACTCGGCGCTTTAGAACAGAGATGGGCTGCCCAACTCGTCGCTTTTGACTTCAGCATCAAGTATCGCTCTGGACGGAGTAATCGTAACGCTGATGCCCTCTCGCGACAGCATCCCGCTGGACCTGTGCTTGAGGCTATGATTCCAGGAAGTTCCCTGCCAGAGCCCCTCCAACAAGTCGCTTCTATTAGACCCATGAGAGGGGTACAAGCATCCATTACCGCTTTCCCTGGCTATTCTTCTACGGATTTATACAGGCTACAGGAAGCAGATGCAGCATTGGGAGTATTCCTGAAGTTATGGAAAAGAGGGAAATACCCTTCACCTGAGGAGCGGCGAGAGCTGTGTGCAGATGCGGGTAAACTCCTGAAACAGTGGAAGCGTTTACAGGTGAAGGATGGCGTAGTGTATCGTCAGTGTTACCATTCCCAGGGCGGTGAGGCCTTCCTTCAACTGTTGCTCCCGACATCGTTAAAGACTATGGTGATGCAGCAGCTTCATGATGAGCACGGCCATCAGGGAGTGGAGCGTACAACCGAGCTGGTGCGACAAAGGTGTTTCTGGCCAGGTATGAGTGAGGATGTGAAACGTTGGTGCCAGCAATGTGAACGATGTACTGTTGCTAAGGATGTCTTCCCTCGAGTGCAGACATATATGGGTCATTTGTTGGCTTCAAGGCCTAACCAAATTCTGGCCATCGACTTCACTTTGATTGAGCCATCCCAGAATGGAATGGAGAATGTTCTCGTGCTGACAGATGTGTTTTCCAAGTACACCCAAGCTGTGCCTACCCGTGACCAGAGAGCATCTACGGTGGCAACGGTTTTGGCGAATGAATGGTTCTACAAGTTTGGAGTTCCTGGTCGCATCCACTCGGACCAGGGGAGGAATTTTGAAAGCACTCTTATCCAACAGTTGTGTGCCTTGTATGGCATTGAACGGAGTCGGACCACCCCAGCCCATCCTACTGGAAATGGCCAATGTGAGCGATTCAATCGCACGCTGCACAATCTGCTGCGTACTCTGCCTTCCTGTAAGAAGAAGAACTGGGCAGCCTATCTCCCTCAAGTGGTTTTTTCGTATAACACTACTCCACACCAGTCTACAGGTGAATCCCCATATTTCTTAATGTTTGGGCAAGACCCACAGTTGCCTGTTGATTTCCTCCTGGGCAGAATTGATGCACCGACTCACGGCAGTGTCCACGATTGGATTAATGATCACCAAGCAAGACTTCAGGTGGCCTTTGATGGAGCTAGAAGTCGCATGAAGGCTGCAGCGGACTGTAGGAAAGAGCGACATGATCGGAGAGTACAGGATGAGCCTTTGAGTCAAGGTCAGCTGGTGTATTTGCGGGACCTTTGTGTGCGAGGCCGGGCAAAGATCCAAGATTGCTGGAGTTCTGTTCCTTATAAAGTGCTGCGAGCCCCGACACCTGGGGGGTCAGTGTATACTATTGCTCCTGTTGAGGATTTGAAGAAAGTTAGACACGTGCACCGTACTCTGCTAAGAGTCCAACCGACCGGCCAGAATGTGGCAGAACCCTTTAATTCTTTCCTTGTCGAGTCTGATCAATCATCGGAGGACTCTGGGGAGGATGATGCACTGGATACCTGGCTGGTGGTGCCGTCAGAGCAAGAAGTCCCTCCCCCGACGACGGTACCCTTCACTGTTCATTCACCCCCACGTGGTGTCCCTCTTCTGCCTCAACCTCTTGAGGGTGCCTCCACATCATCTAGTACAGTTCTTGAGCCTCCTCTGGTCCATGGTCATTTGCCTAGTGATCCCTCTGTGACCTCTGAAGATACCGCCATTATGGTAGGAGCACCATTACGTCGGACCACCCGAACAACTGCAGGCTACCATTCCAATGTCCATCATTTGCCAGAGACAATGGGGGGCGGAGGAGGTCTTGTGAATTCTCAAGTAACTGTTAGTAACAATTTTCCCACTCTTTTTAGGCCCTGGAGCTAATATCGTCGGGTCGCCGGATTTAAAACCAGGGGGTAGAATGTGACAGGTGGATAATCTGGATAATCTGGAGTGTTTGTTTTGGTTCAGTGGAATGGGGTAACTCTAAGTGGTTGCGTATATTTTAATTGGCAAGGCACGCCCACTGGCGTTGAACTGCAGCCGGATAGTGAGAACACCTGTGCGGCACAATTATAGATGGTGCGTTAGGTTCTAGGGCATGATAAAAAGCCTGTTTAAGCGGAGCATTGTGATTCCTCTCTGTGTGGTGCCCAGTAATAGGATACCGGTGTATTTTGCTTTGCATCTTCTGGAAGGTGTGTGCGTGAAGTGGCAAGTGCAGGGAGTATAACGTTCGCTTTAACTTAATTCCCCTACGAGGTGCGGCCCAGGAGCGCTAGCTGCTGTTCTCTTTTGATACTACCATTGGTGAAATTGATTCGCTGTCCCGTTCGCCTGACTGACGCGGAGTGCTTGGGACTACGGTTCCGACCGCGCTCGTTGTGAGCTCTGCTCGCATATGAAAGGTCATGCTACTGCGCTCTGGGAGCTGTTATATCCAATTACTATG
The DNA here is from genome assembly GCF_965113295.1 of Leuciscus leuciscus. NCBI lineage: Eukaryota > Metazoa > Chordata > Actinopteri > Cypriniformes > Leuciscidae > Leuciscus > Leuciscus leuciscus. The sequence goes on from NC_138735.1 coordinate 31,462,012, forward strand.
CTGGTAGCGGAGTCTATTTAGCGTCACTTGAACGATCTTAAATATTAGTTTTAATGAGGAAGTGCAATTTCATTGTGACTGTTTGTCATTTCTTTTCTTTTTGTTTTCTGGTTTGTTTGCTGTTTATAAATCTAATTGCCAGTTTGCCTCTATTTGACCACAGCAAGAACTGCGATAGTGAAGCTTAACCGAAGGGGGGAGTGTATTTTCCTTCTTTTTGTATTTGTTTTATTTTTGGGTGTCACCGGCTTTAAATATTGTTTTCTCACAGGTTTGCTGTGTGGGTTGTCCTTTCTGTGAAAGTGAGCTAACTGTGGTCTCTTGTTTAATGTGGGTAACTACTTGGTAAACTGTGAATGAGACCTATTAGATGTTTTTAATTAAATAATTTTCCTGTGAGCAATAAATATTGTACTTTTGTAAGTCACGTCTCTGTCTTTGATGCAAACCGAACCAGCAGGGTCCTTCTCATTGTGGTAATTCATTTGGTTTAAATTTCCTTTTAGTGGTATTTTTTATTATTATTTACTTTCCTGGGTTGAGAGGTAACCTAGGTGGCGTAGTCGGAGTTAATAATTTAGCCAAAGGTTACATATAAATAAACTGTAAAAATCCAAGAAGTGGTTGCTGTCCTTTTCCTATCAGTGGAGAAACTAAATGCTGGTATAAATTAAGAACTTCACATTCTGGTGTGACAAATGCGTTAAATTTGGTCTTCAAATGGAGAACAGAACAACTGAGTTTGGAGTGAATAATCTGATTTTAATGGCAAAATATTTCATACACAAATGTCGATTTCTTAAAACATCCCCTGTCTTTAATGCCTTTCTAAATTATATAATTAAACAATCCCTGAAATGTTGCTAAACAAAAAAAAACCTATTTTTTTATGAATACTTATGCAAACTCATTCCTTAGTGTTTACTGCTGAGTCTCTTTGTCTCCTTTCCCTTTATTTATTTATGTTTGTTTGGTTTTTGTTTTGGGAAAATGTATCAATGTTGTACTCCATGTTCAATTCATGTTGTAAGATTGACTAAATATGTTTGCAATGTGCCTTGTTGTATGTTTGATATATGAATATTTAATTAATTTCAATAATAGGCTGTACCATGATAATTTGTCCATAATATTAGATGCCCGTATATGACCTATACCATAACTGTTACACTAGAGTTAGGGGACTGCAGTTTGTACAGTATAAAAATCATTATGTCTAAAGTTATAATATATGAAAACCCAACAACCCAATGGGAATATATCCTTATTGTGTATAACATCCAGAGGTGGACAGTAACAAAGTACATTTACTTGAGTAGCCTACTTAAGTACACTTAGGCCTGTCTGTACTTTACTTGATTTTACTGTACTTGAAACTGATTTTCATTTTCAACGTTGGGTTTGATCTTCTGAATGTGAATTTTGTCATTGTTTTGGTGCACACTAGCTTATAGATAACAGCTAACATATTCATACTAAAAGCCCAAAAACATTAAATCCCACTACTGGAACTGTGTTCTAGAAATAAATTTGATATTGATATGAGGGTAGAAAGGCAGGCATAGATTCAGAGGCATAAGGTACTGTAAGTATTACACACAACAATGCAACAATAATAAAACAATGCATTGACATTTACTTTTGATACTTAAGTACTTTTAAAAACGAGTAGGCTACTTCTGTACCTTTACTTAAGTAAAAATCGGTCTTTACAACTTTTACTTGTAACGGAGTAATATTTGACCAGCATATCTGTACTTTCACTCAAGTAAGGAAGTTGTGTAGCGTACTTTGTCCACCTCTGAAAACATCTGTTCATAACGTACTCGGTTACCAATGTAACCTCGGTTCTCTCTAGAAGAGGGAACGAGTATTGCGTAAGTTGCTTACGCATCGGGAAAGTCTTCTTTCTTCGAGATCTGAAGCCAAAAATTATCCTTAATTTTGTATTCATTGTCAACGCAGTGCGGCAGCCGGCAGACCTATAGCAGGCTGTATAAGCGTGCTCATTGGCTGCTCGGCGGCAACTGCTTAAGCCCAGGGCCGGATCTAGACATTTGGAGGCCCTAGGCAAAATTCATGTTGGAGGCCCCCCCACCCCCAATAAAACACACTTGAAACAAATATGATTCCTAACCTTTTTATTTATACAACATTTAATTTTAAATTTAGTATATTTTTACTTACACAGTACATAAGTTTGGACAAATTACTATTTGTAATGTTTTTGAAAGAAGTCTCGTATGCTCATCAAGCCTGGATTTATTTGTTCAAAAATACAGAAAAATAATATAGTGAAATATTATTACAATTTAAAATAATGGTTTTCTATTTTACTAGGCTATACTTTAAAATATATTTCTGTGATGCAAAGCTGAATTTAGTGTCACGTGATCCTTCAGAAAACTTTACAATATTCTGATTTATTATCAAATGTTAGAAATGGTGCTTAATATTTATTTTATAACATGTGATACTTTGTTTCATGATTCTTTGATTATTAAAAAGTTGTTTTAAAAAAGTCACTTTTATAAATTTAACACATCCTTGCTGAATATTCCTGTTTTTTTCTGTATTTTTGATCAAATAAATGCAGGCTTGTAGCATAATAATAAACTTCTTTCAAAAACATTAAAAATAGTAATGGGTCCAGACTTGTTACTGGTAGCCTATCAAACTTTATCTAAGGTAATCTCTTTTTTGTTTAATGAAGATGTTATTGTTCTTGTTGTTATTTTGCTGTTTTATTCAGTTTATTCACAGTTCCAGAATACCACTTCAGTAGATGAACATGAACGTGCTTTTATAATTTTTCTGCGTTATGGGCAGGATTTTTCCCTCCCATTTAATCAATATTGACTGCAGATATTGTCATATTATTAATATCAGTAATATGTTATTATGTATTGCATTGCTACCTTAAATATGCTATACACAAATCAAGTGGAAGAGAAAGACACGATCGCTACTGAGCAGGAAAAAAAATCTAAACTAATATTCGTATAGGCTATGATGTCAGGGTATTATCTAATCATCAGCATCAGAATATAGAAGATAGACCCATATGAGATCCTTTATTTGAAACATTTAAAAATGTTGCAGTGTGTTGGTTTTTTAACTTTGAATACAAACGTCTTGTCTTTTATTTTTGTAGCTTTTTTACTAGTCAGCTCTGGACGCGATGTTATTCATTGATTGTACGCGCAAATTCAAAGCGTCGCGTCTGGGCACGTTAATGACGCTCGCGCGCTCTTTTAAACTCACAAAGCGGTGAATGATTTTTCCAGAAATGACGCTGATCTACAGTAGCCCACAAGTTTATATTTAAAATACATTGCAATCACACCAAAATCGATGACCTGCATTACGAGCTGTGCTTCTTTGCGTGCCTATTTCTGCTTTTGCTTCGCACTCGCAGCACCTGATGGATGCGTTCGTTGACCGCCTCTGATCGCCTCTGACGTCCCCTCGGACTAAACTGGCTGGCGCCTCTATACAGTCATGGGCTGGCGTTAATGTGACGTAATGTAACAGTCTATGGTTAAGATAAACATCGTCACTATTTTTAGTTGATTAATAGGCTACATTTTGAAATAAATTGTAGATAGGACATTTAATTTTTTTTTAGTTTTTTTTGTCCCTCTGTCTGGGCCCCATCCCGCCAATCGGGCCCTAGGCACGTGCCTAGTTTGCCTTTGCGTTAATCCGGCTCTGCTTAAGCCTATCAGTGAGCGCTCTGATACGCGGCCTCCAATGAGGGCACTTCGCGCCCTCCACACCCTTCTAACCGTCAGAATGGGTGTGGCCAGCGTGTATATAACCAGCGCTCACAGGCTAAATATCTGGTTTTCGCAGTATGAAGCGCAAAAGCTCGTGGCGCGACACGGCAGGTTACGCAATACTCGTTCCCTCTTCTAGAGAGAACCGAGGTTACATTGGTAACCGAGTACGTTCTCTTACGAGAGGTTCTCTCGTATTGCGTAAGTTGCTTACGCATCGGGAACCCTTTGTCAACGCCGTGTGCGCCGAGCATCCAGCCCATGAATCCCAGGGAGACCGGGGAAAACATACTGCTGGAATATGTGGCCGGTCGGAGAGACGGGCCAGCACAGCACAAAGCACTTCACTCAGTCTATAAAATAGAGCGGCGTGGCCGGTCTATAAGCATATAGTAGTGCAAAACAGTAGGGCCGGCAGAGTGAGGCCACACAGTACATAAGCACTCATTAGGGTAAGAAAAGAGCGACATAGTCGGTCTTTCATGAAGAGAATAAACCCCCGCGCTACATAGTGGAATACGGGCGGCCAGCAGCGCGGGCCAGCACCGGTAAAACAGCGCGTAGAGGGGAATGAGAAACAGAGCGGCCCAGCCGGTCTGAGTATAAAAACACTTCACCCTAAGTATATACCAGAAGTATCGTTAGCATGTGAACGTAGTCTGCACATGAGAGACTGGGCAGAGCATACATGTCACTTATACTGACAATAATTTTGCCTGTAAGGCGGGAACTTCCAGGTTATAAAACCTCACGAATGTTGATGGGGAGGCCCAGCCCGCTGCCATACAAATATCGTGGATAGAAATTCCGCTGGACCAGGCCCACGACGAGGCCATGCCTCTAGTAGAGTGGGCTCTGATACCCAGAGGGCACTGCAGGTGTTTGGAGGCATAAGCTGCTGCAATCGCGTCCACTATACACCTGGACAGGCTCTGTTTCGAGGCGGCGAGACCCTTGGTGCGTCCGCCGAAGGAAACAAAGAGCTGCTCTGAACGCCTGAAAGCGGCGGAGCGCGTGATGTAAACTCTCAGCGCCCGGACAGGGCATAGGAGGTTATCACTGTCCCCATTGTCGGATGCTGGCAGAGCCGAAAGGGAAATGACTTGTGCTCTAAAAGGGGTTCCAATCGCTTTGGGGATGTAACCGTGTCTCGGTCTGAGAATGACTTTCGAGTCGTTCGGTCCGAACTCAAGACATGCAGGGCTAACAGATAGCGCGTGCAAATCCCCCACACGTTTAACTGAAGACAGAGCTATCAGAAAAACGGTTTTAAGCGACAGGTACTTTAAATCCACGGATTCGAGCGGTTCAAAGGGAAAAGCCTTCAGGGCCCCCAGGACCAAGGACAGATCCCAAAAAGGAACCGAGGGGGGCCGCGGGGGGTTCATCCGTCTAGCTCCTCTGAGGAAGCGGATAATGAGCTCATTCCTTCCTATTGCCCGGCCGCGCGTCGTCTCCACAAACGCTGCAATAGCCGCCACATATACTTTGAGCGTGGAAGGGGACCTGCCCTTTTCCAACAGCTCTTGTAGGAAGGAGAGCACCCGCGGGACCCCGCATGCGCGTGGATCCAAGCTTTTAGTAGCGCACCATTTGGAAAACACCGACCATTTAGACGCGTAGAGCCGTCTCGTAGAGGGGGCTCTAGACTGTGTGATCGTGTTCACGACCCCTTCTGACAGGTCAACGGGTATCCGTTGATCACCCATGCATGCAGAGACCAACGCTCTGGATGGGGATGCCAGATCGATCCACCGGCTTGGGAGAGGAGATCCTTTCTCACCGGGATCGGCCATGGGGATGAGTGCGACAGCCTCACTAGCTCTGGGTACCAAGTTTGGTTCTCCCAGCGCGGGGCTATCAGAAGCACTGAGTGGTGCGTTTCTCTGATCCTCGAAATGACCTGTGGCAACAGGGAGATCGGAGGAAAAGCATACAGCGGGAGGCTGGGCCATGTCTGGGACAGCGCGTCCTCGCTTTGAGTAATATTTCGGGGCAGTGAGCGTTGTCTTTCGATGCAAAGAGGTCGATCTCCGCTCTGCCGAATAGGCGCCAGAGAAACTGGACTGTCTGGGGGTGCAGGGACCATTCTCCCGGGGTAATGTTGTCCCTGGACAGTCTGTCTGGACCGACATTCAGGTGGCCCGGCACGTGCGCGGCTCTCAGCGAGCGCAGCGAGCTGTAAGCTCACACGAGAAGGCGTTCTGTCAGCTTGCACAGATTCCTGGATCTGACACCGCCCTGTCGGTTCACATAGGATACGACGGACATGTTGTCCGAGCGGACTAGCACATGGTGATCCTGTATGAATGGGAGGAAGCGCTTGAGCGCGTTCTCGAACGCTATCATCTCCAAACAGTTTATGTGGAGGCATTTTTCCTGGTCTGACCACAGGCCAAAAACCGGTTTGCCCTCGAAAAGAGCGCCCCAACCTGAGGTGGAAGCGTCCGTCGAGATAACTTTGCGGTGTGAGATAGCTCCCATTGTCACTCCCCGCTGGTACCAGTCGGCCGCTAACCAGGGCTTCAGTGCTGAAACGCAGCTCTGAGTCACTCTGATTCGGATGCCGCCGGAAGCCCATGCTCTGTGAGGCACTCGGGCATTCAGCCAGCGTTGTAGCGGGCGCATTCGTAAGAGACCAAGCTGAAGCACCGCTGCAGCTGAGGCCATACAACCCAGCAACCTCTGAAATGTTTTGAGAGGTGCGGTGCTGCCCGGCCAGAAGGATGCGGCCAGGCGTCGAATGCAACGCGCGCGCTGTGTCGACAGGCGGGACGTCATCGCTACAGTGTCCAGATCCAAACCCAGAAAAGAGGTTGATTGACTGGGCACTAGCGAGCTCTTGGTCCAGTTGACCGTAAGCCCCAGGCTTTCTAGGTGGCTGAGAAGCACTGTTCTGTGGCGGATGAGTTCGGCCTCTGACTGTGCTAAAATCAGCCAATCGTCCAGATAGTTTAGAATTCGCACTCCCTGCCCTCTCAGGGGAGCGAGAGCTGTGTCCATGCACTTCGTGAATGTACGGGGTGCTAAAGACAGGCCAAACGGCAGGACGGTGTATTGATATACCTGACCGTCGAAAGCGAATCTCAAGAATGGCCTGTGACGGGGTATTATCTGGATCTGAATGTACGCATCTTTCAGATTGAGAGAGATGAACCAGTCCCTCGGGCGAATCTGCGCGAGGATCTGCCTGGTTGTGAGCATTTTGAACGGTCTTCTCATAAGAGCTTTGCTCAAATATCTCAGATCCAAAATCGGTCAGAGAGCTCCGTCCTTCTTGGAAACGAGGAAATAACGGCTGTAAAAAGCCTGACTCGCTCATAGAAGGGTGAACCGGTTCTATAGCCCCTTTGCACAGAAGTGTGCTATTTCTGCTCGAAGTAGATGTGCTACTTCTCCATTCACTCTCGTCTCGGTACGCGCCTGAAAGCGCGGAGGGCGGCGAGCGAACTGCAGAGTATAGCCCATTTTTACTGTGCTTAGCACCCATTCTGATGCGCCTGGAATAGCTTCCCACGCTTTTGCGTTTGCAGCCAGGGGCAGAATGGCCTCCGAGCTCCGATCGCCGCGCATCGCGGGCTCGAGAGTTCGAAACGGAGGGGCGGGCGCGGCGCATGCGCTCTTGGTGCTTAGATCCGGCGGATCGCACGCAGCGATAGCTGGCCGTTTTACACACAGTGTCCCGGTGGCTTTGGACGGGGAACATATAGTGTGAGGCGCGACGCGCAATGGCGGCGTCGGGGGCGAAAATGTTCGTTAGTATGTGTGAGCGCTCGAGGGCGGGCACAGGACTTACATTCAAAACATGACCGGTCGTGCGAGGCCGTGTGACAGAGCGGGCAGTGAGTAGGTGTGGGCACGGGGAAGTGAACACGTGACCTACTTTTAACACTAGAGCGGCTTTTGCCTGCTTTATGAGAGTGGGCTCTGTGAGAGACACGGGATGTATAGTGCTTGTGTGCAGGGGTGAGCACAGAAACGTGGGCACATTCACTGCACTTGAAACACATACGGCGTCAGCCGTGCAACCAGACATTATGCTCTTTAGAAATTTCTCTGGGTTGCCGTGAGAACGGCGGTTGCGCGCAGGCGAGCGGGTAGATATACCGGCTCGTTGACTGCGAGGTAAACAGCTGCAGTAGCCGTGGCAACGGGGACTGACAGAGCGAAGCTTTGACGGTGGTCCAGCCGCAGCGCTGCTGGACTTAACCGTCTTTTCTTCTCTCGTGTTTAGACGCTCATAAATACTCGAGCACCATGAGTAGGTGTGGTGCGAGAGGCGGGTTCGCTTTCTGTAAGTAAGAAAAATTGGCCGCGAGCTCAGAGAAGCAAGCAGCATAAATTTTTATCTGCCCCGAGAGCTGGGATCGAACACAGGTCTCCCGCGCGAAAGCCTATGATTTTGCCACTGAGCCACAGGGGAAATCACATTAGCTTTTGGTTAGCGCAAGCATATAAAAAGCGACCTCATGTGTCGCGTTGGCGTTTGTTTGCAGGCGTGCGTGTATTAAAACAGGCTCGTTTACTGCAATAGTAATATTTCCAGCCGCCTGAACTTAAGAGGGGACTAAGAAATGTGTGAGAATTGGCGGTTGTCCGGCCGCAGCGGGACTAACACACTCTCTTCTCTTTTCGCCGGTGAGTGAGGCGCGCGCGCTGAACGTTGCTCGTGACCGTCTGCTCTGTCATCCCTTGTGAACGGCGCAATCTGCGCGGCCCAACAAGGGAGAGAGCGGGCTTGCTTTCTGTATGTAAGAAAAACTGGCCGCGAGCTCGGAGAAGCGAACAGCATAAATTGTATTCGCCGCGAGAGCCGGGATCGAACCCGGGTCTCTAGCGTGAAAGTCTAAGATTCCGCCACTGAGCCACAGGGGAGAATACATTAGCTGTCGGTTAGCGTCACCATGTCTTGTGACGGCGTTTGCTTGCAGGCGTCCGTGTATTTATAACAGGCTCGTATACTGCGATAGTAACAATTCCAGTCGCCTGAACTTAAGAGGGGACTGAGAAATGTGTGAGAAATGGAGGTTATAGTCCGGCCACGGCGGGACGAAAACACTCTGTTCCCCGTGAGTGACGCGCGAGGACGGAGTAGCTTTCTTGTAACGTAAAGAGAGCTCCAAGACCGTCCGCTTCTGCCATCCCTTGTGAGCGGCGCAGTTTGCGCGGCTCGAACAGAGGGAGAGTACGGGTATCTATCACATTCGCCTCATCCCCTGACGTGGCGGCAGCGCGGGCGAGAGCCGGCGGTTGAGCGGCCGGGAGGGAGAGGGCGAGAACTTCGCAACTTCACTCTGTGGGGTGTGGAGACAAATGGCAGTATATGTTTGTGTTGTCCATATCTCAGGATATCAAAGTATCTAAGGTTCTGATCAAACTATATTTTATAAAAATCAACTGTCTATGTATTAGGTACATTATCGTATCTGACAGACAGCATATTAAAATCTGCTCAGACCCCCATTTTCTACCTCTTCACAAAAACCGATGACATACTACCATGTTGTGCATGCTATTTCTTGACAGACAGTGATGTGATATTCAAATTATGTGAATTTGAAAATGAATGGATTGTAAAGTAATAATATTTCTTAGCCAGCAAGTATTCAGTGAAGTGATTGATGCCCATGAGTGTGTTATGTCAATGTTTTTAGTTCAAACAGATAGCCAGACTATGTTTTTGACGGATGTGATAACGTGCATGAGAAATGAACTGTTTGATTTTTTAATAATTATAAAATGTGCTGGAAACGTTTGAAATGCCTTTTGTGTAGTTCATTATACGTATTTTATGGAATTAAGTTTATTTTGTTGTTTTAATAAATTACATGCTACTCAGAGACTGACATATGGCTTGCCAAAAATGTTACATTCAGCCGTCACAAATTCATTAACTTTTGAATACCAGGAAAGGAATGGTTTTGGTGAACAACGTTGTTTTTATTGTCTCTTATAACTAAAACCTTTTATTTAATCTCATGAAAATGCAGATTGCCTGTTGTAAATAATAGTTAAAAATCACTTTTAAAAACTGTTGTTCCATTATTACCCCTTAGCAGATCTCCATCTTCAATTAAGATGGAGAAATGTAGTAATTGCATTGTCAAGACACCAAACAAAATAAATAAATAATAATAATAATAAATATATATATATATATATATATATATATATATATATATATATATATATATATATATATATATATATATTGATTTCAATTTAGGCCTACAGGCCTACTGTACAAAAAAAAAAAATATATATATATATATATATATATATATATATATATATATATATATATATATATAAATTGATTTCAATTTATTGAAATCAATAAATAAATGAAAAAAGGAAAAATCAATCAAAAAAATTAAAAAAAATTGTGGAAAAAACAATTCCATTCAAGTCAAACCCAAATAATTAGAGGACAATACCACACATATTCACAAAACCTACTAAAATGTAGTCCGCATATAAACAAACAATTTATTACAAAAATCTATGTCTTTTTTATTTTTTATAAGAATGGTTTTATAAGAATGGTTTTATATCAAATTCTTCATTAAGGGGTCATATAATGCCATTTTTGTACAAGCTAATATGATTCTTTAGGGTATAAATTAAAAGTTTGTAATATACTTTAATTAAAAATTCTCATTAGTATTGTAAGAAAACACTCATTTTACCTGGTCAAAAACAGCTCTGTTTTCAGCACGCTGTTTTAGTGTATGTGTCTTTAAATGATAATGAGCTTTGCTCACCCCGCCCCTCTGCTCTGTGCGTACACCGTTTGTAACACAATAACACAATAACCATAACGCGGTGTTCATTATTAACGTGGGATTATGAATTATATTGAGAACGTCGTACATAGAAAACATGCCGTAATCTACCCTGAGTGTAAACAGCCGCATTCATCGTGAAGCGTGCAGCAAGCGATTTGCAAAGATTAATATAAATATTAATATAAAGGTTAATAAAACGTTACACTCACTTCTTCTTCTGGAGGTGCAGCAGGAACACGAATAGTTGGTACCGATCCTTTTTTCAGGAGCAGCTTCTTAGCAAAACCAGCTTTACTGACCCTCTTAAAGCATGGACATTGTCAATGCTTTGGGAATATTCCATCAAAACATCAAAATGACTGCTGTGTTCCTTATTACACCCAAGAACAGAACTTAGACGCCATTCTTCTCCAGCATATCAATGCACTATGATGACAGACAGCTCGGGTCTGTGTTGAAACGCTGCTGTCAATCACAATCATGGAAGGGCGTCGATTTTGTGACGTCACAAAATCGAACGGCTTGATTTCAGAGAGGGGGAAACATATAAGGAGATAAAAAAAAAACACTGGATGGATTTTTGATGGTACTTCTATGCTCACTAATTCTAGTTCGTAGTGCTCTCGTTGTTTTGCCCACATATGCCAAGCCACATGGGCAACGAATTACATAAATAACATGTGTAGTGCTGTATGTAATGACACCGCGAATAGATAATGTCCTACCAGTAAGCGGATGATTAAAATGTTTGCATTTATGCGTGTGCGAACACTAGGCACAACTACCACATCTATAGTTACAGTCTGGCATGCTAAGAAAAGATGTTGTGAGATGTTGATATATGTTTTTTTTTAGTTTTTTTTTTTAGGATAGCTATGTTATGTACTCTTTTGGGGATATTGAGACTTGAAGGGCCCCTTTTTGAGATGTGTGGGTTTGTGGAGAATATGTATGTTAGTGTTCTCTTAATTGAGTAATGTGTGGGGCTATTAGCTAATTAAGCTAATTGATATCACAGGGTGGGTCAGTTGATTGTAAGACCTATATATATCCCTTCATCAAATGTGTCCACCATTTGCCTGAAGAAGACCCAGTAGGGTCGAAACGTTGCATTTTTATTAAATATGGTAGCAAAGAGCAGTTTTGCAGAAATCACCTTTTTTTCACTTCATTAGTTTCTTTTGTCCTCCACCTGCCAGAAGGTGGGATGTGCACACAATTACTTTTAGTTATAAAGCATGAAGATACCATGATTGCATGACATCATTTTATTATAAATATCCATATGCTCACTGTTTGTTGCTTTTAAAAATATCACAGCTTTGGTTATATAGCAGTAATAAAGAAAAAATACAGTGATTCAAAGGATTTTACATTAGTTAATTTAGCAGACACTGTTTATCTAAAGCAATTAACTTGCATATGAGAAGAATACAAGCAAGTGTGATGGCAAAAATGTTGACATAAAATGAAGACATGAAAGACATGTTTTGAAAGAAGCAGAAACATTTTCAGGATACTTCAGATTTTCAGTAGCTGTGGAATAATCTGTATTTATTTAATTTTAAGTAATTTTGTAATGTATCCCAGTGCTCCAGTATTTCCTTCTCCTGCTCTCTTCTTTATGTCTTCCAGGGTTTCAGCCTTTTCAGTCTCATTTATTTCCTTCAGCTTCTCAATCAGAAAATCAATGTGCAAAAGTGTGAACACAGAATCAGTGTTGAGTGCGATCATCTCCAGAGTTTCCACACAGTGAAAAGCTTCCATCACCAGCTTTATTTTCTCTTTCTCTAATTCCTGCAGTTCTTCTTCCAGCTTCTGGACCAGAGATTCACCGTTCCCAGTCTTACCATCATATTTCTTCTTTAATTCTTCATATGTCCTCTTCTCTGTCTTTGTCTTTGTTTCATATATTTTTGCTTCTTTGACGTGTTTGCTGTAGTGGCATTTATTTGTACACACTCTGCAATAATCATCTTTCATCACACTGCACCACGAGAGATCTCTGACCCACCAGCATCCTGGATAATGACAGTTCTCCTCACAGACGCTGCAGCACATCGCCTTATAGGCTAAACTACGATCAATGTCAACCTTCTCATTGTAGGGCACCTTAACTTCATACTCAAAGTTCTTATTTTCATTGACATCGTTCTTGTGTTGCTTAAGAACTTCTTGAGTTTGTTTCAGCTTATTTTGCTTTATTTCCATCATTTGAACACGTGACTGTAGATTAGAGATATTTGCCTCCAGTTGTTTCCGTTTTTGTACTACATCTCTAGTCATCTTCAAGCTTTTTGGTTTTATGGTTTCAAGAAACTTGAACAATCCTTCCATTCCTCTAAAGCTGAGATTCCATGATCGTTCCTGTATAGTTTCATATTCTTCATTTTCATCAGCAGGTTCTGACTGACGATTGTCAAACAGGAAAAACACTGGCTGATTCTTGTCATTCACTGCACACTTGACTTTAGCCTCTTTAACAGCCGTCAGAGCATTTTTAGGTTGAGCTCCATCTGAGTGTGTGAAGAGCAAGACAATGTTTTCAGCAATATCTTTCCCAAATAAACACTGAACAGCATCAAATATATATTGCTGTCTGTCAGAGAGTCGATTTTGATGTGCCATCATCACCAGACACACTGCATCTATTTCATTAATCCCTTCTTTAGATTTACATAAACTAAGAAAACTCTCAGCGATCTGTTTATCAAGATCAACTCCACGAGTGTCTCCATATCCTGGTGTGTCGATGATTGTTAAATGGATTGGACTCTCTTGTGGATAAAACCCATAAACAGTGATGCTGGAGGTCTGACTGTGAGCTGATGTTCGGTCACTCTGATCTTCTGTGATCTCAATCCAAACCTTGTCTTCTCTCTTCACACCCAACATGTAGTTGATCATCGCATTGATCAGGGCTGTTTTCCCTGTTCCTGTTTCTCCCACCATCAGAATGGTTTTATGGGGTTTGTTTTTGTCTCCAAATGTCATCTTTCTGAATGGTTCTGTTTGATTCAAATTGTCTGAACTTGTTTGCAGACGGTATCGGGCAGGATTTCCATCTTCAACTAAGATGCATTGGTTGATGATTTTGTCCATTTTGAATAATTCTTGACTTAGTAATTATTTCCTCTGTAATGTTAAAACAGAAAAAAATACGATATCAGTTAAGAGACAAAAGTACGTAATACAGCACATTCGTGATACAATTGTCATTGTAATATTGTTCAAGCTATTTCATAATTTACAAGAAAACACTTTTCATTTAAAAATTGATATATTTAATAGATTAAAGGCCCTTTCACACCGGATGCGTAACGGAAAAGCGGAACGAAAAAGCGAATAGTTTGTGTGCGAATAGTTCGTGTCAAAACCATTCACATCAGGCGCGACGCGAATTTGCGACGTCTGTGATGTTCAGAGAGCTTCAACATTCCAAAACTTTTGCGCCGACAGCTGAGAAAACATGGACACTTCATCATCATCATCATCCAATGAGTGAAGCTTTTCATTTTTTTAAAAGACAGAAAAGAAGGTTTTGGGTGCACCCAATCTTAAAGAACAGTGCCCGGTTGCATAAAGCACCTTAAGTGTAATTTTCCCTTAAGTTCGCCCTTATGTTTCCCTTAAACCTAAGGGTGTTGCAGAAAAAAAACCTTAAGTGTTACTTTAGGGTTTCTTTAAGTGAAACGTCATAAACACTTAGAATTTCCCTTAAATGCTGTTTTTTCATTTAAGTAATCCCTTAAAAAGCGTCAAGTGTTGCATAAAACCCCTTAACGGTCATTTCCCTAAGTATAACTTAAGGTTCGAAAATCGTAACCTTAAGAGTAAACGCGGACAAAAATAAGACGACATGGCTGAATTTATGGAACCAGCTGAAGATCATTATGTGCCAAGAATAATTTTTAGGGATAGGGAGAACCCTTTGAACCATCTTAGCGATGAAAAATTGTTACAAGAATCGACGCGCAAGATTTGACATGACTAACAAACTAGACGGCGACCTTGACCATGTCACACATCGCAACCACTCTTTACCTGCGGTGTTACAACTACTTATAATAAATAGCACTGTGTTTTTTTGCAACTGGGAGTTTTCAGACGGTAGTGGGAAATGTTTTCAACGTGCATACAGTAAATCGTCTGTCAGCAGAGTTGTTCACCGGGTTGCGGGGGCTCTTTCCCGTCATTTAAACGCAACGGTCAAGTTCCCGCAGTTACAGTGGGATTTAGTTTGCTTGTCAAAATTGTTTTTATAAAAAGAATGCATTTCTACTCCTCTGTCCAATTAGGCTTTCTTTTTTTGTTTTCTTTATCCATTCTGATGTCCTAGCCTACTTTATTTTATGAAACTGCGAAATTGCTAGTGTTAGTGATTTGCGTATCTATGGCAACAACAGACTTTTATAACGTGAATCCAGGATCGCTGTCGTGAAACACTTAAAGGAGAACTCGGCAACTCTAGCGAACTCAGTCACTTCTTTGCTGATTTTTCCTTTTGTTGTTGCATGTTTTCCCCACGAGCTCCCCCTACAGCTGTGGTGGGGCGTATATTTCACAACACGGTCGTAAAAAACTCACTTGCGGCGGCCTCCTCCCCCTCTCTACCGCTGCTCATGTGCGTTTGTTTTGATCGGAGCAAGCCAACTGTATCGTGTGGAGCTATGTCTACCGAGGTGGGTAATCTGGTAATACATCATACATGCTTTTATGTCGAATTGCCGTAAAGCAATTCGTGTTTCGCGCTCGTGCTCGTTCTCGTTCTCGCTTCTCACGAGACTTCCAATTTCTATTTTGCCGGGACGGTAGTCCCCAAGTTGCAAGGTTGGTTTTCCGCCTGGGAACGCTGGGGGGAGCGGGGAAAGTCACCAATATCACCAGAACAGGTTGTTTAACCATCCAAATGAATTCTAGACAGTTTTATTAAGTTTAAAAAGTTACCAAGTTCTCCTTTAAATGTTTCCCTTACCTAAGAGAACCGTTTGAGAGATTATGTGCAACACCCTTAAGTTATTCTCTTAGGTAAGGGGAAATTGCCCCTTAAGTATCATACTTAAGGGAAAAACTTAAGGTGCTTTATGCAACCGGGCACAGAGTCTGAAGGGGAGTATGCTAATGTGCACAGTTTTTTTTTTTTTTTGCGTCTTCAACTAAACACAGTGCGTTTTGTAATGTCACTACACATTACATGTAACACACGAAGTAAGTTAAAATCATTCGACTAAAAACTGTAGATATCACACAAAGAATAGTATACTAAAAGCAGCCCTAAATAGTCTCACTACATGTTCAAAGAAACACGGTCTCCGTCTCCATCTTTGACGATAATAGTGTTAGCTTTCTATCCCAAATGTAGTTTAGCCTGCTAGCCTACACAGCACAGGACTATACAATGACTAAAACTATCACACAACACACTCACAGTCGAGATAACCGAGTTGGTTGGCAATGCTACGCCACACATTGTCTTTCAAATCGTTGTCCTTGTAGTGTGTGATTGGCTGAAGCCTATTCTGTCGCCGCAGCACATTCGCGTTCAGTGTTTAGGCACTCATTACACAAACAGCTGATCAAAAAATAACACCATTGCGCAAATTATTTGTGCGTCAAAATCGTGTCCAGTGTGAAAGGGCCTTAAGGCCTACAACTTCATTAAAATTCAATGTGAATTATAGGCCTACTGAATTTGCAAACTGATTGCTTTTGAATTGAAACAAAAACCTAAGTATGATAAATTGGATCAAGTCTAACAAACCATCTCAAATACTATTACTAAAACACAAATGACACCTATAATCATAGTAATGTAGACAACGAGCTACAACCCAATTTCTCAAAACGAGCTTTATAATATAAATTAATCTCTATGAGCAGGTGACTGAGAGACAAATCTGAAGGGACCGTCTGCAAATTACAAAACCCTTTTGGACATTTTATATTATGAAACATATTCAGTAACTTCACTATTCAAACACTATGAAATGCTCCATTGTTAACATACGGAGCAGTCTGAAACATTGCCAGGAACATTAAACAGGAAGTGTCTGTCTGAGCTCACAACAGTTTTTGCGAGGGAAAGAAAAGTTTCTTGGGGGAACGCAAAAATATATATATTTTTAAATTAAAAAAAAACACCACCACGTCCCTTAGGGGTTCCGTACGTACAACAGATGCTCACAATTATCCACATAAATAAGTGACCAAAAAATAATTAAATTATTAATCAGCACCATTATTAAAACACCATTTAGATACCACACTTACATAATTGTTACCTCTTTACGCTGCATGTGCTTCAGTTGCTTGGATGCAGTTTATGGCGCGATCTGGTCGTCATGGAAATGACTCTGAAGATGAGAGAATATTAAAACGGAAAAGTTCTGTATTTAGGCAACATGATTTATTATAATCAGCTGAAATCAGGAAAAGAGCAGAAAAACACAATGTTAACATTTCCTCCTATTATTACTAATTCGATTAGACAGGCTGTTGTAACCTTTGATAAGTTTTGTGATGATTTGTGATTGTTTTGATGATCAATTGATGAACATTTGTGATGAGATCACAAATCATTAATATATTATTTAATTATAATGATGATGCCAACTAAATTACTCAGTATCCAATGTACATGTAAACTTACATAAATACTACATTATGTATAAAACTGTCTTTTAATGAATCCTTTTAAAAAAAATCTTAATTCAGTTAATAATTACTTAAAATTGATTTACTTACAATGAGATATTTTGATCAGTCCGTCCTCCTTAAACTCACACTGAGAATCTGCAGACAACTAGAACAGAAAGCCTATTTTATACTGAAGCCAACATCCTTTTTCTGAAGGTCATGTGATTTATGCAAACACATGTTTTTTTTTTTTATATATATACAAAAGGTTCCAGGTAGACGGAGTGTAATAAACAAAACTCAGCATCTCTAAAGAGGTTGTTTAATGTTAGTTGCAGGGCTGGATTTACCTATTATTATGATAATCGGCAGAATAATTTTTGGGCGGAAACGGGGGAGGAGTTATGAGGTTTGGCTGACAGTTTGAGGATCCAATCGAGGTTTAGTCACAAGCTCTTTTTCATACTTTTCTTTGGCTAAATATTTGCAGAACCCCTCAGGCAGATGTAAACGGTGACCAATAGTAATGACTGTAACTAAATAGTAACTAAATATGGAGGTACAAGGTTTCTACCCGAAAGCAATGGTAATTTAAATTATGTTAATAATATATTAAATTCAATTCACATTTATTTGTACAGCGCTTTTCACAATACACATCATTTCAAAGCAGCTTTACAGAAAATGCATGAGTCCATATTACAATATAGTGAACTGTTATCAGAGGAGACTGTATAAGTTATGCATTTCAGAAATGGTACATATACAAAATCACAGTTAGCGAAAAATGTATTAATTTAAGCAATGTAATAATTTAATGCAGAAACAATGAGCTCATTGAAGTAATGAATACTTGTTTGTTAACAAATGATTATGACATTTAGAAAATATAGCATTGGTGCATGTTGATTCAGAGTTAACATCATCTGAAGTCTTTGCAAGAGTAGGCGCCGTCTCTTCATTATTGCGTTGATGTGCGCGGTCTCGCTCTCCTCTACACACACACACACACACACACACACACACACGCAGACATACACTTGTACGGATATTACAATACAGCAAAAATGTGTCAGAAGACTGAAATAAAAGGTTTAATGCAGATGGATTAAGATGTGATAAAGCATTCCTGTTTATTTTTGTTACATTTTTATTGAATTTTAATGTTAAGTTCACTCACGTGGATTGCACTAATCTGCCTTCAAAAATTTGATTTAAAAAGCCTAGTCTCTATATTAATCTGAAATACAGCATTAATTTAAAAATGTATTTTTTTTAAAAATGGGGGAGTTTCATTTTCAGGTGTCCAGTCACTTCTGACCGCAAAGAACACAAGTGTGACTCCCAAATGAGGAACAGGCAAGAATAGAAATTGATCAGAAAAAAATAAATTCATGTAAATTTCATCTGGACATATCCAAAGGAATATTTAAAATATTTGATGTAGTTTGGATTTTATGAGTTGTACGTACCTCCTAGGATATTGCCCTATTAAGGTATTAAAAAGGCCAAAGTCATCAATATTCTTATGATTTATTTGATGTATATATGTATATATATGACAGGTCTAAGTGTCCTGAAATTTAGGTATATATATATTTCTTATATTTTTTCACTGCTGAACAATTTTTCACATCTTCAGCCTCAGGGCTGGGCAACTCTAGTTCTAGATTTTCTGCAGTAAAACTAACCCTTCATCTTTTATGTGATGTACAATAAACTTAATTGAACTCATTAGTATATTTTGGTAATCATTTAGATGGGGTCTAAGTTACAGCAGGCGGCATATAAGTTATAAATGTAATTAAAATAAACATACCTGTTCTATCTCCATACAGCATATATTATCTAGCTCTGTGGGCATTATTGTCCTACTCCGAGTCGAAATAAACACTGTTACTGTGAGTTTCTGTTTTGTTATTATAATCTTCCATGAGATGATTGTTCTGGCTCTGAGCGTGAGCTGGTTAGGCTCCGCCCCCTGTGCGTGGAACCGCATCTCATTATCATTTAAAGGAGATGCACTAAAACGGTGCGTTTTTCTCAGCCCACAAAAAATGACAATTTAAACATGCTGTAAAAAATTATCTGTGAGGTATTTTGAGCTAAAACTTCACGTACACACTCAGAGACTTATTTTACATCTTGTGAAGAGGGGCATAATAGGTGCCCTTTAAATCAAGATATCTTAAAAATGATCTGAACAAAAACTAAAAATTATCACCTTCATGAAGGAGGATTTATTCCAGGACTACATTAGTTTTAAAACTAATTTATTTTTTTTAGACAGCATTAGTTTTTACTAAGTGTAACTAATATTAACATTGTAATAGTAGTAAGTGGTCACACCAATACATGACAGCAAGCTGTGTAACAATAACAGAAGTTACAGAACGATTATGATTACATATTTACTGATACATACCTCTGCAATGATGCTTGACAAAGCCAAGGTAGTTTTGTCAACCTTGGTACTACGACGCCAGTGCGATCACCACACACAGCTATATGTGGAGAGATCGAGCCAATTCAGTGAATGTGTGTTCTCGCTAAATTACTCTCAAACATAAGATTGTTGTTTTGCATGTAGCTTATAGGCCATATCAGGTAGGCCTAATATTTGAATAGTTAGCCCGAAGTTATGAATTACTTACTGTATAAATCATTTGTAATTTTCCAGGTTTTTAGCAAATAGGTCATACATACCATGCAATATTAAAATAGTTAGCCCTTAGTTATGAAATACTGCATAGTATTTTTCCTGGTTGTTACCCCTTTATTCCCCAAATATTATAAATTGTTCCCTTATAATTACACATACGTACTTATAAGTACACTATAATTACCGAAAGATACACTGTAAATTCGGTGTACTTACGCAGTACTTTTCCTGGTTGTTACCCCTTTTTTCCCCTAATATTATAAATTGTTCCCTTATAATTACACGTACGTACTTTATAAGTGCACTATAATTACCGAAAGGTACGCTGTAATTTCGGCGTAATTATGCAACTTTCCGGGCTGTAATCTAAAGCGTTACCAAAAAAGGCATAGCTGTCACGGTTCATGAATTCGCTGTCTCTCTCTCGTCTAACGTGCTGTTGTGTGTTGTGTGTGTGTCTGTGGGCGTGGTCACTAATCATTAGTGATCAGTAGCGCCAGCTGGTTTCAATTGTCTGTCCCTTTATAAGCTCAGTAACCGGTGTCTCATGTTGTCAGATCGTTGTGGTTGTTCCTGGTGTGTTCCCGTGCTTGTTCCTGTGTTCCCCGTGCTGTTTGGATCTTCCTGTCTTCGTCGTGTTCTCCTGGATTTCTGCACTCTTCACGGATTCATCTTGCACTCACGAGGGATTACCACTGGATCACCGCACCAGCACCTGTTGCCCACCGAGGTCCCTGCGTCACCACACCATCAGCGTTTGTGTCTGCCCACCTGTCCCGCTGTGTTGGCGATCGTCTTTGTGCTGTGTTTCTGACCCACTGAGTGTTTTCAATAAAGAGCGTTGTTGCATATACATCCTGTCTGTCATCCGTTACAATAGCATTATTGGCGCCAAACCTCTGATATTATTTTTCTGAGTAACATGAATGAGATTTGAGAGCATGAGGGAAGATTTTCAGTGAATAACTGATTAAAAAACAATACAAAAAAAACAAAAAAGTACACAGTCAAACAATACAATTTCACACAGAGAAAGTTCATAGTAGGCTAATAAGGTAGGCCTAATATAGGTAACTTACTGTAATTCAATGTTGCCACTGAAATGTTCAGATTTTTATTTATATTTATATTTATATTTTTATTTATATGGCGAGTTTACAAACCTTGTAACGGAGAACCGAACAAACGGCGGAAGCTTTGATGAGGCGTCAAGGCCTCCCTTACTTTCAAAACCCAATGACGATCAGCTGAGCTTTGTTGCGCGCGAGCAGCGCGAGCATCACTGAAGCGATGACAGCAGAGGAATAGCAGCAGTTTCGTGACAGAATAAAACTTTTCTCCTCCTGGTTCTTCTTCTTCATATTATTAATATTATTATTATTTAGTGTTGTTGTTTAAGGTTTAAATGAATCAATAATATAGGCCTATACTAAATAAATGTAAGCAACCCAGGTGAAAAAGACGTAGGCTAAATGTATAAAAAATGCATTAAAGTATATTTGTATAGGCCTACTAAAAACACTCAAGTACATTTTTAATACATCTAAAGCCCTATTCGGACGGGACTAGTTTCACAGGGGGTCGTTAGAGAAATTTCTGTTTCACAGACGTACTTTGAGATTTTAATCCTGTCCGAATCTGCCATGTCTGTCTTTTTCTCACACGACCTCTGTAAAAATTCCAGAGCAAATTACCTACTGTTTTTCGTCAAACTCGGCGGTCCTCAGAGAAATCTAATCCCGTCCGAATGCGAATGTCTGTGATTGCCGAAAATGTTTTTTTCCAAAACGCTTTTTCTTGTGTTTTTGGTCAACGTGAACTACCGTACAATCTCTCGCTATCGCGCCGGGTATTCAAGTTTCTGCTTTTTGCGCACCGATAATGGATGTAGACATGTAGATGTGTTCGGTAACGTTATACTGCGAATAAATAAAAAAATGAAATCAACAAGAAGAGCCAAATCACGTAAACTGTTAAGACTGGCAACTGTAATATCAGTTTCAGGTAAGATTACTTTCATTTCTGCACTTAATTAGCCTACATAACGTGTAAATTATATAAGTT
Source organism: Leuciscus leuciscus (assembly GCF_965113295.1). Classification (NCBI taxonomy): domain Eukaryota; kingdom Metazoa; phylum Chordata; class Actinopteri; order Cypriniformes; family Leuciscidae; genus Leuciscus; species Leuciscus leuciscus. The sequence continues at coordinate 31,483,941 of NC_138735.1, forward strand.
AAAACTTTTTATTCCAGTGGGTTTATTAACCCAGTTCTATAAAATCATGATGATAAATGTATGTTTAGATTTTTTATACTACAATTTTTATAAAATGTTTACAAAACACTAAATACGTTAAGACGTTTTACTTTATATTTCATCCGCAATCCACACATTCTGAACACGTGATCTTCTGCCATGCCCACATGTAAAACACAGACACTCCTACCTCGGTAATAAACACGGAGATGTTAGTCCCGTCCGAATCCGTACATGAAATCACAGACGTAGGTTGATAAGAATTGTAACTCAAACGTCGTTTGGAAAACTAGTCCCGTCCGAATAGGGCTTAATAGTATGACTTTTTCCCCAACTGAATCAAACTTAAGTAGCCTATAATAATAATAGGATAATAATAATCTTATTCTGGCCTCACAGAACCATTGGGTTCCTCCAGATGCTGGCTTTAACATAAGAGATCTTCCAGGAATCACTTACAGTAAATGTTAAAAGATCTTCCAATAACCCTTTTACCGCATTCAAGTTCCTCTATTTTCCCCCAAAGCACTTCGAGGTCTCATGGTGAAAAGGTGACTCCAGAACCTCTGAACTACAAAGTGCAGTTTTTTACCCCAAAAAACAAAAAGTCATGCCATAGAGGGCTAAAGGATCCCATAAGTTCCAGCAAGAACTTTGAAGATTGTCAATGCTCCTCCAGTAACCCTACTATAGGAGAAAGAGCTTTGAGGCACTTAAATTACATTTTGAAGTTCCTTGAGTATCCGACAGGATATTTGAGGTTCCTTTAGTTTATACAGTGATAGCGACGTCATGTATGAAGCACAGCTCACACAGGAGCCACTTTCAAGCAGCTTTCTGTTGGTCAAATCCAGCGAATTCCAGTGACCAACTTGGTCCCATAGCAGACTGATCTCATGAAATGGCGTATGTATGACACGCCAATTCGTATTTCCATTTTTGGCGTGTTATCAACACGCATAATCGCTTTTCAGCGTGTTTATCAACGCCGTTGACTTAACGTTACATTACTGTATATATAAATATGACCTACCCCAACCGCGTCCCTAAACCTACCCGTCACTGGGGTTAATACCATTTATGAGTGTTCCACGTTTCATTACTGTATATATAAATATGACCTACCCCAACCGCGTCCCTAAACCTACCCGTCACTGGGGTTAATACCATTTATGAGTGTTCCACGTTTCATTACTGTATATATAAATATATATGACCTACCCCAACCGCGTCCCTAAACCTACCTGTCACTGGGGTTAATACCATTTATGAGTGTTCCCCTACCATCCTAGGGAAAAAAATATTGCTCCCCAGATGTAGATATACATTTTACTCCGTTTCGCTCGGACATTTAACGGCGTTCACATACACGCGGAATCACTCTGACGTTTAACGGCGTACACATACACGCAGAAGATGACGGTTCGTTTCGGCGTGGACATACAAGCGGATAGCTCAAAATGCGTATAAATAACACGCCACTTGACTTGAAAGTGGCGTGTATGTTTACGCAAAGTCATGATGTCATGTTGCCCATAGTGACATTTTTGACCACACACGAAATTGCTGATCATGTGGATTCTTATTGAAATTACTGGAATCCACCAGTGAACTTTCACAGAACAACAGATAATTTTACTGCATCTTAATACTATTTCCGGGTCGAAGCCTCTACTTCTACTTCCTCTATCTTGTTTCATGAGAATACTCAACATCCATTTATGAACACTGTTGATTCAAGTCACACATTTAAGCTTTTCAAAAGCCATAGTGTACATTACACTCTCCAGTCTAACGGCATCCCAGACTTCAAAATTCTATGATTCAAAATAGCTGAATAACTAACCATCTGAGATTTCGGTATAGAGATAAAAGTTAGGATTATAATTTTCAGGAATATTACAGTACAATGAGTGTATATTAGCACTGTTTCTTTGTTTTTGACATCTGATAGAGCTTTCGGACTTGGAAACAGTGATGTCAGACTTACCATCGGACTGAAACACAAATGTTTTAAAGTTAAGTGAAGATTTTTTTACATTGATTCATTTCGTGGAACATATGTGTTTCCATGCATTTTGTTGAAATGTCTTTTCTTGTATAGCCTGATTGGTTGATTATTCATGTTTCTTATGTATTATACAATTTTTTGTGTGTATTCATTGATATTAATCTATAGTTAGCTTTTTTCCCATGGGAAATGTGCATGGAAGTGTATGTATAAAAATGAATATAAATATGTAAAAAAAAATCTTATTTTGTATTTGGTTCAATTTGTTTATTATAATAGAAGTCAAAGGTAACCATAGTAACAACATGAAATTAAATATTTAAAAAATGAAATTTGGTTCCTGGAGGCACCCAAAGTGGTTCCACACAGTACCTAATATATTCCTCAGGAAACTTGTGTGGTTCTTCAGAGAACTGCCCCTTTTTAAAGGGTGCCTAGAGGATCTACAGACGGTTCCGCCGGTGTGGCAAAGTGAAAAACCCCAAAAGGTTCCTCCAGGCACCTTTTATTTTTACAGTGTGGGATGTCAGAACTACATTACAGACCACAGCTCATACAACAGGAGCAACTTCATTTGCATGAAGAGTGGTAAACTGCTACAGGATAAAAGGTTTGAGATTTGGATGCTCTGGGTTCATTCTGATGCTGGTTTGCCACTGCTTTGCTGTAATAAACTTAATCATTGATATCTTAAAAATCCACATAATTTTTTCTTACAACATATAAACAACATTTAAACTTTATCTAAAAAGATATGAGAAATAAAACAGACAAACACTTTATTTGAAAAACTAAAATCTGAATGTTTATTGTACTGAAATCCTGATTTGCATAATGATTTGGAACACAGTGTAAGTGCATAGTGTATAGTGCGTCATTTGGGATACAACCAATGTGTAGTTAATGTAACTTTATTTGATTTCCTCATGATATTAAGTGATATAACTGTTCTAAAACTTGTGACAAGTCCCTGTTTTCCAAATAGACATATGTCCCAAAAATATTTGGATACTTTAGTAACGAATCAAAACATTAGGTGTCTGTATGTGTGTCTCAAATGCTGCAGGATCTTTTCTCTTCATTAATGTCACTTTTCTTCATCATGTCTGAAGTCTCGGTGTGTTGAAATCAGCTGGTGTTTTGGTGATTTTTGGCTTCTTGTCAAGTGCACAGGCATCCAGCAGAGGAACCACAGGTGAAGAGAATCAATAAAAAAAAATCCTCAAACCACAAACAAACTCTTATTAAAATAATTTTTCTAAACTTTGTTTGGTCGTTCTTTTTACCATGTTACAGCATTCAGACTTTCCAAGTTAAACTTAAGTGATCAATTACATTTTGGGGACCAATTTACATATAAATACAATATATGGGACAATTATTGCAGTCATAATCACATATAAAAAATCATCTCTGATTTCCTGACCCTTGATTTCCTTTTTTAGTCACTCATGTATCACAATACTCTTTGATTTTCTTTTTCTACTACCTTCTTAATGTCTTCCAGTGTTTCAGCTTTTTCAGTCTCCTTTATTTCCTTCAGCTTCTCGATCAGAAAATCAATGTGCTGGAGTGTGAACAGTGAATCAGTGTTGAGTGCGATCTCCTCCAGAGTTTCCACACAGTGATAAGCTTCCATCACCAGCTTTATTTTCTCTCTCTCTAATTCCTGCAGTTCTTCTTCCAGCTTCTGGACCAGAAATTCACCGTTACCAGTCTTACCATCATATTTCTTCTTTAATTCTTCATATGTCCTCTTCTCTGTCTTTGTCTTTGTTTCATATATTTTTGCTTCTTTGACGTGTTTGCTGTAGTGGCATTTCTTTGTGCACACTGTACAGTGATCATCTTTCATCACTTCACACCATGAGGGATCTCTGGCACACCAGCATCCTGGATAATGACAGTTCTCCTCACACACACTGCAGCATGTGGCCTTACTGGCTACAGAAGGATCAATATCAACCTTCTCTTTATAGGCCACTTCAACTTCATACTCAAAGTTCTTATTTTCTTTCATGTGTTCTTTGTTCTGGTCCAAAGCTTCTTGAGTTTGTTTCAGCTTATTTTGCTTTTGTTCCATTACTCTAACACGTGTCTGAAGATGGGAGATTTTTGCCTCTAATTGCTTCCATTGTTGTAAAACATCTCTAGACATCTTCAGGGTTTTTGGTTTTATGTTTTCAAGAAACTTGAACAATCCTTCCATTCCTCTAAAGTTGAGATTCCATGATCGTTCCTGTATAGTTTCATATTCTTCATTTTCATCAGCAGGTTCTGACTGACAGTTGTCAAACTGGAAAAACACTGGCTGATTCTTGTCATTCACTGCACACTTGACTTTAGCCTCTTTAACAGCCGTCAGAGCATTTTTAGGTTGAACTCCAGTGGAGTGTGTGAAGAGCAAGACAATGTTTTCAGCAATATCTTTCCCAAAAAAAAACTGAACAGAATTAAATATGTACATTTGTCTGTCAGAGAGACGATTTTGATGTGCCATCATCACCAGACACACTGCATCTATTTCATGAATCCCTTCTGTAGATTTACTCAAACTAAGCAAACTAATGCCGATCTCTTTATCTTTCTCAGCTCCACGAGTGTCTCCATATCCTGGTGTGTCGATGATTGTTAGATCAGTTTTTCTCTCTTGTGAATAAAACGTACTCGGTTACTAACGTAACCTCGGTTCTCTCTAGAGAGGAAACGAGTACTGCGTAATATCTTACGCTAGGGGAAATCTCTTTTCCGCGAGATACTGAAGCCAAAAAATTATCCTTAATTTTGAAATAATGTAAAACGCGTTGCGGCAGCATGCAGACATAGGCGAGACAGCTCGCGCGCCTATTGGCTGCCCTGCGGCAACTGCAGCAGCCTATCGATAAGGCCCTATCGTGACGTCATCACCAATGGGGGCGCTTCGCGCCCCATACGTCACGTCCCGCCGAAACGGGCGTGGCCTGGGGCTATAAATATAGCATCGAAAGGCTAGCTTACCGGTTTTTCATCGCCGGAGCGAACCGGAGCGTGCGCAGGCACGGCAAGATACGCAGTACTCGTTTCCTCTCTAGAGAGAACCGAGGTTACGTTAGTAACCGAGTACGTTCTCTTACGAGAGGTACTCTCGTACTGCGTAATATCTTACGCTAGGGGAAACAGTGTAAAACGCCGTGCATGCTATGATCCAGCACCAAAGTCCCAAGGGCAGGTGCCCGGGCTCATGTAGTACATGATCATAAGTGACTCACAGAGAGCCCAGGAAGAGTGGCTAGAATAGCATCATTCCTGTAATGCAGCATCCTATAAGAACAGTTATAGTGATGGTATTTACTCAGTCAGGGCGACCCCGGCCTGGACTGATGAATATAGTGGGTCTTACACATTGCCCATAGAGCTGCGCGATCTAAACGAGCGTTGCTCGCGCTATTTTGGTATTCTGGGCCGGACGTACTCGGGGCAGACAGTACCGATTTCTAGACTGAAAGCAGCTTAGCTTGCAGAGCGGGAACCTCTAGGTTATAAAACCTTATAAATGTAGACGGGGAGGCCCAGCCTGCCGCCATACAGATATCTTGCAAGGCAATCCCACTAGACCAAGCCCACGACGAGGCCACGCCTCTCGTGGAGTGCGCTCTGACACCCAATGGGCACTGCAAGCCCTTAGAGGTGTAAGCCAGCGCTATAGCATCGACTATCCATCTGGATAGGCTCTGTTTCGAAACGGCGAGTCCCTTAGAACGTCCGTAGAGTGAAACAAAGAGCTGCTCCGTCTGTCTGAAAACAGACGTGCGGGACACATAAGCCCTTAGCGCCCTGACTGGGCAAAGGAAGCTGGCGTCCTTCTCCTCGTTAGAGACCGGCAGGGCAGACAGGGAAATTACCTGGGCCCTGAACGGTGTATTGAGGGATTTAGGGACGTACCCGTGCCTTGGTTTGAGTATGACTTTCGAGTCATTTGGCCCAAACTCCATACACGTCGCGCTCACTGAGAGCGCTTGTAAGTCCCCTATGCGCTTCACTGAAGCGAGAGCCAGAAGAAACACCGTTTTGAAAGACAAGTGTTTGATATCTACTGACTGGATAGGCTCAAATGGGGCACCCTTCATGGCCTCCAAGACCGTAGAAAGGTCCCATATGGGGACTGAGGGAGGTCTGGGAGGATTTAACCTCTTAGCTCCTCTAAGGAACCGAATGACCAGATCGTTCCTTCCTAGTGACTGACCAAGCGTTGGTTTGGAAAACGCTGCTATAGCCGCCACATAGACTTTGAGCGTGGATGGGGCTCTGCCTTCATCCAGTAGCTCTTGTAGGAAGGAGAGAACCTCCGTCACTCCACAGTCCAGGGGTGAAAAGCCGCGTGCTGTGCACCAGCTGGAGAACACTGACCATTTTGAGGAATAGAGCCGTCTCGTAGAGGGAGCTCTAGCCTGCATGATCGTGTTTAACACTCCCTCTGGGATATCAGAGGGTACCCGTTGATGGCCCACGCATGTAGGGACCAAAGCTCCGGGCGAGGATGCCAGATCGAGCCCCTGGCTTGAGAGAGGAGGTCCCTCCTCACTGGTATTGGCCATGGGGCAGTGCTCGTCAGCTGCATAAGAACTGGGAACCAAGCCTGGTTCTTCCAGAACGGAGCAACCAGTAACACTGAGCATCTGCTTTCCCTGATCCGCTCTAATACCTGAGGTAGGAGCGTGATGGGGGGAAAGGCATAGAGCGGGCAGCGGGGCCAGACGTGGGCCAGCGCATCCCTGCTCTTTGAGAAAAATTCCGGGCAGTGAGCGTTTTCTTGAGACGCAAACAGGTCTATCTTTGCTCTGCCGAATGTCTGCCACAGCAGTTGGACTGTCTGCGGATGCAGTGACCATTCTCCTGCTGGAACATTGTTCCTGGACAGTCTGTCTGGTCCCACATTCAGGTGGCCAGGCACATGCGCTGCTCTGAGCGAGCGCAAATTGTGCTGAGCCCATACCAGGAGGCGTTTCGCTAACCTGTATAGGTTTCGGGATGTGATGCCTCCCTGGCGATTTATGTAGGCTACCACTGACATGTTGTCCGAGCGGACCAAGACGTGGTGTCCTGCTATTTGGGGACGAAAGCGCCTCAGCGCGTTGTCGACTGCCATCATTTCCAGGCAGTTTATGTGCAGAAGCTTTTCCCGTTCTGACCACTGGCCAAAAAACGGTCTGCCCTCGAGCAGTGCTCCCCATCCCGAGGTGGAGGCGTCCGTGGACACCACCTTCACACTCGAGGAAGTCCCCAGGCTTACACCTGACTGGTACCAGTCGGTCGCTCTCCAGGGTATCAGTGCTGAGACGCATTCCTGATCGACCTTGAGACGAAAGAGACCTGAAGTCCATGCTCGACGCGGTACTTGCGCTTGTAGCCAGAACTGCAGTGGGCGCATGCGAAGCAGACCCAGCTGGAGAACTGTGGATGCTGCTGCCATGAGACCGAGCATCCTTTGAAACTTCTTTAGCGGGACTATAGTGCCGCGGCGGAAGGTTTCTGTCATGCGCTGAATAGTCAATCTGCGCTGTAGCGATATTTGAGCTGTCATTGACAGCGAGTCCAGTTCTGTGCCCAGGAAAGATATTCTCTGACTGGGAGACAGTGAACTTTTCGCCCAGTTGACTTTGAGACCCAGATTCTCGAGATGTTCGAGTAAAATGGTTCTGTGTTCTATGAGCTCCGTATGTGACTGAGCTAGAACCAGCCAATCGTCCAAGTAGTTCAAAACTCGCATTCCCCGAAGTTTCAGGGGAGCGAGGGCTGCGTCCATGCACTTCGTGAATGTACGGGGTGCTAGGGACAGGCCAAACGGTAGGACTGTGTATTGATAAGCCTGGCCCTCGAAGGCGAATCTCAAAAATTGCCTGTGACGTGACGCTATTTGTATTTGGAAATACGCGTCTTTCAGATCTATTGACACAAACCAGTCCCCGTGGCGAATTTGCGCGAGGATTTTCTTGGTTGTGAGCATTCTGAACCTGCGTTTTGAAAGCGCTACGTTCAGTTGTCTTAGATCTAGAATGGGTCTGAGACCCCCGTCTTTTTTCGGAACCAGAAAATATCTGCTGTATAGCCCCCCTTCGCTCTGAGCTTGAGATAAAGGCTCTATTGCCCCTTTGCTCAACAGCTTCGCAATTTCGGTACGAAGTACACTTGCTACTTCCTTTTCTACCGTGGTTTCGACTCGCACCGCACAACGGCGGGGACGTCGAGCGAACTGTAGCGAATAGCCTCTTTTTATAATGTTCAGCACCCATTCTGATACACCGGGAAGCTTTGCCCACGCATGTGCGTGCATAGCTAAGGGTTGAATGAGATTGGAGCTCTGGTCGTGACATAGTGGCGACCGGGGAGCTTCGGTATGCTGTATTATAGACACCGCATTTGCAGCGCTCGAGGCGGGGAGTGTTTTGATCACAGCGGGCGGTTCGCCCGCGCTCGGCTCTCTCACGGCAGGTAGCTGAGAGACGGCGAGCGTGGGGGAAACCGAGGGATTCGTCATGTCTGTGAGTGAATGTGGGCGCAGGACAGCGGGCACATTTGCACTGAAAACACCATCGACCTGAGTCGGTTGTATGTGTGTTGGTTTCGTTTTTACAGAAACCAAGAGACATGCAGCGTGTAGTGTTTGTGGGCACTGGGACGTGGGCACGTTCACTACATTCTGTGCGCAATCGACATGAGTCGATTTTATGTGCGCGAGCCCTGTGGGGCGGGCTGTGTCTGTGTGTAGGAATGGGCACTGGGCAGTGGGCATTTTTACTACACTCATAACACCGTCGGCCGTGGCCGGAATACCAGAAAATACGCTCTTTACAGGATTTATCTGGGTCGCCGTGAAAACGGCGTTTGTGTACAGGCAAGCGGGTAATGCAACCGACTTGTTTACTGCAGAGTACACTGGAACAGTCGCATGTAATGGAACTGGACGAGCGGGAAGTTTTGGTGGAAACCCGGCCGCAGCGGGGCTTGAACACCGTCGTTTTCCTAAGCTGGCTAGGAAGACTTTGAGGCCTCGGGCTTCATCTCAACCTTCGGCCGAGTCCCACGCTGTGGGGGGCGGCGGCCGGCAGAGCGAGAGCGTGGTCTCTGGTCCCGGGCCTGTCGACGCTGTGAAGCGGCGGCGGGGGGCGGTGGCTGCGAGCTGCGAGCAGACGGCTGTTTAGAGCGGCCTGATGCGGAGCTAGAGCGCTTTGGCAAAAAGTGCTTCATGGCCTGCGACGTCTTTTGTACCTCAGCGAATCTGTCCGCGAAATCTTTGACGGACGATCCAAAGAGGCCAGTAGCAGAAACGGGGGCGTCGAGGAACACAGAGCGCTCCGAGTCCGGCATTTCTGAAAGCGTCAGCCAGAGGTGTCTCTCAGCAACGGTGAGAGAGGCCATGTTCCGCCCTATGGCCTGTGCAGCGGATTTCGTAGCGCGGAGTGCGAGGTCCGTAGCGCTCCTTAAATCCGCCACGTTGATTGCTTCCGTGCCTTCCTCGTCCAGCTTTCGGAGAAGGTTAGCTTGGAAGATCTGGAGAGTGGCCATAGTGTGTAGCGCTGATGCAGCCTGCCCAGCGGCGGTGTAAGCGCGACTGTGCAGGGTGGAAGTAGCGCGGCAGGCTTTTGAAGGTAGCGCCGTCTTAGTCCGCCGTCCAGCAGAGGGCGGGCAAAGATGGGCTGCTACCGCCTCCTCCACTAGAGGGAGAGCGAGGTATCCTCTGTCTTTGGCACCGTCCACCACGGAGAATGCCGCCGAAGCAGAGGAACGTAGCCTGGCTGAAAAAGGGGCGCTCCAAGACTTTGCCAGTTCTTCATGAAGCTCAGGAAGAAACGGGGCGGGTCTTGAGGGCGTGGAAACGCGGTCCCCTTGCAGAAAACAGCCGTCCAGACGGTTGCGTGTAGGCTCGGCGGGCGCGGACCACTCGAGGCCGAGGCTCTCTGTGGCCTGTGTGAGCAGACGCATCAGCTCAGCTTCAATGCTGGCCCGTTTTCCTGACGACTCGCGGGCAGAAGAAGGGGCGAGGTCCACAGAGCTCGCCCAATCCTCGCTGTCCGAAGCCAGGATAGAGCAGTTGTCCTCCTCGAAAACTGCCGCTTCTTCCTTGTCATCTCCGGCGGAAGCGGCGGCCAGCGGCGGCCACTGTCCGGGAGTGAGAGACTCGAGAGAAGCAGACGGCGAAGCTGGCAGGCGCACCGGCGAGCTTTTCTCGGTGGGAGGCTCAGGGATCCGCTGAGCACGGCGCTTTTTACGGCGCGGCGTCGAAGCGGGGGGTGCAGGCTCGTGGAAAGTTGCCATGCGAGTCCTCAGAGTCGCCATAGGCATAAGCTCGCAGTGAGGGCATCCGCCGTCAGCGAGCGCTAGAGCCGCATGTCCTTCACCCAGGCAGGAAACGCAGATGACATGGCGGTCCCCGTCGCTGAGTGGGGCTCGGCACGAGCCACAGGATGGACGAGACATCTTGAAAAAGACGCTCTGCTCTTTTAGAAAGGGAGTGTGAGTCGCGGCGGCGAACACACACAATGCAATGAAAGGATATAACGCCGGATAGCGTAGCAGGAACGGTGGTTGAAGGCGGCGCGGCCAGCGACTCCAGGTACCGAACTCGTCCCGCTGAAATGCTGTTTCCACGGCGCGGCTTCTTCTCTCTGGATCCAGCGATGCGTGAGCTCCGCTGAAGAGATGAAAAATCGGTAAGCTAGCCTTTCGATGCTATATTTATAGCCCCAGGCCACGCCCGTTTCGGCGGGACGTGACGTATGGGGCGCGAAGCGCCCCCATTGGTGATGACGTCACGATAGGGCCTTATCGATAGGCTGCTGCAGTTGCCGCAGGGCAGCCAATAGGCGCGCGAGCTGTCTCGCCTATGTCTGCATGCTGCCGCAACGCGTTTTACATTATTTCAAAATTAAGGATAATTTTTTGGCTTCAGTATCTCGCGGAAAAGAGATTTCCCCTAGCGTAAGATATTACGCAGTACGAGAGTACCTCTCGTAAGAGAACCCATAAACAGTGGTGATTGAGGTCTGACTGTGAACTGATGTTCGGTCACTCTGATCATCTGTGATCTCAAACCAAACCTTGTCTTCTCTCTTCACACCCAACATGTAGTTGATCATCGCATTGATCAGGGCTGTTTTCCCTGTTCCTGTTTCTCCCACCATCAGAATGGTTTTATGAGGTTTGTTTTTGTCTCTCTCTCCAAATGTCATCTTTCTGAATGGTTCTGTTTGATCCAAATTGTCTGAACTTGTTTGCAGATGATATCGGGCAAGATTTCCATCTTTAACTAAGATGCATTGGTTGATGATTTTGTCCATTTTTAATAATTATTGACTTAGTAATTATTTCCTCTGTAATGTTAAAACAGAAAAAAAAAAAAACATGTTATTGTATATGCAAGATGTTTAGGTTTATTATGAGCAAAAGTACATTTAATATGGCACATGTTTTTATGATAAATATTTTAATGCATACTTATATTAAACAACTTAAAATTCACAATAAAATTGTATGTATTGTATGTAAAATTTATTTCTAAATAAGCTCCTTTTAGTTCACAATGACATAAATGTAATTAATAATATTAATTATAATAAACTGTTTAGCTGGTAAATCTTACCAAAGTTAGATATATCTATGGCGAGATTTATTTTACATAGGCTAAACAGCCAAAGTCATAAATAGCCCACTTAAGTCTGCAGTGAAGTATGATTTCACATTTTTTCTCTTTTTTTTTTTTTTTAAATATGTGATATATATCTCAACCATATCGTGAACAAAAACAAAAGGGCCAAAAATATAAAATGTCAGAGCGAGCATTTCACATGCAGCCTAATATATGCATTGAAATAGAGAATGAGAAAGTGACGTCACGCATTTCACTCCACGTTGCATTGTAGGAAGGCGTCGCCATCTTGGAAGGATACACTATCCATTGTCATGGTTACTCCGACAGTGAGACCGAAAGAAATAGCGACAGAGAGAGCAGCTTGATATTTGTTTGCATTTTTGCGATAAGACACAGTTTCTTGGGAATAAATGGAGAAGGAGAAAGCGAAAGGAAAGGGGCTCTATCAGGAGAGACTAAATAACAATGCCAGGCAGCGTTATCTAGAGAAACTACTTGACATCAATAACATGGACCCTTACAACCTGCTACAGAATGGACGAAAGACCCAAAGCACTGCCACCTTTCACATACCCTGACATGACAGACCAGTCCATTACCTGGTTTATGGTATCAGTGCCTACACAATGCAAGAGTTCAGAAGCTTTAAGTCATTAGAAGCTTATGAATAATTCTGCTGCTGCAGGGTGCACGACTTACAAACTCCCAAACCTGTAAACTGCGAGAGCTCAGTCATACTTGAGGTTTCAGGCGTCATTCATATGTGGAAATAAATCTGATATGAATCATGTGCATTTGCACCTGCCGTGCGAGCGGACAGATCGGACATTCCCCTGTCAATGCGAGTCGTACGTCATTGAAAAAATACTGTATATCTATAACAAATTGACCAACTCTAGTTGAATAACAGAGTATTAATTTAGTTTGTGTTAAAAATGTGTTGCTGTTGACTCATGACTCAGTTTCTCTTAATAATGCTTTCTTAATAAAGCATTGTAATTTAGTCTCTCCCGATAGAACCCTTTTCCTTTCTCTTACTCCATCTCCATTTATTCCCAAGAAACTTTGCCATATCGCAAAAATGCAAACTAATATCAAGCTGCTATTTCTCTCGGCCTCATTGTCAAAGTAAAAATGGAAAGCCATCCAAGATGGCGACACCTTCCCGAAATGCAACGCAGAGTTAAAACATTGTGACGTAACTCCTCATTCTCTAAAATGTTCGAATGTAGGCTACACTCGAATTCAGAGAGGATTGTGGGTAAAAGTAGTGAACGAATGAAGGGAATGATGTCGTTTACTCAGAATTCAAACCACTACAAAATGGCGAACACACGATATAATCGTTTAGGCCTATATAGCCTACTGTCTATGGATATAATGCACTAGCGGTTTCGGATACAGTATAAATCGGGTTTCCGTGAGGTAGTCAACTTTCCGTCCATCCGTGCTATCACGTCCATTACTTTAATAAATGTATGTCACAAAAACATTTTAAAACATATAGAAACCAAGGCCAATTTGGTTTGCGCGAGATGAACATTGTTTTCTGACAATCATCGATAATTGTTTCATTAAAGGTTAAGAAAAACCTTATTAAAATGCGAATGGCAAAACACCATTTAAGTATCACATTGACATCACTTAATTTAATGTTAGGCCTACTTGAAAAGCGCTCTGGTCTTAAATCTCCTGGATGCAGTTTATGGGCGTGATCTGGTCGTCATGGAAACAAGTCTAGGTCTCAGACAATAAAAAATAAAAGAAAAACAAAAAAAATATTTTTTTGTATAAATTTAGGTTAATCCGGGATGAATGCAGGAAAAGAGAATGTTAACTTTTCCTATTATACCATCAATAATAAAATAAAGGTCATAGGCTTATTAAAATGACAGGATGATGTAACGTAGTTACCCTTTTGAAAACAGTTGAGATGTTACGTGACACATCAATGTCACATAAGGCTATGGCTACTTTTATTTTTCCACACAATTATGTCGTAATACAGATGTTATGTCGTTTTCACGACATTTCTCGTAATAACGAGATGTTATTTCGTTAAAACGACATAACTATTTTTCTCGTTAAAACGACATATTTTATCGTAAGGACCTACGGTGACGTGCAATATGCCTTTAACATTTTTTTTTTCATTTAGTAATATGATTTGATCTCAAATATCTATCAGTGTCTATACTATAATTTGGTATAATTCTTTTAGAAGTTGAACTTGCATTTTATCAAGCAATTTAAGGCTAATAAACTTTAAATACATTTACCATAAATAGCCTATTACTTCAGAAAAAAAATATGTAAATCCATCGAAATAGAATAATAGAGATTAATTGTTTTTATTTTCATGAGAACATTAAAACTTTGAATCTTAATTAGTTTTATATTCTGTGTTTTGTATTAGCAAATACCTTAGCAGTAAATAATACCACCGCTATGCCCCAAATTCAAACATTTCTTCCTTAACCCTTCGCCATTTGACATTACAACCCGCCAGGTGAACGACAATTATCAAGTCAAGTCAAGTTTATTTATATAGCGCTTTTCACAATACAGATTGTATCAAAGCAGCTTCACAGTATTAAATTAAAATAATACATCAATGTTTGTTTCTAGTGGAAAACGTCCACGTTTGGTAATGCTGATCAATAGTATTGTTGATTGATTAATTAAATTAAATATCCCCAAATTATACGTTCTAAATACAAATATAGCCAAATATGCACATATAATAATAATAATAATAATAATAAATACATTATACAATACATATATGTCCTTTTTACGAGAAAATATGTCGTTTTAACGAGAAGAAAATTTTAAAATTTTAACGAAATAACACCGCGTTAGTGTGTTACGGGGAAATATGTTATCTTGTTATTATGACATAATTCTGTGGAAAAAATAATATGTGGCCACCGTATACGTTAGGCTATAATTCTTTTAGAAGCTGAACTTGCAGTTTATCAAGCAATTTGAGGCTAATACACTTTAAATAAATTTACCATAAATATTACTTCAGAATGAATATGTAAATCCATCGAAATAGAATAATAGAAATTAATTATTTTTATTTTTATGGGAACATTAAAACTTCTAATCTTAATTAGTTTTATATTCTGTGTTTTGTATTAGCAAATACCTTAGTAGTAAATAATAGATATAGGCCTAGTATAGATACTGATAGATATTTGAGATCAAATCATATTATACTAAATTTAATATAAAACTATGTATACATATAAAAATTGTTATATGCTTATGTATAACATTATATGTTTACTTAAGACACACTGTGAATAATATCTTGACAGTCATCAGATAATTCATTTCAGTTCAAAATGAATTAAAATGGATTTACTTACAATGTGATGTTTTGATCAGTCTGTCCTTCTTCAACTCACACTGAGAATCTGCAGACAACTAGAACAGAAAGCCTATTTTATACTGAAGCCAACATCCTCTTCTGAAGGTGAAGGTCATGTGATTTACCGGAACACATGTTTTTTTTTTATTATTATTTATTTTATTTATTTTTTTATGCAAAAGGTTCCAGGTATACCAAGTGTGATAAACAAAAACAAAATTGTTTATTGATATTTGTACTTTTACATCGCAGAAATGTGTGATGCCAAATATTACAGTTTTTTTCGATTGCTAAACGACAGTGAGCACAACTGGAGTCACATGTGCAAAACTCTAACTACAGTCTGCACAGCAGCAGTTCATGTGGACCAAACTCTAGTTCGTTTTTCATTGCTTGAACACAGTTTTCAAAACTCTACACACTTATCCCATGACTTTAACCACAACCTGCACAACACTGTGGATTTACAACACTTTGTTCAAATGCTAACACACTGCTGTCAAAACTGTGAACCACACATTCAAAACAGAATAGATTTCAGCCTTGTGCCTTTCAAACACTGATGAGTGCAATCTCAGCTGAAAGGCTCCCATACACAAAATATATTTGAAATATATTTTTGGAATATATGCAAATATTCGAAATTGGCCCAATAAATATATTTTAGTTAAATATATGTAAATATATGTAAATATATTTCACACTTACAGTAACATCATATATTTTTGTTATATTTCAGAATATATTTCAAAATGATAAATATAAGTGACCAACAATGCAAATATATTTCAATGTATTTATATGCCACATATATTTTTTACACTTTAAAATATATTTCAATATATATTTTTTTCTGTATGGGTGGAGGTGGAAAGTGTTTGGTCACCACCCACATGACCAAATGTCTCTTTTGGAAGCCATGCGTGCCGGATGTGAGGACACAAGTCCAGAGGACTGCCAGGGATGGATAAGGCACTCCAGAAGGTTCTTCCCCAGGTGCATGGCAAGAGAGAACATTAGATGTGATGTTGATGAAAACCTGTGGCCTGACGCCAGAGAGAGGCAGGATTAGCCCCTCAATTATTTGTTTGAATTACAGTATGTACTTTTAGTTTCTACCTTTTTTTTCTCATTACTGTAATTCCGTAAATTACTACAGACTATTGAAGAAAACTGCTAATTTTCATTTACCTTAAAGAATTGTTATGTTCTAAAAATGTAAATAAATCATGTGAAAGAATGTCACTCTTTTCTTTGAAGAAAATATTACTTTGTATGAAGTCACTGAAATAATTCAAACTGTAAAGATGAAAAGTTTGTATTCTCTGTATTGGTGTTTGATGCTAGTGTTTTTCCTCTCAGTGTGTTCTGAGTGACAGTGTGTGTTATCTCAGTGAGGGTTGTGTGTAGTGTTTTTCCTCTCAGTGTGTTCTGAGTGACAGTGTGTGTTATCTCAGTGAGGGTTGTGTGTAGTGTGTTTACTCTCAGTGTGTTCTGAGTGACAGTGTGTGTTATCTCAGTGAGGGTTGTGTGTAGTGTTTTTCCTCTCAGTGTGTTCTGAGTGACAGTGTGTGTTATCTCAGTGAGGGTTGTGTGTAGTGTGTTTACTCTCAGTGTGTTCTGAGTGACAGTGTGTGTTATCTCAGTGAGGGTTGTGTGTAGTGTGTTTCCTCTCAGTGTGTTCTGAGTGACAGTGTGTGTTATCTCAGTGAGGGTTGTGTGTAGTGTGTTCTGAGTGACAGTGTGTGTTATCTCAGTGAGGGTTGTGTGTAGTGTTTGGCTGCACTGAGCCTGTTTTGAGCCATGTGTTAAGAGTTGTGTTGCTTGGAGTGAGTTTTGCAGGTGATGTGAACTGTTTAGCTCAGGTGACTGATGGTAGTGCAGACTGTAGTTAGAGTTTAGCAATCGGAAAAAACTGTAAGCATGTAGACAACTTAACCCTTGTGCATCCTTGAGGACATTTTTGGCTTTTTCAGTTTTTTTTTTTTATCACTTTACCTGTGTTAATGCTAACTGCATAAAATTTGGCACGGGTGTGTATTTTTATTGGAATTTTACTATTTCATCATCATTTTCTTTAAAAAATCTATTTTGCACTAGTTACACAAAATACTTCCTCTCAGGACCTTAAGGACAAAAATGTCCCCATTGAAACCCATTAAAACTGCATTTTTTAATCCCTGTGCCGTTTAACTATAAAATGATGCAATCTTTTTTAATAGGCTTTCATTCTGTTGGCAAGGCTTCAAAATTGACATTTTAAAAAAAATGTATCAAATGGTGCCATTTTTTCAGGTTAGGCCTATAAAGCAAATACTCGCTTTATTCCTGTTTTCTGCTTCGGCATATTATAGAGCCAATTGGATAAACTATGCAACGATAATTGTGTGGGTTTGTTGGTATGGATGTCTAAGTGTGGTTTGTATGTGTGTAATAAAATAAAAAGTGTGTTTGTGTGCTTGTAATATTTGAGAGAGAAAAACTCAACTGCAAATCGAAAATTCAATCACTGTGTTCACCAGTGGAGTTTTGCTGGCATCCAATGGGGAAAGTCTGGTACTGCGCCCAAACAAAATCTTACTGAAAGCTTATTGTTTGAGATATCGTCCTCAAATTCGGAACACAACCTGTCTAGATTTATGGCTTTGAATTTATATCAGTTTTAGAGTTCCAAATGTTTCATAAAATATATATTTTAGATAAAATATTGATTATAATGTTCATAAATATTTTTCATAAACTTAAATTTCTATAACATTTTTTTGGTTGCACTTTTAAAAAAAATTTCACTTCAACAACAATCTGCCAAGGGTCTTCTTTAAAATGAGACCAAACTTAAGTATTTGCTCCCAAGCATAACATTTTTATGAGAGTTTTTTGACTTGGACATTTTTGTCCACTTTGGACCTATGTGTAATTTTTTTTTTTTTTTTTTTATGTTAACTGCATGAATTTTGGCACAGGTGTGTATTTTTATTGTAATTTTACTATTTCACCCCCATTTCATTTGAATTTTTTTTTTTTTTGCACTAGTTACACAAAATACTTATTTATATTTTATATAAAATATTGATTATAATGTTCATAAATATTTTTCATAAACTTAAACTTCTATAACTTTTTTTTTGTTGCACTTTTTTTCACTTCAACAACAATCTGCCAAGGGTCTTCTTTAAAATGAGACCAAACTTAAGTATTTGCTCCCAAGCGTAACATTTTTATGAGAGTTTTTTGACTTGGACATTTTTGTCCACTGTGGACCTATGTGTAAGTTTGTTTTTGTTTTGTTAATGTTAACTGCATGAATTTTGAGCTGTTATAGAGCCAATTGGATAAATTATGCAATGATAATTGTGTGCGTGTGTTGGTATGGATGTCAGAGTGTGGTTATAAAAAATGTGTGTTATAAAAAAAAAAAAAAGTGTTTGTGTGCATGTGTGTGTTTGTAGTATTGAGAGAGAAAAACTCAACTGCAAATAACAAGCCAATCACTGTGTTCACCAGTGGAGTTTTGCTGGCATCCAATGGGGACAGTTTGGTACTGCGCCCAAACAAAATCTTACTGAAAGCTCATTTTTTGAGATATCAACCTCAAATTTGGAACACAATTTATTTAGATTTATGGCTTTGATTTTCTAGCCGTTTTAGAGTTCAACTTGTTTCATAAATTATATATTTTATATAAAATAATATTCATAAATCATTTTCATAAACTTAAACCT
Organism: Leuciscus leuciscus; assembly: GCF_965113295.1. Lineage (NCBI taxonomy): Eukaryota > Metazoa > Chordata > Actinopteri > Cypriniformes > Leuciscidae > Leuciscus > Leuciscus leuciscus. Next base: position 31,502,699 of record NC_138735.1, read on the forward strand.
ATATAACTTTTTTTTGGATTTACTTATAAAAAAAATTAACTTCAGCAATAATCTGCCAAGGGTATTCTTTAAAATGATACCAAAGTTAAGTCTGTGCTCCCAAGCTTCAACTTTTTATGACAGTTTTTTGACATGGACATTTTTGTCCTCTTTGGACCTATGTGTAACTTTTTTAAATTGATGCACAAGGGTTAATAATATTTTATAAAATTTTATCATAATTATTAAGAGATTACTATACATTTATGTCAGAGTTTGTTTTGCAGTCACCGCTGAAGAAATGATTAGAACATGTGAGTTAGGTTTAATTTCCCTTCATCCAGATGTAATTATTAATCACCAAATTCACCAACATATAAAGTTGTAGCAGGCCTACTTAAAGTATTAAACTGACAAAAGCCTGGGCCGGGTTTCCCGATAACGATGTATCTTAGCTGTTAAGAGCGCTTTCTACACTGTAAAAATAAAAGGTGCCTGGAGGAACCTTTTGGGGTTCTTCACTTTGCCACACCGGCGGAACCGTCTGTAGATCCTCTTGGCACCCTTTAAAAAGGGGCAGTTCTCTGAGGAACCACACAAGTTTCCTGAGGAACTCTTATATTAGGCACTATGTGTGGAACCACTTTGGGTGCCTCCAGGAACCAAATTTCATTTTTTTTTTATATTTAATTTCATGTTGTTACTATGGTTACCTTTGACTTCTATTATAATAAACACATTGAACCAAATACAAAATAAGAATTGTTTATTACATATTTTATTTTCATTTTATACATACACTTCCATGCACTTGGGAAAAAAAGCTAACTATAGATTACAGTTTTTTACAATCGCTATGACAGTTTTTTCAATACTTTTAACAATTTTCCAAAACTCTTAACACAGTTAGCTCTACATCCGTCTGTGTATGCTATACTATTAACACATTTCTTGTTGCTTTAACACAAAATGCATACAATTAACACAAATTTAAAATGCTTGAACTTCTTTTACACACAAGCTCAAACAAGACCAAAACAATGGATTTCTACTGCCAAATTTACCAGTGCTTTAACACTGTATGTCAGAACAGACAACACCATGTTCTAAACCTAACCTTACAGGCTAAAGTCAAGGTAAACCGCTGTTTATATTGTGAACTGAAACACAAATATATCCCCTGTATTGTATTCTATTCTTACTGAGAAACAGCTGATTGAATTATGCAAATAATTAGAAGATCTTTTTATTTATTTATTTATTTTTATTCTTCTGGTGCTTTTTCTGTTCGTATATTTTGTATTTTCACATTATTCCATTGCTAGTGAGAAACAGCTGATTGAAGTTATGCAAATATGGGACAATGTGGCATTCCACCATTCCCGTCTAGTCACAGCCTGGTTTGACGCCCATCAGAGGATGATGTCCATTTTCCTTGCCCCTTACTTCCCTTTGAGGAGTATTCTCAGCCTGGAGATGAAAGGTTTTTGACCATAGTCCACAGGACCAAATGTCCCTCCTGTATGCAAAAGATGCTGCATACAAGACATCACAGCTGAACACTACCAGGGGTGGATAAGGCATGTTACTGTAAAAGATTCTTCCCAAGATGCCTTGCCAGGGAAGATATCAGGTGTGATGTGGATGAGAACATGTGGACAAATGCAGAAGACCGGGCAGATTAGAAGATGGCCTTTTCTGTATGTATTTTTTGTATTTTCACATACAGTAATACTGTAAATGGCAGCTATATTGCATATTTTTGTTATCTTTGTTATCTGTCCTTTTGCAAATAAAGCCGTTACTGCAGTAATTCTGTCTCTGTCATCTTTTTTTCATAAACCATACATTCCATAAAGCTACTCTAAGAAAGGTCATTTATTTTGTTGTATTGAATTTCTGCTGCAAAAAAACAACAACAAAATGCATTTACATTACAAACAAAACAAAAATGTAGAGAGACTTCAAAAGAAACTGCAGTGCAAAACACAATCTATGATCAATACAATATCTATAGATATAATAGATAGTATAATATATCTATAGAATAATATGTCTGTTGTATAAGGGCAGACCTGACACATATAAAATAATGCAGTTTCTGTAATTCCATCTGATGTTAGTGTTTTTTATGACATTGTGCTATGATTGACTAAATGTTCCTGGTGTAAGAGAACATGTGTTAATGTTTTGGTAGACATGGTGTATAGTGTTAGTGTATTATTGTATTTTGAAAATTAGTTTTGTAGTTTAGTTTATAATGTGTGATTTTGAGCATGAAATTAACCGTTTTGCCAATTGTGTGTTTTAGGTGTGTTGGTGTGTTAAGAGTTTAGGAAACTTGTTAAATGTATTGAAAAATCTGTCATAGCGATTGTAAAAAACTGTAATATCAATGAATACACAAAAAAATTGTATAATACATAAGCAACATCAATAATCAACCATGTACATACAATAGGCTATACAAGAAAAGACATTTCAACAAAATGCATGGAAACTCATATGTTCCACGAAATAAATCAAAGTAATTTTTTTTTAATTTTGACTAATTAAAAATGTCCATCTTCACTTAACTTTAAAACATTTGTGTTTCAGTCCGATGGTAAGTCTGACATCACTGTTTCCAAGTCCGAAAGCTCTATCAGATGTCAAAAACAAAGAAACAGTGCTAATATACACTCACTGTGCTGTGATATTCCTGAAAAATATGATCCTAACCTTTTATCTCTAATCCAAAATCTCTGATGGTTAGTTATTCAGCTATTTTGAATCATAAAATGTTGAAGTCTGGGAGGCCGTTAGACTGGAGACTGTAATGTACACTAGGGGTTGCACGACTACTGATTTCTGCTAGTCGATTTCTTATCAAAACAATACTCGAGTTACTCGACTACTCGTGGTTCATGCTACTGTAAATGAAAAGACATGAAATAGCTAGATCTTATCAATAAACATGTATTAATTCATAGCCTAATGCAACAATTACATAAGTACACTCTCAAAACATTATAATTATGACATTTCATTTTTAAATGTTCATGTAATAGTCTAAAGCCAAATAAATAGCCGTTCTTGCCTTTCATTTCAGACGTCTGCTTCTGGGCCGTTCACATATCGCGTCTTTTTCGCGCTCAAGGTTGTTATTTCAAATGAAGGCGCCTGGCCAGCGCGCTCATAATGGAAGCAACGTGGTGCACTAGTTTTTCCAGGCGGGTTTTTCCTTCTCATCTCCAGAAATATATCTAGTAGTAAAGCTAATGCAAGGGCTAGAAATCAATTAATCTTTTGCTGAATGATACTTCTTCGTCGTCATCATGGAGAGCGCAGTTCATGGTTGCATAACAACGACAGACGTCACGCCATGGGAGCGCAAGCGCTTGTAGGAGACAGCGGCACGGCCGCGCGCTTTCCACACGTTTTTAGACGCAATATGTGAACGGCCTCTTGCAGAGTTGGCCAATTACAATATTTTTGTCATCCTTGATGAAATACTTCCACACATCTGACGTGTGGTGTCTGTTGGTGACGTTCGCCATTTTTAATTCATTTATGATTAATGGATGCTCGAGTAGTCGATTGTTTCCGACAGCGTCGACTAGTGGTTGAAGTAGTCGATCTATCGACTACTCGACTAGTCTATGCAAGCCCTAATGTACACTATGGCTTTTGAAAAGCTTAAATGTGTGACTTGAATCAACAGTGTTCATAAATGGTTGTTGATTATTCTCATGAAACAAGATAGAGGAAGTAGAAGTAGAGGCTTCGACCCGGAAATAGTATTAAGGTGCAGTAAAATTATCTGTTGTTCTGTGAATGTTCACTTGTGAATTCCAGTCATTTCAATAAGAATCCACACGATCAGCAATTTCGTTTGTGGTCAAAAATGTCACCAAGGTGGTCACTGGAATTCGCTGGATTTGACCAACAGAAAGCTGCTTGAAAGTGACTCCTGTGTGAACTGTGCTTCATACATTACGTCGCTACACTGCTGACAATGGTCAATGGACTTTTTTGCCTGTGTAATTTCACTAAATTCAAAAATGTGGCCGCACCTTTACTCGCTGCAACATAACATGCAATCAATAATAAAATCTTCACAAGGGACATGTGAGGTACTTAACGAGTTAGAAAAGTGAAAAGGTACAGCAGATTCGTTTTCCGTTTGTTTTTCCTCTTTTCTGGTGCATGGTCCAGGCACTTCAGTGATTTTCAGGTCTAAAGGAGGATTTTTATTCTTGTTCAAACTTGTATTTCAGCTTACCGAGATCCCTGCAAAGAACACAATTTACTGTTAGTAATGTTATTAAAGTGATAGTTGTGAAATTTAAATAATTTCCTCAGCCTTGTGACGTTCAAAACCTGTTTGACTTTCTGTCTGTGGAACCCAAAAGCAGATCTCATTCTCAGGCATAATGCAACCCCAGTCACCGTTCGATTTCACTGCATGAAACACAAGCAGAAAAAAAATTATGTAAATCATTCATGAAACCATTCTTATGTACACTTAGTTCAATTCAATGCAACAATTTATGTAAAAATGGTTAAGCTCCAAAAACGTCCCAGAAAAGATCCTAAAAATAATCAATGAGTTCACAACTCATGTGTTATGGGTTGTGTTGTAAGTCTTCTGAAGCCATATAATAGCTTTTTCCTTTTTTTTGTCGAAAAAGACTAAACTTGAAGTTATAATTCAGAGTTAAAATGTCTTATATTCAAATGCAAATGATAAAGATATAAGAAAAAATGCATAGCATTATTGGCGACAAACCTGTAATATTATTTTTCTGAGTAACATGAATGAGATTTGAGAGCATGAGGGAAGATTTTCAGAGAATAACTGATTAAAAAACACTAGTACACAGTCAAACAATACAATTTCACACAGAGAAAGTTCATAGTAATAAAGTACTTTCATGTGGTGCAGGTAACTTACTGTAATTCAATGTTGCCACTGAAATGTTCAGATTATTTTAGAAATGTACTGGTTGTTCTGGGGAAACAAAAGAACAAAGCTGATTATTCACAACATAATATTTATTGACCAGTAAATGGCTTTAAAATGGTATTTGAGAGAATGAGGGCACCTGTAGTAAGAAAGTTAGGCTAAACAAAAACAGACCAAACTATATTAACCTGCTTTTGTTATTCATAACAAACGCCAATGATGACAGAAGGAATCAGCTAAATTAGTTAGGCTATATCAGCAATTTGAAGACACAGTTGTACAGAATATGTTGAATTGAATGACAAAATCAATCTAAGACAATAAGTCAATAATTTCCATTTGTTCATTAGATCAACGTAGTTAGCTCTCTCTGTCCTAGCGTGTATCCCATATTTGTATAGGGTCCGCTTGTTTGCATGCTTTTCGCCACTTGGCTCGGTCCAGGGCATCATCAGTGGTGATATTTACTGCGCGCATATCCTCCGCCAGACGATCGTGCCACCGCTTCTTTGGCCGGCCACGCGGTCGTCGCCCGGGTGGTGATAGATTATAAGCCGTTTTCGCCACTGTCTCATCGCCACTTCTGATGACATGGCCATACCAGCGGAGTCGGGCTTCACGCATCTTATGGACTATGGGCACCACGCCCATGCGCCTTCTGACCTCTTCGTTCATGACGCGGTCGAATCGCGTGAGGCCGAGGGACCAGCGGAGCATCTTCATCTCCATAACATGGAGGGACTGCTCATGTTTGGTGGTGGCTGGCCAACACTCGGAACTGTACAACGCGACCGGGCGTACAACGGTTTTATAAATCTTGCCCTTGAGTGGTATGGGCATTCGGCGATCACAGAGAATGCCTGTGACTTGTCTCCATTTGAGCCATGCTGTGTTGACTCGGGCTCGGGCGTCAGGAAGAGAGTCACCGTCGCTCCGGATTAGAGAACCAAGATATTTAAATTCGGTGACTTTGTTTAATGGCTGCCCTCCAACTCTGATTGTCCCGTCAGTCTGGGGTCCGCAGTCCATATACTCGGTCTTCTTGATGTTAAGGCGCAATCCGTGCGCGTCTAACCGCTCATTCCAGTCTTGCACTTGACGTTCAAGCCCACAACGGGTTTTATCAGCTTGGAAGATGTCGTCGGCGAATAGAAGTGACCAGGGCTGAGACACCTGAATATCCCCCGTGGCAGTATCCATGCAAAGGATAAAAAGGAGCGGGGAGAGGGCGGATCCCTGGTGCACGCCAACGGTGGTCGGAAATGTTTCGGACAAGCCTGCAGGGCATCGGACTACGCTGGTGGTGTTGGTATAGAGAAGCTGGATCCATCGTACGTACTCTTCGGGGGCACCGTGAGAGCGGAGGGAATGCCAGATAAGATCCCGGGGCACACGGTCAAATGCCATCAACGTAGTTAGCATCGCGGCTAAAACCTTCATACCAGATACTGTACAATAAACGAGTGGTAAACACTGTAAAAACGTAGTAATGTATAATACATTTAGTTTATATATACGTGTGTTTGAATATATAGTGAGTACACTGTATTTATATTTATTTGGCGAGTTTACAAACCTTGTAACGGAGAGCCGAACAAACGGCGGAAGCTTTGATGAGAGGAGCCGTTACTTTCAAACCCGATGACGTCGATCAGCTGAGCTTTGTTGCGCGCGAGCAGCGCGAGGATCACTGAAGTGACGACAGCAGAGGAATAGCAGCAGTTTCGTGACAGAATGAAACTTCTCCTCCTGGTTCTTCTTCTTCATATAATATTATTATTATTTAGTGTTGTTGTTTAAGGTTTAAATTACTTAATAAAATAGGCCTATACTAAATAAATGTAAACTACCCAGGTGAAAATGACGTAGGCTACTGTTAAATGTATTAAAAATGCATTAAAGTATTTGTATTGTAGGCCTACTAAAAACACACTCAAGTACATTTTTAATACATTTAATAGTACGTCTTTTTCACCTGGGTATGTATACTGAATCAAACTTAAGTAGCCTATAATAATAATAATAGGATAATAATAATCTTATCCTGGCCTCACAGAACCATTGGGTTCCTCCAGATGCTGGCTTTAACATAAGAGATCTTCCAGGAACCACTTAAATGTTAAAAGATCTTCCAATAACCCTTTTACCGCATTCAAGTTCCATTTTCCCCCAAAGCACTTCGAGGTCTCATGGTAATGAAAAGGTGACGCCAGAACCTCTGAACTAAATACAAAGTGCTTAAAGGATCCCATAAGTTCCAGCAAGAACCTCAGTTTGTAAATGCTCCTTCAGTAACCCTACTATAGGAGAAAGAGCTTTGAGGCACCTAAATTACATTTTGAAGTTCCTTGAGTATCCGACAGGATATTTGAGGCTCCTTTAGTTTTTACAGTGTACGTGCAAGCGTACGAACGCTCGCAGCAATTCCACGAGCGTTTCCCAAAAATGCACTTAACATGAACGCGCGAGAACGCACTCTACGTGCTACTTAAGAGTCACTGTCCATTTGCGAAGTGCTGAAATATAACCTTATATGGAATCGTATTCTGAACGTTTAACCTAATAATTGTCATCTGTTGTGGATTAGCAATCAAGACAAGTCTATATAAAGCATCTATAGGCGGAGACACTGACAAAATGGCTGAACAAAAAAACAAAACAAAAAAACAAGAAAAGATAGCCTACCTTTCAAAAAGATTAAATTAATGTCCTTTTAGAGGAGATAGCGCGAAACAAAGATGTAATTTTTAACAGATTTAAAGGATTTATTTTATTTATTTTTTTATTCATTCATTTAATTTTGATGAAAATTATTAGATTAAATTATTTCTATTTTTTTGTTTTGTTTTCTTACCTTTTTAATTATTTAATTTATACATTCATTTAACCAACAACAAAAAAGAGTAATAAAGTGTACAATAAAGTACAATCAAAACCCCCAAAATTTGTCTGAGCAGACTGAATATAGTCTCATAAAGAGTGGCCTAACATGTGACACAAAGAAACCGATTAAAAACACACAAGACATTTGTTGAATACAAGGAGGTACGGAGTGGAGATTGATAAAAAAATATATATTTGTGTGTGCAAAGTACATACTTGATTTATCTTATTCTGTTTATTATGTCTGTTCACTACATTGTGTGATTAAATTTCACTAATTATCTAACAAATTGACATCTCTGAAGCTGTAAACTGCATTTTGAATAGTTGCTATTCAAATAGTTGCAGGTCATTTATTTTGTTGGTAGTTTTATAATAACCATCAGAATTAATTATTAGTATTTTATTTTATTTTTTTACCTGTTTAAATGCTGATGTTGTGGATTTGTGTTTTAGTGAGGACCCATTTGATCTGCATGAGGGCCACTATGCTATTAGCATCCTAACGCCACCTTGTCCTAACAGCCCGTTCTCATCCCAAGGCGTCATATACTGACGCTTTTGACATTTCGTCTACATCCAACGCACATGGCACCCTTTATTGTCAATATTAGACGCAGATAGATATGGGCCAGAAGGCGCCTCCTAGCGGTCTAACCCTAACCCTACCCCAGACCTAAACCTACGATACCCAGCGAGCAAAAAGTCGTCTAGAACAAGTCTAAAAGACGTAATTGTAAGACATCCAGAAGACGTCCTCACAGGAGCCAGAATGAAAGTTTTTTATACGTCTTTTCTGGACATTGTTTAGACGTTAATTAAAGACGTGCTACAGACGTAATTGTAAGACATCAAGAAGACGTCCTCACAGGAGCCAGAATGAAAGTTTTTTATACGTCTTTTCTGGACATTGTTTAGACGTCAATTAAAGACGTGCTACAGACGTAATTCTTAGACATCCAGAAGACGTCCTCACAGGAGCCAGAATGAAAGTTTTTTTATACGTCTTTTCTGGACATTGTTTAGACGTTAATTAAAGACGTGCTACACACGTAATTCTTAGACACCCAGAAGACGTCCTCACAGGAGCCAGAATGAAAGTTTTTTATACGTCTTTTCTGGACATTGTTTAGACGTCAATTAAAGACGTGCTACAGACATAATTGTTAGACATCCAGAAGACGTCCTCACAGGAGCCAGAATGAAAGTTTTTTATACGTCTTTTCTGGACATTGTTTAGACGTCAATTAAAGACGTGCTACAGACATAATTGTTAGACATCCAGAAGACGTCCTCACAGGAGCCAGAATGAAAGTTTTTTATACGTCTTTTCTGGACATTGTTTAGACGTCAATTAAAGACGTGCTAAAGACGTCATTCTTAGACATCCAGAAGACGTCCTCAAAGACGTCATTCTTAGACATCCAGAAGACGTCCTCACAGGAGCCAGAATGAAAGTATTTTATACGTCTTTTCTGGATATTGTTTAGACATTAATTAAAGACGTGCTACAGACGTAATTCTTAAACATCCAGAAGACGTCCTCACAGGAGCCAGAATGAAAGTTTTTTATACATCTTTTCTGGACATTGTTTAGACGTCAATTAAAGACGTGCTACAGACGTAATTGTTAGACATCCAGAAGACGTCCTCACAGGAGACAGAATGAAAGTTTTTTATACGTCTTTTCTGGACATTGTTTAGACGTTAATTAAAGACGTGCTACACACGTAATTCTTAGACACCCAGAAGACGTCCTCACAGGAGCCAGAATGAAAGTTTTTTTATACGTCTTTTCTGGACATTGTTTAGACGTCAATTAAAGACGTGCTACAGATGTAATTCTTAGACATCCAGAAGACGTCCTGACAGGAGCCAGAATGAAAGTTTTTTATACGTCTTTTCTGGACATTGTTTAGACGTTAATTAAAGACGTGCTACACACTTAATTCTTAGACACCCAGAAGACGTCCTCACAGGAGCCAGAATGAAAGTTTTTTATACGTCTTTTCTGGACATTGTTTAGACGTCAATTAAAGACGTGCTACAGACATAATTGTTAGACATCCAGAAGACGTCCTCACAGGAGCCAGAATGAAAGTTTTTTATACGTCTTTTCTGGACATTGTTTAGACGTCAATTAAAGACGTGCTAAAGACGTCATTCTTAGACATCCAGAAGACGTCCTCACAGGAGCCAGAATGAAAGTTTTTTATACGTCTTTTCTGGATATTGTTTAGACGTTAATTAAAGACGTGCTACAGACGTAATTCTTAAACATCCAGAAGACGTCCTCACAGGAGCCAGAATGAAAGTTTTTTATACGTCTTTTCTGGACATTGTTTAGACGTCAATTAAAGACGTGCTACAGACGTAATTGTTAGACATCCAGAAGACGTCCTCACCGGAGCCAGAATGAAAGTTTTTTATACGTCTTTTCTGGACATTGTTTAGACGTTAATTAAAGACGTGCTACAGACGTAATTCTTAAACATCCAGAAGACGTCCTCACAGGCGCCAGAATGAAAGTTTTTTATACGTCTTTTCTGGACATTGTTTAGACGTCAATTAAAGACGTGCTACAGACGTAATTCTTAGACATCCAGAAGACGTCCTCACAGGAGCCAGAATGAAAGTTTTTTATACGTCTTTTCTGGACATTGTTTAGACGTCAATTAAAGACGTGCTACACACGTAATTCTTAGACACCCAGAAGACGTCCTCACAGGAGCCAGAATGAAAGTTTTTTATAAGTCTTTTCTGGACATTGTTTAGACGTTAATTAAAGACGTGCTACAGACGTAATTGTTAGACTTCCAGAAGACGTCCTCACAGGAGCCAGAATGAACGTTTTTTATACGTCTTTTCTGGACATTGTTTAGACGTCAATTAAAGACGTGCTACAGACATAATTGTTAGACACCCAGAAGACGTCCTCACAGGAGCCAGAATGAAAGTTTTTTATACGTCTTTTCTGGACATTGTTTAGACGTCAATTAAAGACGTGCTACAGACGTAATTCTTAGACATCCAGAAGACGTCCTCACAGGAGCCAGAATGAAAGTTTTTTATACGTCTTTTCTGGACATTGTTTAGACGTCAATTAAAGACGTGCTACAGATGTAATTGTTAGACATCCAGAAGACGTCCTCACAGGAGCCAGAATGAAAGTTTTTTATACGTCTTTTCTGGACATTGTTTAGACGTCAATTAAAGACGTGCTACAGACGTAATTGTTAGACATCCAGAAGACGTCCTCACAGGAGCCAGAATGAAAGTTTTTTATACGTCTTTTCTGGACATTGTTTAGACGTTAATTAAAGACGTGCTACAGACATAATTCTTAGACACCCAGAAGACGTCCTCACAGGAGCCAGAATGAAAGTTTTTTATACGTCTTTTCTGGATATTGTTTAGACGTTAATTAAAGACGTGCTACACACGTAATTCTTAGACACCCAGAAGACGTCCTCACAGGAGCCAGAATGAAAGTTTTTTATACGTCTTTTCTGGATATTGTTTAGACGTTAATTAAAGACGTGCTACAGACGTAATTCTTAAACATCCAGAAGACGTCCTCACAGGAGCCAGAATGAAAGTTTTTTATACGTCTTTTCTGGACATTGTTTAGACGTCAATTAAAGACGTGCTACAGACGTAATTGTTAGACATCCAGAAGACGTCCTCACAGGAGCCAGAATGAAAGTTTTTTATACGTCTTTTCTGGACATTGTTTAGACGTTAATTAAAGACGTGCTACACACGTAATTCTTAGACATCCAGAAGACGTCCTCACAGGAGCCAGAATGAAAGTTTTTTATACGTCTTTTCTGGATATTGTTTAGACGTTAATTAAAGACGTGCTACAGACGTAATTCTTAAACATCCAGAAGACGTCCTCACAGGAGCCAGAATGAAAGTTTTTTATACGTCTTTTCTGGACATTGTTTAGACGTTAATTAAAGACGTGCTACAGACGTAATTCTTAAACATCCAGAAGACGTCCTCACCGGAGCCAGAATGAAAGTTTTTTATACGTCTTTTCTGGACATTGTTTAGACGTTAATTAAAGACGTGCTACAGACGTAATTCTTAGACATCCAGAAGACGTCCTCACAGGAGCCAGAATGAAAGTTTTTTATACGTCTTTTCAGGACATTGTTTAGACGTTAATTAAAGATGTGCTACAGACGTAATTGTTAGACATCTAAAGGCAGCCAGAATAAAAGTTGTATTAGTCACGTTTTCTGTAGTAGAAATGTCAAAGAAGACTGTTAAAGACCCATACTGACATGGAAATCCCATATGTGCATTTTGCAAGAATCCAACTTTAAAAAATCTTTACTTAAAAACAGTGGCAGTGAGTTAGTTCTCACTGAGAAAAACCCAGTTACTCATTGTTAATGGTTGTCGTGTCATGAAACAACACGCAGACACACAGACCATAGACCTAAATAAGATTTTAAAGAATATTGATAATATTGAATACTCAATTGGCAAAAACTGTGTAGTGTATATACTAATCTTGCATTTCTATATCTTATCAATATTATTGTAATAAACTGCTTACCATTTTCCTGTAAACCAAACTGATCACTCCAAGAAATCAACTATTTAAATCTCAAAATATATTTTTATTACTATTTTGTTCTGCTGGACCAAAACTTAACAGCCAGAACAGTAAAGTATAAATTAACACAATAAAACTTAAAAGCCAGGGCCCTCATTTATCAATGGTGCGTATGGACAGATTTGTGCGTAGTGAGTGCATAAGAACAATTTCACGCAAAGTGTGGGATTCACCAAGTTGTACTTGTACGTAGAAATGTTTGTAAATATAAGCACACCTCTGAGCATGCTTACGCAGATAATCTAGTGGTAGAATAGCGACACTACACATAAGAGTGTCACAGTAAGCATTAAGCAATCCACATATGTCCTGTGTTTCCTTTAAAACACTCAATTTATAATTTGTCTAGTTTTAAACACGATGCTTAATTGGTGTCAAACCCTATAAAAGACAGATGTGAAATATATTTGTCTCAGTGCAATGGCTTATCTTGCGTTATTGGAAGACTTGGCAAACAATGCACTCCGCAGAGAGCGCGTTTTCCAAGATCGCGCTGATCTGCTTGGCGAGAGCACAGAGTGGCTTCTAAGAAGGTACCGCTTTCCCAAAAATGTACTGCTGGATTTGTGTCGTGATTTAGGACCAGTGTTGGAGAGAGAAACAAATCGCACGAAAGCCATTCCCGTGCACATCCAACTCCTGTCCACCCTTGGATTTTTAGCTACTGGCACATTTCAGCGTGAGGTTGGAGACATATGTGGTATATCCCAGCCATCAGTGAGTAGGATCATGCCGGCAGTGTTGGATGCAATTATTTCCTTGGCCCCAACCTACATCCAGTTCCCTTATCGAAATCCTCAACAAGCCGCAATAAAACGGGACTTTCATGCCATTGCTAGATTCCCAAACATAATTGGAGCTATAGACTGCACCCACATCGCCATAAAAGCACCATCAACCAACAAATTTAATTATGTAAATAGAAAAGGGTTTCATTCTGTTAATGTGCAAATAATTTGTGATGCAAATTTGTTGTTATTAAACGTCGTTGCGCGGTGGCCTGGAGGAACACACGACTCGTTCGTTCTGCAGAATAGCTCTGTGGGTGTGCGTCTCCAAGAAGGCGCTGTTGAAGATGGCTGGCTCATTGGTGAATTTAAGGCTACAACATGTTTAAAATGCTATTGTAGGGCTATGTACAATTACTTAAAACTATTTCATCATTAGGATATCAAGGTTACCCGCTAAAGCCATGGCTAATGACCCCCCTAACCAACCCGAGGACCGAGCAGGAACAGGCGTACAACCGTGCCCATGCGCGCTCAAGGAGCACAGTTGAGCGCGCAATAGGCCTGCTGAAAGGACGATGGCTGTGTCTGTCAAGCACGGGAGGGACACTGCAGTATCAGCCAGAAAAAGCATGCAAAATCATCATGGCTTGCAGTGTGCTACACAACTTGGCCATCAGACAGGGCATCCCTCTGCAGGAACCCCCAAGACCAGACGGCCCTATGCCCGATGCAGTGCCCCTGCCACCTCCTAATGCCGCTGGCATTCAGACAAGACAGAGGATCATACAGACATTTTAGGTAAGTCTGGCCATTGGTCGAGTGCAGAAACATTACAGCGATTTCATTTTGTGTTTTGCAGCTTCGTGGAAACAAATAACTGAAATCACATTAGTCAGCGGTTTATGGTTTATTAGCAATTGTATTTGCGCAAGAGGCAATCTGTTTCAGAGACTCGTTGATTTGAATCAATACATTCGTTATGTTGCTCAGTTGATCCTTTAGGTCATTAATGGATTTTGTTGTTTCCTCTTGATTTTGTAGCACCGCCTCACTCAGCACTCTTGGCGCACGGCGCATGGAAGGGGCAATGGATGGGCCCGGCTCCTCAAGCTCCTCAGGCACAACGGGTGTCGCTATTAAGGAAACACATGTTCACATTAATTTAATTGAGTTTATCCTATGAATGATTTCATTTAAAGTTTACAAATTGAAATAAAATGTATGCAAACACAATATCCTATTCCAGTTGGTTTATTTTACCTTCACTTTGGGTGTTAGATGGCCCGGTTTGTTCTGTCGCAAGAGCATCAGTGTCACCGTCCTTAGTAATCCCGGACAGAGCCGTGTCTCCGATGATGCAGGCTATGCGGTTGTCCAATGGGGAAAGTTCAGTTGTTGTCTGTCCTCCTCCAGTTGCGGACATTTCTCGTCTGTGTGCTGTGACACGTTTTTTAGCCAATACTTTAATATCAAACCATTTTTTTTTTTATTTCTGGGACAGTTCTCTCCTCAGACCCAATGGAATTAACTGCATTGGTGACATTCTCCCATGCAGCATTTTTTCTTTTATTTGTAATTCCTCCTGCAGTGAATGAACTAAACAATATCTGTTGGTTGGATTCAACTTCATTTACAAGTATCTCTAATTCTGTGTTTGTGAAGTTCCTCTTCTTTGCTCTCTTTGCCATTATTGCAGTGAGGAAAAAACACAATCACGTAATTTTTAAAGGGAAGTGTTGTCACCATATATGGTTAATTGGAGGCGTTTCCGAATGCTAATGAGCATGAATGTGAACGAGCATGGTACTTACGCACATGTGGTATTTATCAACAATGATTGCTTACTCATGTGCGTAAGAACTGCGTGCGCACGTTTGATAAATGCGGATTTTCTTGTACTTAGGCACATTCTAAATTTCATTCGTTGGACAAAATATAGAACCTTTTCTACGCACTGTTGATAAATGAGGGCCCAGAACAGTAAAGTTATAAATTAACACAATTTACCTTTAAATAATCTATAAAATGCTGTTAAAACAGTATAACATATCAATTAACAAAATGTGGCTGCTATAAGGTTCACAAGCTTCATTTATAGCAGCAAGCCCCGACTCTCCCGGGGGCATGCTTCAGATGATCGGCTGCAGACTTTATTAGGGCCTCTGTTGCGGCTGGGTCCCATTTCATGACAGCAGCTACAATCAAAGCAAAAAAAATCCACATTTAAAATAAATAAATACAAACGCCACTGTTGTGGTTTAGCTTGCAGCAGAGATACATAGTATACATAGTTGAAAATGTGAGTACTCGAATCAATTAAACGAAATAGTTATTAAATCACAAATCAAGTTAAATTACATCAAGCCTGATATAAAGCATTCCACACACACACACACACACACATACACACACACACACACACACATATATATATTCATATACGACAATTCACCATGATGTCACAACAGTAATAGACGTTCTTCCGGGTGGCAAAAGCCGAAGCGTTCCTATGGCAACGCTTGTAAATTGCTTGGAAGGGAGACCCACCGTCGGCAGTAAATATTTAATTTAAAAAAATGTAATTAAATATAATGCGTTTTTTTATCATAATAACAACAACTATATTTAAAGATGTAAAAAATATAATAAATATGTAATATAGTCAGGGTGCGATTTGTGAAAAAAACAGAGGGGGGGATATTTTGAAACATTTTTATTCATAAAAATAAATCATGACAACATGAACTTCATTCACTGCATTTGCTGCTCTGGACCCTTTTCATTGTTCCCAGCTAGCTATAGCTAGAGTTTTCACGCTGAAAAAATACATAAATTGCCTATTTGTACTTGGTGACATTCTGAAAAGCCGTACATGGATCAAAGCTAATGGACAGGATCAGATAAATCAGAGCTTAGATTCTCTGCCCGAGCCCGAACTTGACCCTGGCCGGGCCCTTGATCGAGCACTTGTGTTATAAAATGCAACACGTCACGTGTTGTGCTCAGCGTCTCCTCCACTCGCAAGCATCACACCGGCCCGGGATAATAAACTTTAAAAATATATATATATATTTTTTAAATATTCTATATTCTAAAACCTTGTTGAATTAAATTAGAGTTGTAGCCTAGGCCATCCAAAGTTCATTCTTGTTCATTTTTTGTGTTCATCATTGTTCACGTTTTTTTTTTTTTTTTTTACTTTCTTCATTCGGACCATTTGCGATCCATTTCATTCTGAATAAACAAACAAGGCAGTTTACATGATTTGTCCTTGTTGCATTATTAATTAAGATAATAATTAATAAATCCACGCACAATTATCCGTGAACTTGATAAATGTTGCAGATATGTTTTACTATGCACAAATGCCTTTCAACTTATGTGTGCAAAATTCAGCAGCAGTAAATTAATGTGCAGAAATTTGTACAGAGATTCTGTAAGCATACTGTATGTGTTGTAGCCATTAAATAAGCTAATTTAGTTTCATATTTGTTAAAATATTATAATGTTATTTTTTTCCATCTATGTTGATTTATGAAAAGTGAACAGCACGAGTAAGATAGGATGTCCAGTATATCGGGAGACTTGTAGTGGGTCAGACATGATTTTGACCACTTCATTAAGTTTTGTTTTGTAGAAAGCCTTTCTTTAAAGTGAATTTCGTTTAGTATAAATTGTATCTTAATTTTAATACATGTTTCATCAACGAATTGCATGTATTTAATAAATAAGAAGCAAATATAGCAGACAATAGGCTATAATCATGGAGGCGCGCCGCGGTCACTTGCACTGCACGTTAACTGGAGCGCATCTCATCATAAATGAACAGAGAATATTAAGAAATAGGCTAAAGAAAGCTTGAAATGTCTTTAAACGAAAAGAAATAGGCAACACTCTGATGTAATCCATGCATTTCTCCATGCGCATTCACTACGGAGATGGTGATCGTCAACTTCATCTTTGCTTCATCTCTCCTTCCCTGGCGCCACCCCTGGTTATAACGGCCCACGTATTAAAATCGGGCTCGGACTCATAATTACAGTTAATGTGGCGGGCCGGGCCGACAAAGTCAATTCGCCTCATTCGGGCTTTGCGTCTACCGCGCCGCGCGAAACGCCTTCGCGCCGCAGGACCTCTAGACGCGCGTAAACGCGTCTTTACATTGACTTAACATTGAAATCACTCGCGCCAGACACTCAAGAGTGAGTGAGTAATCAAAAAACCTTTGCTTTAGCCTCAATTGAGTAAAACACTGTGTGTAACTTCGGCCATTCTCAGTGGTGTGACTGGGCCACTAACTCTGCTTGTCATTATAGAAACAGATAATCAGATTGTGATGTTTATTCCCGCTTCAGTTATATCCCACATGGGATAAAAATAATTAAGCAGAGGCAGGGATACATTGACCAGAAAGGGGGAAATCCCACGCATCCCCCCCGGCAAATCGCACCCTGAATATAGTAGGCCTACACATAATTAGCAAAATACTCTCTATAGCTCTATTTTCTAGCCAAAATAACTTGCTATATTTCATGGTCATTAAATAGCTTTCCTGAGGTAAATGTTATGTGACATAATTGTTCTCCAGCTGATATATTTGTCACAGTGTCTGGTTTGTGTCTCGTTTTCACGGTGTCCTTCACATTGACTACAATTCCCAGCATTCTGTCTGTCACTTATCACTGTTCATTACACTCAGCTGTTGCCCGTAATCATTGTCCCAGCTGTTCATTGTTAGTCCTGTTAGATCTGTCTGTATTTATTCTCTGCCTGTTTCTGTATGTGTACGGAGTCGTTAATTTGTGTCACCACACTTCTTGTCTGTTTATACCCGTTCTTGTTTGGATTGCTTCTCTGGATTTTTGACCTCTGCATGAATTACAACGATGTTGGATTGCCCTCTTAATAAATTACTGCACTTGGATTTTCCTGCTTCCCGTGTGCATCCGTGACAGAACGACTCCGTCACCATAAATCCAGCGGTAATTTTCATTTTTTATTATTTTTTGTAGGATCTCGTCCCCAGTTACTATGTGTATTCCACGTAGCGAACTTTCTCCCGCAGAGAGAGAGAAGGGCATCTCTTTACTAGAGTATTTTTCTAGATGTGCACAAAGGCATGAGGAAATCAGGATAGCTGAAGCTTCACCACGGGTCTCATCGAGCGCTGGGACTTCGTCGATGGTTTCGTCCAGTTCAGAGACGGTACACATCCGTCAGAAGGGAAGAAGGAGGAGGAGACCTGCGTCGGCCCAGTCAGAGACTGTCCGCGTCCCGTCTGCCCAGTCAGAGACTGTCCACGTCACGTCTGCCCAGTCAGAGACTGTTCACATTCCGTCTGCCCAGCCGGAGACTGTTCAAGTCACGTCTGCCCAGTCAGAGACTGTTCACATTCCGTCTGCCCAGCCGGAGACTGTCCACGTCACGTCTGCCCAGTCAGAGACTGTCCACATTCCGTCTGCCCAGCCGGAGACTGTTCACGTCACGTCTGCCCAGTCAGAGACTGTTCACATTCCGTCTGCCCAGCCGGAGACTGTCCACGTCACGTCTGCCCAGTCAGAGACTGTTCACATTCCGTCTGCCCAGCCGGAGACTGTCCACGTCACGTCTGCCCAGTCAGAGACTGTTCACATTCCGTCTGCCCAGCCGGAGACTGTTCACGTCACGTCTGCCCAGTCAGAGACTGTTCACATTCCGTTTGCCCAGCTAGAGACAGATCAAGAGATGCCCATTCGTGTGGCTGCCAAGGCTATGATGGATTATTTGGAGCGTCCGTTCCTGAGCCGGAGCCAGTGTCCGTTCCTGAGCCGGAGCCAGTGTCCGTTCCTGAGCCGGAGCCAGTGTCCGTTCCTGAGCCGGAGCCAGTGTCCGTTCCTGAGCCGGAGCCAGTGTCCGTTCCTGAGCCGGAGCCAGTGTCCGTTCCTGAGCCGGAGCCGGTGGTGCCAGTTCCAGTGCCCGAGCCGGTGGTGCCAGTTCCAGTGCCCGAGCCGGTGGTGCCAGTTCCAGTGCCCGAGCCAGTGGTGCCAGTTCCAGTGCCCGAGCCGGTGGTGCCAGTTCCAGTGCCCGAGCCGGTGGTGCCAGTTCCAGTGCCCGAGCCGATGGTGCCAGTTCCAGTGCCCGAGTCGGTGGTGCCTGTTCCTGAGCCAGTTCCAGTGCCCGAGCCGGTGGTGCCAGTTCCAGTGCCCGAGCCGGTGGTGCCAGTTCCAGTGCCCGAGCCGGTGGTGCCAGTTCCAGTGCCCGAGCCGGTGGTGCCAGTTCCAGTGCCCGAGCCGATGGTGCCAGTTCCAGTGCCCGAGTCGGTGGTGCCTGTTCCTGAGCCAGTTCCAGTGCCCGAGCCGGTGGTGCCAGTTCCAGTGGCCGAGCCGGTGGTGCCAGTTCCAGTGCCCGAGTCGGTGGTGCCTGTTCCTGAGCCAGTTCCAGTGCCCGAGCCGGTGGTGCCAGTTCCAGTGCCCGAGCCGGTGGTGCCTGTTCCTGAGTCCGAGCCGGTGGTGCCTGTTCCTGAGCCCGAGCCGGTGGTATCTGTTCCTAAACCGGTGGTATCTGTTCCTAAACCGGTGGTGTCTGAGCCGGTGGCGTCTGTTCCTGAGCCGGTGGCGTCTGTTCCAGTTCCTGAGCCGCCGGTGGTGTCTGTTCCAGTTCCTGAGCCGCCGGTGGTGTCTGTTCCTGAACCTGAGCCGCCGGTGGTGTCTGTTCCTGAGCCGGTGGTGTCTGTTCCTGAGCCTGCGCCGGTGGTGTATGTTCCTGAGCCGGTGGTGTCTGTTCCTGAGCCGGTGGTGTCTGTTCCAGTTCCTGCGCCGGTGGGGTCTGTTCCAGTTCCTGCGCCGGTGGGGTCTGTTCCAGTTCCTGCGCCGGTGGTGTCTGTTCCAGTTCCTGCGCCGGTGGTGTCTGTTCCAGTTTCTGCGCCGCCGTGGCCGCCCGAGGGGTCGTCTCCGCCTTGGCCGCCCGAAGGACCTGCCCCGTCCCGGTCGCCTGCACAGCCGGATCCGCCCTGGCCGCCCGAGGGAAAGTCTCCGCCCTGGCCGCCCGAGGGGTCGTCTCCGCCGTGGCCGCCCGAGGGGTCGTCTCCGCCTTGGCCGCCCGAAGGACCTGCCCCGTCCCGGTCGCCTGCACAGCCGGATCCGCCGTGGCCGCCCGAGGGGTCGTCTCCGCCGTGGCCGCCCGAGGGGTCGTCTCCGCCTTGGCCGCCCGAAGGACCTGCCCCGTCCCGGTCGCCTGCACAGCTGGATCCGCCCTGGCCGCCCGAGGGAAAGTCTCCGCCCTGGCCGCCCGAGGGAAAGTCTCCGCCCTGGCCGCTCGAGGGACTGTCGTCTCCGCCCTGGCCGCCAGATGAACTGTCACTCCCTGTCCCCGTTTCCCTCCATGGACCTGGCCCACCTTCCCTCCCCCTGATCCTCCACCATTCCACCTCCCTCCTGAACTCTTGTGTTGTGTTTTAGTGTTGCCATGGAGCGTCTGGTAGCCGCTCCGTAGAGGGGGGGTTATGTCACAGTGTCTGGTTTGTGTCTCGTTTTCACGGTGTCCTTCACATTGACTACAATTCCCAGCATTCTGTCTGTCACTTATCACTGTTCATTACACTCAGCTGTTGCCCGTAATCATTGTCCCAGCTGTTCATTGTTAGTCCTGTTAGATCTGTGTGTATTTATTCTCTGCCTGTTTCTGTATGTCGTTAATTTGTGTCACCACACTTCTTGTCTGTTTATACCCGTTCTTGTTTGGATTGCTTCTCTGGATTTTTGACCTCTGCATGAATTACAACGATGTTGGATTGCCCTCTTAATAAATTACTGCACTTGGATTTTCCTGCTTCCCGTGTGCATCCGTGACAATATTGACCTTTTTGCGCAGTTGAAAAACACTGATTGGTCGATATTATGTATGAGGAATATACATTTTGGTAAGTTGTAGCCTACTGTATCTATCAACATTGTTCATTCATGTTTATTTACTATTAGCTAGAGATGATCGGTTCACGTGTTGCTAAGGATCGGTCACGACACATTTACAAGCGCCAAAATGGTATTTATTGTTTGAATTTCGTAATAAAATCGACAGAATCTGAGAGCTGAGCAGGGCTCCAGACTAACTTTTTTTATTAGGAGCGCTGTAGCCCCTGACTTAAAATTTTAGGAGCGCAAGCAGAAAATTTAGGGGCACACCTTAAATCACCTTGCAATGCAATTATTCACATTTTCCCCCAAAATAACTGTATTACTGACAAATGCTTTGATAATAAATAGCCTTAACGTACAGAAATTACAATGTGCAGTTTTATTTTAAGTTCACAGGGCTCCAGACTAACATTTGAGGGCAGCGGCACTAAGTTCTACAGAAAGTATTTGGTAGCACTGTGGGATGACAAAGCACTGAGCTTAATTTGAGGTGTATAGATAAAGTTAACTTTAATTATTATCATTCATAATGTCTTAATATTAATTCAAAAGCTAAATGAGTGACAAAATAGATATTAGGGAGTGAAAATAGCCAGTAAGCGTCCTCTGCAGCTATGTTTACAATAGTAATTTAATCTTTATCTTTTTTTTTTTTTTTATAAGTGTGAGTTTTCCTACTTCTTGAAACTTTTAGTTTTATAAATAGGTACAATCTTTAAAGGATGAACAAAAAATGTTTTGGTCAACACATTAAAAATAACATTTAAATATGATAATATAGTTTTGAAGTGCTGGAAAAATATGTGTAGGCTACTGTTATAACCACAGTATACCATAGTTACAATTAGTGTTACTACAGTAAATCCAAGGTGAATGTTGCTGATCTGTGGACCTAAAGCCTTCTATAACTTGTTCGCTCATTGCACGTTTCTCCTGGTTTCCACGTCAGCGCTGTTTGATCTGATATGGTTTATAACAGAGAATTCTGCGTCAAATCTGAATGTTTCTCACTGGATCTCGTAGCAATGTTATTAATTCTGTCGCAAACTCAATGGATTTCTTCACTGGATCTCCACGATGTAACTGTTTCGCGTGATCGGCCCGCGACTGGCGAGAGGAGCTCTGCGCTGTCTAATATTGGTTCGAACTATTAAACGGTCTGTGAAGCAGAATGAGTACTGAGTAGCGCAGTTTTTTTCCACTTTCATTTTGTTTTTATTTATTAACATGTCACGGCATACTCTATGCTTGAGGCTGAGATTGAGTGTTTAAACTGCGAAGTGCCTGCACTGTCTGCAAACTTCGTTTTCCCCGCAGTTCTGGGGTAGCGACTGCAACATTCGCAGCTCATGGAGTTCATCTCCTTACAGTACCTCAACCAGCTGAATTCTCGTAGCCAGTCTTCCCGAAAATAGTGGGTTCAGGCCTTTATCACCTTACAAACCTCTGACTCTGAATCATCATCATCCGACTGTGTCTGTCCGTGACATTGATATTTGTCTCCGTCTCCTTCCCACGGACGTTTACGCGCACTCGATTATCTCCCCCTCCCCCTCCACACATTAGCCAGTTACAGTGGCCATTCCCTATTCTTCTCACACTCATTGGCCTGCCACACATTCCAGATTCATTGACGCGCCCCTTCCACGTTTAACGTGAAAAAAAAAAAAATTTAATTACTGGTCGCACATGTGCGACTGGGTGTAAAATTCAGTCACACACTCTCAAATTTTGGACGCAAAACGCAGTCTGGAGCCCTGCTGAGGATTTTTTTTCTCTGTCTTTTCTGTCGGTCTCCGTGTCCTCTTTGCTTCGCGATTTTTCTGAGCGTGAGAAAATGGATGTGTGGCGTGAGAGCGTGTGAAAAAGTGACAATTGCATGAGTCTCACGGTCAATGCGTGAGAGTTGGCAGCCCTCTTTTACTTCAGGCAGTGACTGGCAATGAGTCTGATCTTCAAAAGAGACAAGTTTACTAATATTAGTCTCGAATTTCCCCGGCTGAAGATAATTATGCTCTGCTATGATTTTGTAGACGGACCGTTTTGAGAATACAAGAAGTAGAGTTGCACTTTTTGCTGTATATCTGGCAGCGCAACCCCAAACACAACACGTTTTCATCATCGTTTCAACTTTGATCAACAACAATGTTTTTAACTATGTAACTGTTACAGTAGCCGACTGGATCTCTTCAGTTAGTCAGTAGAAGCCGCTCGCGTTCTGCCACCCGGAAGTATCTTGGTGCCTATTGTTTACAAACCTTCTGAAATGCCCTATTCATATTGAACCGTTCGGTACGAGGTTTTCGGTTCGGTATGCATTACAAACTGTTTGTTGGACCATTTTTCCTGCTGACCAAAATTTCGTTATTTCAAATATAGGGGCGTTAGCCTGGAAATCTAGACGCACCCTAGCGGCAGCAAAATGTATTTTGCAGCCAGGGCAGTATAGCAACTCTCCATTGACTTTTGAGCTGCAAAAACCTAAATTGGGTCAGGCCAATCACGCCGTGTATAGAGTAGGCGGGGCGGGCTTAAAGGGTAACTAAACCCCTGGTCAGAGCCTGACTCCACCCACTGTCAATATTTGAAAAATGCTAGAAAAGTGGGCAGACCCCAGCTGAGAGAGAGGGGACGAACCGTGAGCGGGGTGGGCGTGCACCTGAGACCTGCTGTCAGACTCTAAAATGGAGTTTGCTCACAGGTTCGCAAGACGACGTAAAGTACATGCATCTGATCAGTTTTATCAGAGCCCGTCATTCTCTGGTTTTATCAAGTTGATGTCAATAGCGCGCGCTCTCTATATAGGCATATTCATATTTTGCCGCTATGTGAAAAAATCCAGCAAAATGCGCCGACGCGTTTGTCGACCCCAGAGGAATAACTTTAGCCTAACCATAAATTGTGATTAAATATGATCACTCACATCAAGACGCCGCTGCTGTGGTGGAGTCCATGCAGGAGGAGCAGCGTTTGTCACTGCGTCGCTTTTCAGCGCGAGCTGTGTGAAGAAGCCCATTTCCACCTCTATTGCGTTGGAGAAGCAATCCCGCGAAAATGCATGTTTCACACTCACGGTCTTCCAGGCCAAGTGCATGCAAACACTGGCGCCTATTTTCCAAGTCTGCTGGAAAGTTATGCAGTCCAGCAGTGCTGTTGCAACCAGCAACACTACACCTACGTACCATCCTGACCACTGTACACAGATAAATCTACGCTAGCTCATACCAAGGGCGTGGTGAGCTCGTACCAGGGGCGTGGTAGAGCTGGAACCTGCTTACGTCACCTGCCACCTTTTACGTCACTTGCCACCGCAACATCCAATAGGAAAATTCAACTGCAGTAGCCACCGTTCAACCTGAAGAGGGCAGCACTCAGACGTTTTTACACCATATATTGTAAAATTAAAACACTTTATACCCAAATGTCAAAAAAGTTACTCGAATCAATGAACAGCACTAATAAAGCCTCATTCTTACAGATCATTAAATAAAAAAAGTTGGTTTAGGGTTTAGTTACCCTTTAACATATGACGACAGAGTTGCGACGCTTACCTGCCACTTGAAAACAAAGAATGGCTGCTGCTGGCGAACATCTTTTGAATCGGCTTTGTCCGCGACTCTGGAGGATTTGGAGTTAAGTTTTTCTTTGAGAAAAAAAGCATAGAACGGCACTTAAGTCATTCTTAAAAAAAATTTTGCCAAAAGTTGAATCTATCAACTAGCTCCGCTGTTGGTGAAATGCTCTGGTTGGTTGAAGCGCTGTCCTATTGCGTGCAGAGGGAATTTGAAAGACAGCCGCTTATCCCGCCCCTTGGATTGAGCCGTGTCTATGGTGAGTTGCCAGACCCAACATCTTGATGTAGGTCTGGCTTGCCAGGCTATAGGTGCGTGGCAAGCGCACTCATAGTGTAAGAGACGCTGCCGCGACCACAACATTGCCCAACATCAAATGGCAAACGTACATAAGCGGAACGAAACTGCGCTACTCGTTATTGTGTGGTTGACGGACCATTTATCAGTTTGGACCAATCCATCGCGAGTCGATCTTGATCAAGCGACACTTTTACTACATAGTGCTAAGAGATCCAGTAAAGAAAGCAGTTGAATTCGCCACTGAAGTAATAATATCGCTGCGAGATCTAGTGAGAAACATTCACATTTCTCCATTATTAATGGATCAAACAGCGCGTGGAAACTAAGAAGAAACATTGTGCCATGAATGAACTATCCAGTGTCCACAGATCTGCAACATTCACCATGGATTTACTGCAGTAACACTAACTGCAACCATGGAAGTTTGGCAGGAATAGTAGGCTATAATGCTTTCAAGTAACGTTACGTCAGTTTTATTTCGACATTATGAATAAAATTGCTGCCCTCAAATGTTAATCTGAAATAAAATAAAATATAAAAAAATTGTTTATAACTACTACAATAATACAATAATTTTTTTTCAAGGAGCAATGAGCTGTTTGTATTATATGCTCCCAAGAAGAGTCAAGTGTAGCTCCATCATTGCTCAAAGTAAAAGATTATCATACTTTATAATGTTAGTTTTAATAAAAAAATAATTGAAAAAATCTAATCAAGGAAATTTCTCTGGCTTTTCTTTCTTTTTGCTGTATCAAAAACGTACCGAACCGTGACACAAGTGTATCGTATTCAACCAAACCGTGAATTTTGTGAACCGTTACACCCTTAACATAGATATTTATTTACATTTGAATACAGTTATAAAGACCTGTTTGTGAAAGGTTTTTTATTTTTTATTATTGTTTATGTTAAAACAGCACCTGCTTTCTGGTCACTGTTAGCCTACCTTCTTTTTTTTGTGTGAAAACCAAATCTTTTATTTGTGAAAGAGCCATGCATTAAAAGTCAGATGGCACTTCAGCTACTTTATGATTTGCTCTATGTCTGAACAAAATAAATAAAAGTTAACTATCTATACCATATTGAATTGCATAGCATCATATTTTTCTCCATTGCATCGTATAACATTGAATCGAAATCGAATCGCACCGCATCGTAATAATAGTGAATCGTATTGCATTGCATCGGTAGCTGCTTATATGTATCTTTAATGTATCGAATCGTTGGCTATGCATTGAGATAGTGTTGTCACGGTACCAAAAGTTCAGTATTCGGTACCAATACCAGTGAAAATCCACGGTTCTCGGTACCAATTTCGGTACCAAAATTTAATTTAGATTAAATTTACATATATTAAATAAAAGTGTATATCACAGTTACGGAGATAGAAACTGTAGTATAAGGCATTAAGTACTGTTAATAAATGGTATCTGTAGTGTTACCAAACTATACAGAAGATAAAAACGTGTTTTATTA
This sequence comes from Leuciscus leuciscus, assembly GCF_965113295.1. Lineage (NCBI taxonomy): Eukaryota > Metazoa > Chordata > Actinopteri > Cypriniformes > Leuciscidae > Leuciscus > Leuciscus leuciscus. The sequence continues at coordinate 31,529,110 of NC_138735.1, forward strand.
GACTTCACTGTACATTTATTTAATCCTAAACTGCGATACAACCGCACACGATACCACTTTAGGGGCCGTTCACATATCGTGTATTGTGCGCGAGCAAATGTAGGCGCCGCGCTCGATTTTCCAGGCGTGCCTATGCTGCGGCGAGATGAAAACATCTAAACAGGTCACTAAAACCAACGGCCTTTCCGTAACAACATCGAAAGCTCGGCCGAATCATATAGCTGTACAGGGCGGCTTTTTATTTCTCATCTCCATGAATATATCTAGTAGTAAAGCTAATGCAAGGGCTAGAAATCAATTAATTCTTTGCTGATACTTCCTCTTCATCATGGAGAGCGCAGTTTGCACCGCTTTCTCCTTTCCACAAGCGCATGCTCTCCCCTTTGCGTCTGTCGTTGCTATGCAACCATGAACAGAGCCGCGTCTGGAAAACGAATTTGCACGCCCCAAAAAATGCGCTGTGAACAACCCCTTATGGCAACGTGATATTAGCCTAATCCAAAATATTTCCACATGTGGCTCTTTCCTCCTTGCTTGTAAACAAGTGGATTCAGAACCAACGCATTAGCAGCGCCGCCGATCGCCATGTCTCAGTGTGTTTATAAAGAGGACACAACTGTGAGTGTGCACATTTCGGACAGCGCATCAAGAACCGGATTAACCCGATACTTCGGTACCACCGGTACTTAAGAAAAGGTGGTACTGTAATGCCTCGTTTCCACTGAGCAGTACGGTACGGTACGGGACAGTACGGTACGGTTCGGGTCTGTTAACCATGATCTGGCTAGCGTTTCCACTGCCAACAGTACCCTTAACTTGATAGGCGTGGTGTTTCGATCGACGTCATTTTCGCGTGAAGAAGAACATAGTAAACTACAATGGATGACATACAGCAGATCTTGTTCTTGCTCCTCGACATGTTTGTCACAAGAAGACAAGCGCCGACATTAGGCTTTTCTCAATATCAAGTACGCAAAGTTTGTACTTTCCATGTGCGACTCCTACATGCAAATGGTACAGCGCGTTCTTAAAAGCGTCACTCAGCTCGCTCTGCTACTGGTTATCTCTGTTACACATTTTAAGCAACAATAAAACAAAATATGTTATAAAACACCACTGCCTCTTTTCGTTTTCATTTAAATAAATTAAACATTATATGGACACAAATGTGGTTCATGCGCAACGCATATTATTCACTGCACGTTATACGTTATTCTATTTATAACAAAACGAAATTTAAAACACAACCCTAACGTTACCTCTTTTCGTTTAAAAAAAATAAAAAAATAAACATATTCCAGGCAATATATGCATTTGTACAAATGTTGCAATAAACATCAGTGATAATCTTGTAATAAAAAATGACAAGAAACCATATTTCTTTTTGTAAAATTTCAGTTTTATCAATAATAGCCTATATAAAAGTTTAAGTAAAGTACAAGAAGCTATACAGTAAGAAATAAAGCAAACAATTCAGTCAAATATCCAAATGCAGCGCTCTAGTCTACCATTGCAAGTAGTTAAACACAAATAACGTTAATATGAAACTAAACTTAGCCCTCAGCCAAAACGATTGACAGGGAACTCCTTATATATTCACGAGACCAGAGATCGCCCGTTAGGTCTACACAAAACGAATTATATATTATGTTTAACCACTACCGTCGGAGTCAGCGACGAACGCCGAGGAAAGGCTCATCCAGCCGGGAAACATGAGCGCCGAGCGCCCGCTGAACGCATGGATCTCACAACCGGGGAAAAAAATAATCATCTTTATAAATAAACCACAGATTTGAGCTTTAAACAACTACATTCTCGCCTGAAAAACTCTTAAAATTACATTTCGTGATACAGTAACAGTAGTATTATATTAAACTGTATTTTAAAAAAATGGCGCTTCTTATGTTGTCATTCCTCTTGTAGCACGCGCAAGTGACGATTCTCTTTCAACCAATCAACGTCCTGCAGTGAGTCTAGCTCCACCTTTTAGTACCGTTTCACTGTGCTAGGTACCCCAATGGAAGGGTACCTAAAAAGTGGTACGGTACGGTTCGGCATTTTGGTACCATTCACAACTTTTGATAGTGGAAACGCAAATAAATGCGTACCGTTCCGTACCGTACCGTACCGTACCGCTCAGTGGAAACGAGGCATAACTGTTCATTTTTTTTAGTACCGACTTGGTACCGAAGTACAGGGTCTTTTGACAACACTACATCGAGATGCGCATCGCATCGGATTTTTTAAAATCGAGAATCGTTTTGCATCGAAAATCGCTATTGTCCGCTATTGCGGAATCGTGACATTTTCTGAATCGTACACCCCTAATATAAACACACATAGTTGTTTGCTTGGAATACCCCTTTAATTGTAAATGTATTAAATCACATGTAAGGTTTATAAATAGTAGCCTAGCTAAAGGAGAGTAAACTGATTCCCCCTTCATTTTCTCTACCTTATGCCATCCGAAAGGTATATGATTTTCTTTCTTCAGATGAACACACATTTTAGAAAAAATAAACTAAACTTTTAGAAAAATTATCCATCTCTTGTTCAAAATACTGCAAGTGAATACTAGAGATATACTCTTTGAAAGGAAAGTTAACCTAGTCATACCCTCATTCACAAAAAAAGGAGCACAACTTTCTGAAGAACAGGTCACTTCCACTAGAAGAATAGCAAATGTTAGAATACACGTGGAAAGGGCCATCAGACGGCTAAAGGTGTTTAAAATCTTATCACAAGTAGTGCCAATTTCCCTGGTCCCAAAAGTTGACAAAATTCTACGTATATGTTCTGCCCTTGTGAATATGCGGGGTGATCTCATTCTTAATGGCGAGCAGTAGGTCATTTCATGCGTGTTTAAAACCAAGCAGGGGGAGAGTTCAGGGGGAAGCAATGGGAAATGTGAACTTCAGTGCAGCTTCAAATAAACTCAAGAATTGTAATGTAGAAGTAATGAAAACACATTTAATATTTGTAATTGTTGAAATGTTGTCCATGTCAGACATTGTCAGTAGACATTAAATTTTTTTATCAACATGAAAATAGATTCATAAACTTCAATGAATTAAGTGCATCGTAAACATAAATGAACATTTAATTGCTGTAAATTGAATTATTTTCAACAGTGGGCACTAACAATGGCCCTTGGTCACATTTGTCTTTCCTTACTCTTGCGTTACACTTTCCTCACAATTTCAGTGTATCTCCCATCAAACTTAAGCCACCCCGCAGCAAATTCATCAACAAGTTGAGGCAGCATGGATGAGAAGTAGAAAGCTCTCAACTCTGTTCCGTGACAAACAGCTCATCAAATGGAACACTAAATACCACACTCTCATCTGGTGTCCAGATCATCAGTCTGGCTGTCTTGAGACCTGTGCAAAACATTCCTAGTTGAACTTGCATGTAATAGCCTCGGCTACCAGTTTTCTGAACCTCCACTATCTTGAAATTACTGAATCTCTGAGATAACAGTTCACTGAGTGTCTGGTGATTTTTATTGGGGACAGGGCATTTAATCTCTATGAGCTCACAGGAGTTGATGATTCCATCCGGACTTGCTGATAACCATGGCTCTGCACCACATACTGTGCCTGTGTGTGTACTGTGCCGACAGCACCGGTGCTCCACAGGGATGTGTTCTCTCACCACTGCTCTTCTCCCTGTACACAAATGACTGCACCTCTAAAGACCCCTCTGTCAAGCTCCTGAAGTTTGCGGACGACACTACTGTTATCGGACTCATCCGGAACGGTGACGAGTCTGCGTACAGACAGGAGGTGGAGCAGCTGGCTCTTTGGTGCAGTTATAACAACCTGGAGCTGAACACGCTCAAAACAGTGGAGATGATCGTGGACTTCAGGAGAAACCCCCCTGCACTCCCTTCACTCACCATCATGGACAGCACTGTGACTGCAGTAGAGTCATTCAGGTTCCTGGGCACCACCATCTCTCAGGATCTGAAGTGGGACACTCACATAGACTCTATTGTGAAGAAAGCCCAACAGAGACTGTACTTCCTGCGTCAGCTGAGGAAATTCAACCTGCCACAGGAGCTGCTCGTACAGTTCTACTCAGCTGTCATCCAGTCCATCCTCTGCACTTCCATCACCATCTGGTTCGGCTCTGCTACCAAAACCGACCTCCGTAGACTACAGCGGATAGTTCGGACTGCTGAGCGAATCACTGGCACTACCCTTCCCACACTCAAAGAACTGTACTCATCCAGAGTGAGTAAAAGGGCTCGCAAAATCACTCTGGACCCGTCACACCCAGCACACTTTCTGTTTGAACTGTTAACGTCTGGTCGACGCTACAGAGCACCGAGCACAAAAACAACCAGACACAGGAAAAGTTTCTTTCCCCAGGCCATCTACCTCATGAACACTTAATGTTCCCCTACTGTGGAACAAACATGTGCAATACTTCCTCCGACATTTCATTATAGCACCTTATAACTTTACTTTATATATATTTATAATTTATAATCTTTTATTTTAATTTTTTTTATTTATACCTATGTTACTTGTCACTGTCTTGTCTTGTCACTTTATATTGTATGTGTACTGGAAGCTACTGTCACCAAGACAAATTCCTTGTATGCGCAAGCATACTTGGCAATAAAGCTCTTTCTGATTCTGATTCTGATTCTTCTGATTCTGATTCTGATTCTGATTATGTTTATTCCCTGTTCTTTCAATTGGTTGCAAGCTGTTTCTTCCTTTTCTTTCTCATAATTAGTGGCATAGTTACCACGAAAGCTGGGGTAAAAGTGCGCACACAAAAACTTTTCACTTCTCACCTTCTTTGCTGAACTGGCTGTAATTCTTAGTTTCCTGAACTGTGTGTAGCACTGGTATCACACCGCTTACTGCGCCACTGGACCAGTTCTAGGTTCTAAGGAGTGGGGAGCAAAAAATAATTACACCAGAGACCGTTGCTTTAAATACAAAAGGCCGGCAATTTACTGAATGCAAAACACACATGGAATATACAGAATGCAAAACAAAAAAAAATACCCTGCAGGTTCTTAATATTGAGGTAAGTATAATAAATGAAAAGGTATTTCACTCTCTTTTTGTTCTTTAGTTCACCTAAGTTATTTTAGTCAGGCTAATCTAAGTTAGACCGGTCTTTTCCTAGGTTGCACCTATTTTAAAGTTTCTATTTTTCTTCCTGAGTTAACTCTTTTTCCTTTCTTTTACAGGTAAGAAAATACCTTCAATTTACACAGCCAAATCAAAGTGGACCACAAGCATTTCAAATCACATTCAAACATATGAACTCAATATGAAAATAAAAGTATACCACTTTAAACTCAAGTTCAAGTCCAAATGTGAGTTCAATTATTCAGTTCAATGAAGAGTTTCAGTTAGATTCAGTCCAAAAATAATAGTTCAATCAGTATCCAGTTCAGTTCAAAAAAGAATTTCTGATACTCCTACTCTGGCAGCGAGTTACCATACGCAGGAGATTTCCTCACTGATGCGATGGAGAAGATGAGTTGAAAGTCTGGGTCTGGCTCGCCATCTTGAATCCCGTCTGTGCATGTGCACACCCGCACACTGCAGGCCAATCCTCGCTCCGACCAAGCCTCAACCAAGCAAAAAAACCTGACCAAAACCGGTGTGGCTTAGTTCTCATAAAATCCCCGTCAGTTCCCGACCAGGTAAGTTATGTTTTACAACTGCAAAATCAACTTTTTCACTCTTTTCTCTGCTTATTAAACACAGTTCGTTCTCTCCGATCTATCCTCTGCTCTCTCCTTCAGGCCTCTGCTGCAGCGTCACTGAAGTACTGCGTCTAAAGGGGCAGTGACATGAATTTTCTATCAGCATACTTTTAATCTTAAAGGGGGGGTGAAATGCTCATTTTCACTCAATCTCCTGTTAATCTTGAGTACCTATAGAGTAGTATTGCATCCTTCATATCTCCAAAAAGTCTTTAGTTTTATTATATTTATAAAAGAAAGATAGGCTGTACCGAGTCTTTCCGGAAAAAAACGAGCGTCTGGAGGCGGGCCGTGTGAGCGGAGCTAAAGCTGTGCTTACCCGCCAAGCTAACAACAACACTAGACATTTGAAGCTTTGAACTTGAAGTTTTACTCACCGCATGCGACCGCGAACCTTTATCATTGTGACTGCTCCATCCTTAAGCATTAGACGATCTGCAAATCCGTCGATCTGGGCTTTGTTTATAAAACAATCATCGTCGAAATGCAGGGAACAAACAGTCTCTGAAAAAACAAACTCCATCCACGGGTTCCTTAACGCTGGGTTCTTTGGGAATCTGTGCAGGGTTGTCTTGCCCTGGCAACCAAAAACCCACTTCTTTGGTGACATTGACTTCCAAAAGCCGAGCATAGCGCTTTGATGGGCGAACTGCTTTCACTCTCTTCTCTCTCTGTCTGGTCTACGAGTGCGCGCGCGCCCGCGGAGAAGTGCCCTTAGGACCCATATAAGGAAATTCCACCCCAGCTGACGTCACGAAGACCCATACTCGAAAAAAACTTTCCGAAACTTGTGACAAACCGGAAGGACAATTTTTGGCACAGAAATACTCCTTCAAACGTACAATTTAGTTTTTGAAACTTTGTCCATGTTTAGCATGGGAATCCAACTCTTTAACAGTGTAAAAAACTCAGTATGCATGAAATAGCATTTCACCCCCCCTTTAAAGGTGCATTAAGCAACTTTTCATGTTAAAAATACCCGTTTTCTAACCCACACATGCTTAAACAATTGCCTGATGGGCTGAATGAGCCCTTCTCTGATCACTGAGATTGTCTCTATAATCCTGTAAAGTAAAATAAATAAGAGGGATTCGGGCCGGAATTTTAGACTGGGCGTGACGTCATGCGCGTTCACGGCACGCTCACATAGCTATGCCTGGCAGGTTTGTGTATTCGCCGGCATTCTCCGTAGAAGATGGATTGTAAGAGACCTGCTTATAGTTCATTTCAAACACCAACGCAAACTCCACGTAAGATAAAAAAAAGAAAACTTTTGTCCGTGAGCGTGCAGACCTCTGGTTGCAGTTTCGCTTGCCGCCAGAGGGGGCATAGTTCTGCAAAAACTCAGAGACTTGCTTAATGCACCTTTAAACATTAAATTGTTGTATTAACATTTTTAACTCTGATGAATTAACTTACATTAAATGAATCACTTAACTTTCAAACTTATTTATGCAGCTATTAAACTATTTATTCTTATTTATGTCATATTTTAACATTGGGTTACATGTGCCACAGATCAGATGCACTCTGCCCCCTCGTCTCAAGTTCCAGTGTATCAGCTTGTTTGCCATCCATATTAACATAAGCCTGATAGAATTTCTGGCATTTCACACAACTCAGATCACTATCATGATTTTGATGTGACAGAAATGTTAAATCATTGATGGTTCCCTGTTCTTTTGAACTGCCCTGTTGTTCTGCTGATGGAGTGGCATTGTAACACTTTTCCAGTAGCATGTTCTTGAGAAGAAATAGAGGTTTTGTTTGAGATGTGTCCACTCTCTCTCTAAAGATTTTGTGGGACTGATACTGTGGTGTGTTTGGGAGTTGACTGCCAATTAACCTAGTCTCTCCCTCATACTTGTCCTCTGCCTTGTGGTGCCTAAAATCTATCTGGCTCAGACGCTTGGGCTGAAGGTTCTTGGATGTCCCTTCATTCCATCTCCGCTGCGAATCAGTACATGCAAGCCCTGTCTTTCCACTAACCACTGGATTCTGGACCTGAATTAGCCATAATGATAAATTGTTGTTGATTACAGGTGAAACTTGAAGAATTTGAACATCGTGCAAAAGTTAATTTATTTCAGTAATTCAACTTAAAAGGTGAAACTAATATGTCATTACATGCAAAGTGAGATATGTCAAATAAATATGTCCTTATTTGTCATAATACATTTATAACAAATATATAAATAAGTATATATTATATAAGTTATATGTTATAATTGATGATTATGGCTTACAGCTATGAAAACCTTTTCACAATATTCTAATTTGAATTTGGGTTTTCATAAACTGTAAGCCATAATCATCAAAATTATAACAAATAAAGGCTTGAAATATCTCACTTTGCATGTTGAATTGACCTTTTAAGTTGAATTACTGAAATAAATTAACTTTTGCACAATATTCTAATTTTTCAAGTTTCACCTGTACATTCTTTGACATCTTTGTACATTAACGGTATAGCACACTACAGTAGTACACGGTATAGGCTACTGTACAGCAGAAATTCAATATTTTGGACACGGACATGTTATTGTGCTGCACTGTACTTAGAAAATACTGCAGTACAACTGTATATATTTTTGTAAGGGATATGTTTATTGTTTTCAATAATTTACAGATTTAATGTGTAGCAAGATCGCTTTAACAGCCTATGCCTTCCAAATGACCGCCCGCGTGCCGCCCCTGAGGAGCTGACCGTGGACACAAAGGAGGCAGACACAGAATTAAAAATAAATATTCTTTATTAAATAATAAAACAGTATAAAGTCTCTTCAGTTCAGGTTCTCTTCATGTATCTCTTCACATTTCTCAGCACCTTCAGACAGAGAGAGGACTGGACATAATCCACAGCTTCCGTGTTCTCTTCAGCGTTTCTCAGCACCTTCAGACAGAGAGAGGAATGGACATAATCCACAGCTTCCGCATTCTCTTCAGCGTTCTCTTCGCGTTTCTCAGTACCTTCAGACAGAGAGAGGAATGGACATAATCCACAGCTTCCGCATTCTCTTCAGCGTTCTCTTCGCGTTTCTCGGCACAGCATTAGCCGGCTCTTCACTGGACTCAGACAGAGGGAAGAATAGACACGTGTAACTCACAGCATTAGCAGGCTCTTCCAGCATTAGCAGGCTCAAGCATTAGCCGGCTCTTCCTGCATTAGCCGGCTCTTCACTGGACTCAGACAGAGGGAGGAATAGACACGTGTAACTCACAGCATTAGTAGGCTCTTCACTGGACTCAGACAGAGAGAGGAATAGACACATGTAACTCACAGCATTAGCAGGCTCTTCACTGGACTCAGACAGAGGGAGGAATAGACACGTGTAACTCACAGCATTAGCAGGCTCTTCACTGGACTCAGACAGAGAGAGGAATAGACACGTGTAACTCACAGCATTAGCAGGCTCTTCACTGGACTCAGACAGAGAGAGGAATAGACACGTGTAACTCACAGCATTAGCAGGCTCTTCACTGGACTCAGACAGAGAGAGGAATAGACACGTGTAACTCACAGCATTAGCAGGCTCTTCACTGGACTCAGACAGAGGGAGGAATAGACACGTGTAACTCACAGCATTAGCAGGCTCTTCACTGGACTCAGACAGAGGGAGGAACAGACACGTGTAACTCACAGCATTAGTAGGCTCTTCACTGGACTCAGACAGAGGGAGGAATAGACACGTGTAACTCACAGCATTAGCAGGCTCTTCACTGGACTCAGACAGAGAGAGGAATAGACACGTGTAACTCACAGCATTAGCAGGCTCTTCACTGGACTCAGACAGAGGGAGGAACAGACACGTGTAACTCACAGCATTAGCAGGCTCTTCACTGGACTCAGACAGAGGGAGGAACAGACACGTGTAACTCACAGCATTAGCAGGCTCTTCACTGGACTCAGACAGAGGGAGGAATAGACACGTGTAACTCACAGCATTAGCAGGCTCTTCACTGGACTCAGACAGAGAGAGGAATAGACACGTGTAACTCACAGCATTAGCAGGCTCTTCACTGGACTCAGACAGAGAGAGGAATAGACACGTGTAACTCACAGCATTAGCAGGCTCTTCACTGGACTCAGACAGAGGGAGGAACAGACACGTGTAACTCACAGCATTAGCAGGCTCTTCACTGGACTCAGACAGAGAGAGGAACAGACACGTGTAACTCACAGCATTAGCAGGCTCTTCACTGGACTCAGACAGAGAGAGGAACAGACACGTGTAACTCACAGCATTAGTAGGCTCTTCACTGGACTCAGACAGAGGGAGGAACAGACACGTGTAACTCACAGCATTAGCAGGCTCTTCACTGGACTCAGACAGAGAGAGGAACAGACACGTGTAACTCACAGCATTAGTAGGCTCTTCACTGGACTCAGACAGAGGGAGGAACAGACACGTGTAACTCACAGCATTAGCAGGCTCTTCACTGGACTCAGACAGAGGGAGGAATAGACACGTGTAACTCACAGCATTAGCAGGCTCTTCACTGGACTCAGACAGAGGGAGGAACAGACACGTGTAACTCACAGCATTAGTAGGCTCTTCACTGGACTCAGACAGAGGGAGGAACAGACACGTGTAACTCACAGCATTAGCAGGCTCTTCACTGGACTCAGACAGAGGGAGGAATAGACACGTGTAACTCACAGCATTAGCAGGCTCTTCACTGGACTCAGACAGAGGGAGGAACAGACACGTGTAACTCACAGCATTAGCAGGCTCTTCACTGGACTCAGACAGAGGGAGGAATAGACACGTGTAACTCACAGCATTAGCAGGCTCTTCACTGGACTCAGACAGAGGGAGGAACAGACACGTGTAACTCACAGCATTAGTAGGCTCTTCACTGGACTCAGACAGAGGGAGGAATGGACAGCTGTGATTGCGAGTGAACAGCAGAAATAATTCCCACACTCACATTTCCACCACACACTGTAAGGTTTCACTCGTGCTCATTTCCACAATAAAACTGCAATTCAACAGACTCAGTGTACCAAGGCTTCCGCCCGCAATCCAGCCGAAGTTTTCTCTGTCTCTCTCATCTGTCTCTCTCATCTGTCTCTCTCGTCCTCTCTCTCCCGCGGCCTCCCGCCGCGACCGCGGCCACGGCCGCTCACGTGCTGCGCGCTTCACCTCTCATTCTCGTCGTGTCCCCCTCTGCTCGTGCCTCTCTCTCCCGCGGCCTCCCGCCGCGACCGCGGCCACGGCCGCTCACGTGCAGCGCGTTTCTCTCTTCTTCTTCTTCTTCTTGCTTTTTTACGGCGGATCGCAGACAGATATGTGCATTACCGCCACCTATCTAGGAAATGGACCATTGACACAACTATAACCTCTATTTACCCGCACAGAGGCTTCATAGAGTTTCATCCGGCGCTGCGTGTTCAGCTCCTCCGTCTACTCTCAGCCCCCATGACAGGTAGAAGAATAAAAAAAATAAAATAAAAATAAATAAAAAAAACCCCCTAATTTAAATGCGCTTATTTAACCCAGTATTTCCCAAATATTCTACCATTAGATTTATTATACTCCTATCTGACTTTAATACATTTTGAATAGTGAACTTAACTCCTATATTATTTAATTCCTCCTTCAACTCTTTCCTTTCAACATTATATCTCCTACAGTGCATTACTACATGCTCAACTGTTTCACTAACTTCACATGCCTCACATAAACCTGTTGGACTCTTACCTATTAAATGCAATGTACTATTCAATCTTGTATGTCCCAATCTTAATCTTGTAATCATATTCTCCTCATACCTACACCTACCTGATACTCTTCCTTTACCCACTATTGGCTCTATTTGATGCATATGTCTACCTTTTATTTCATTATCCCAATATTGCTGCCATATTTTCAGAATTTTTTTTTTAATAATTGACTTAATTTCTGATCTACTAAATAAAATCGGTATATCTACTATATCTCGTTCTATTGCCTTTTTTGCTAATGCATCAGCCTCCTCATTACCTCTCAGCCCAATATGTGCTGGAACCCACAAAAACTGTACTTCTAAACTAGCTTGTTTGATTGAATATAATTCTTGAATTATCTCTATTACCATATCCTGTCTTGTTTCTGACTTCATCTCCTTCAAACTTATTAGAGCTGAACTACAATCTGAACATACTACTGCCTTGGATATTTTAACTTCCCTAATCCACCTTATTGCCATAATTATTGCAAACATCTCTCCAGTATACACCGATAAACAATCTGATATCCTTTTATTCTTATACACTTTAACCTTTGGAATAATGAATGCAGAACCCACATGATCAGTTTTTGGATCTTTTGATGCATCTGTAAAAATGTGCATATATTCCCCATATCTTGACCCAATATACTCCCTTACATTATATACTTCTGTTTCATATGAACCTTCCTTTTGTCTTTTTTCTAATAAACTTAAATCTACTTCTGGTTGGGGCATAACCCATAATGGTACTGGAGATAATGGAATTATTGGAGCATATCCAACCTCCTCCAATCTCATATCTCTAACTAATTTCCCCACACTCCATCCAAAACTATTACCCTCTTTCTTCTCATGTTCCCAGCTAGGACTCATTACCTTCCTTGTTGGATGATCCTCTCTCTGTCCTCTCAAATTTGCCCAATAAGATGCCATTAATTGCTGTCTTCTTATCTGCAATGGCATTTCACCCATCTCTACCTGAAGAGCCGAAACTGGAGAAGTTGGATATGCTCCGCAGCAAATTCTTAATGCTTGAGATTGAATTCTTTCTATTTTAACTAAATGAGATTTATTTGCAGAACCATATACAATACAACCATAATCCATTATAGATCTTATCATAGATATATATATAGTTTTTAAAGCCAATCTATCTGCTCCCCATTCCTGACCTGAAATACATCTCATTACATTCACAACTCGCTTACATCTTCCCACCATTTTCTCAATATGCTCTTTCCAAGTTAATCTAGTATCAAACCAAACTCCTAGAAATCTTACTGTACTTACACGCTCTAATTCTTTTTTGTATAATTTTAACTTAACATCCATATTCCTCCTCATTTTAGTAAAAACTATTATTTTTGTCTTTTCCACTGAAAACTTAAAACCATTCTCCCCTGACCACTTTTCTACTTCATTTAGCGCACATTGCATTTTCTTTATGTTATACTCTATATTCTTTCCTCTAAACCAGATAGCCCCATCATCAGCAAACAATGATTTCCCCATACTTCTATCAATCCTTAAAAAAACATCATTAATCATAATAATAAATAAAAGTGGACTTATTACACTGCCCTGAGGTGTACCATTATCAACTAGTCCACTTGAAGATATAGCTCCACCCACCTTTACTCTAATACTTCTTCCAATTAAAAACTCTTTAATCCAATTATACATTCTTCCTTTTATACTCATCTTCTGTAACTTTATTAGTAACCCCTCTTTCCACAACATATCATATGCCTTTTCTATATCAAAGAAAACAGCAATAACACTTTCCTTATTTATAAATGCCTTTCTTATTTCATCTTCTAAAAATACTATTGGATCCATAGTCCCTCTTCCACACCTAAACCCACTTTGATAAGAAGAAAACCAATTCATTTTTTCCAAATGATAAGTCAATCTATCAGTTACCATTCTCTCCATTACCTTACATAAATGAGAAGTTAAAGCTATTGGACGATAATTTATAGGATTACTTGGATCTTTCCCAGGCTTTTTAATAGGTATAATTAATGCTTCCTTCCAACTTTGGGGAATTATACCTTCCATCCATATTCTATTATAAAATGTTAAAATCACTTCCATAGAAATTTCACTAAAATGCTTCATCATACAATAACTAATTCCATCCACTCCTGTAGTAGATTGTTTCATTCTTCTTACTGCATTCTTTAATTCACTCATAGAAAATGATACATCTAACAAATTATCTTCAGCCTCTTTTTTTTTCTTTATTTCAGAATATTCCTTCATCACACACTCTCTCATTTTCTTACTCTGTTCAGTCAAATTCTCTGAGCTATTTACTTTAATAAATGCCTTTAAAAACATTTCCACTTTATCTTCATCCTCCACAGCTATTTCTCCCTCCATACTTAAAACTGGATATCCATTACTCTTTTGAATCCCTTTCATTTTCTTAATCATGCCCCATACCTCCTCTACTGGTGTATTCTTCCCTATTTCATCACAATAAGCCATCCAATACTCTTTCTTAGTTTTCCTTACAATCTTCCTTACCTCAGCTTGTGCTCTTTTATACTCTATTAAATCTTGAAAATTATGAGTTTTCTTAACTATCCTAAATGCTTTCCTTTTCCTTCTTATTGCACTTGCACACTCTTCATTCCACCACGGAACTATCTTATTCTTCCTACCTCCTTTCCCTTTTGGTATATATTTATTAGCTGCTCCTTGAATGGCATAAACAATATCATCACTTATCATTTCTACAGATCTATCTGATTCTATTATAATATTCTTTAATCCCTCTTCACTCAGACTCATGAATTCTTCCCAATTCGCTTTATCAAACCTCCATCTACCAATATTTCCTTGACTCACCTTACTTACTCTCACATTTACACTAACATATATCATTATTGGATAATGATCACTTCCAATAGTATCTTGTCGCAATATTTCCCACTCAGCACTCCCTGCAATTGAATCAGACACCACTGTTAGATCTAGCACAGACTCTTTACCTGTAGCCACATCTACTCTAGTACTACCCCCATCATTCAGACATACCAAATTCCTCCGATCTATCAAATCTTCCATCACCATTCCATTACAATCTGTCACTAAACCTCCCCATAACATACTCTGTGCATTAAAATCCCCACACCAAATCACCCTCTCTTCATTAAGACCCTCTATTTGTTCTAACTCACTCAACACTAATTTCTTACAAGGATTATAAAAATTTATTATTACATACTTTTGTCCATTCACCCATACCTCCACTACAACATACTCTTGTGCTACACCTTTACCTAATGATCTATATTGCATGCCTTCCTTAATCAGAGTAATACACCCTCCACCATTACCCTCCTCTCGATCTCTCCTCTCACTCACATATCCTTTAATAACAAAATCAAATCTAGGTTTAAGCCATGACTCTTGTATACATATCAAATCCGGTTTAACTTCCATCTCATTAATAACACTTTTAAACTCCAATCCATTAGCCACAAGACTTCTAGCATTCCATTGTAAAATTAAAATCATCCTCCTATCCAAACCATGCTTCCTGACTTGACTGTGTCTCATTAATCAGCCCATCCCTAACCATTACCCATGTTATGTCCTTTACTCCCAAGAATCTCTCTGCTGCCTTGACTATAATTTGAATCTTAGCTGTCTTCTTTTCAGTTTGTGCAGTACAATTAATTACTTCAGCTATGAACAGCAAGAAATTAACTTTACTTACAATCATTGTCTCTTCTGTAATCCTATCTTCCACCTCTGATGTTTCCTCACTTCTCCTCTCTTTTTGCACATCCCTCTCTCTTTCTTTCTCTTTACTCCTTGTATCAACCACTTTAACAGCTTCTGCATATGTTATATTCCTCTTAGCTCTCTCATTCTGTACCTCAATTACTCTCTTTCTCACCTCACATCCTCCATACGCAACACTATGATCCCCTCCACAGTTACAGCATTTTGGTCCTGCTCCTTCACATTTGCCATAATCATGCTCCCCCCCACATCTTGCACATCGTTTCTTAGCCTTACACACCATAGCCACATGCCCGTATTTTTGACAATTATAACATCTTAATGGAGGAGGCACAAAAGGCCTTACTGAGTAACTGATAAATCCAAGCTTGACCTTATCCGGCAAAATTACTCCATCAAACCTAAGCTCCACCGAAAGGCTCTCCACTCTATTCCCTTCTCTGTTCATAAACAATCGCCTAGCACCAACTATTTCCCCTCCGCTGATGTTACTTTTAAGTTCTTCCATAGATACTCCTAATGGCACTCCAGATATTACTCCACTTACCCACTGTCTCTGTCCTACAATCTTACTACTCACCACTTCCTGCTTACACATTACTTTAACTTTCAACATTTTCTTTTTTTGCTCTTCACTATTACAAACCACCATCAAATCTCCATTGCTTAACACTTTTGCAACCTTAATTTCTCCTACTACCTTCCTCAACTCTTTTGTTAATGCAATTGGACTTACCTTTTGTATTCCACCATCCTCTTTAAATTTCAATATTACCTTCAACTCATCCAAATTTACATTCCTCACCTCCTGTTCATTTCCACTTTCACCTGAACTTCTTACCTCTATCTGATGTTTTTTCTTTCTTTTCTTTGTACCTACATCTTCCCTTATATCCATATTCCTCTCTTCTCCTGTCTTTCCTAACTCCATTTGATCATCTTCCACATCCGTATCATCAACACTAACTAGTGTCTCTGGTCCATTTCCATTATAATTTTCCTTATATTTTGACATAATCGATTTCGCTGCGTTTGCCGCCATCCATCAAACAAAAATCACTCCACGCTGTTTCCTGTGCGTCTTCCGTCATGCGCACCACCACCTCCTCTCCCCATCTGCCCGCGTTTCTCTCTCACAACCCTTGTGTGTTTTATCCTCTCAAAAAGCAGGAGTGGCCTCAATCAGACGCTCAGAGTGAAGTCCCTACACCTGTCGCCAATCTGCCGTTTAGTTGTCATGACGACAAACACTCATACAGATCTGGAGCTGTTTGTCACCCCGTGACACTATCACCAGTACTTGTAAGATTGTCAGATCCATGCGACCATATGTGAGATGTGATCATTTTGCCAGATGCAGTATCTCTACAGGCTAACGTAAACAGGAAGTGCGTTATCGGCTTGTTCTACGTTGCCATAGCGATCACGGGAAAGGTCAGAGTTCGGGAAAGTTGTCGATAGGCAACGCCAGGGCAATGCCATAGAGAGCATAAGTCCCGCCCCTCCGCTTCCGGCTCATGGGACCTTATTTCGGAAAAAATATGTATGGTGGCCAATGGCGAGAGACAACTTATCTTTTTATTCCGTCTGAACTGTGCCCTGAATTACACATATGATGTTTGTCAATTTAAAAGATAATTATGAAAGTCAAGAAAGTCGCAGTTTGTCATAAAACAGAAGAGTAACATTGAGTTTTATGTGAAAATCGCTCAATGAACTACATCTCTCGTCTCTCCCTATGGAGGTCTACTGACATTTGTTTAGTCATCTGCTTTAAACATTACAATCATTAAACATTAACTTTCATTAACTCTACAACAAGTAAATCTACTTCACCAGCTAATTACTCCTTGACAGCATTGCCATAGAAATATACAGAGCGACCGCAAAAACAGAAGTTCAAAGACATCTAAAGTTGACTGCATGCTTGTTTCTCTGGCACATAAGCTCTATAGGCAACGGTAATGCCATATGTTGTTAGATTAGCACCTGTAAAAATAACTTTTTTTGAAAGCCCAGATAAAAGTGAAAAGCTATTATTTTGTTTAGATCCATGTCCGAGGCAGTTCGACTTCACGAAAACATTTATTTACGAATATTTCGACTTTAATCTCGAAATATTACGACTTTTTCCCCGTAATGTTTAGACTTTATTCTCGAAATATTTCGACTTTAATCTCGAAATATTTCGACTTTAATCTCGAAATTAAAGTGTCTTAATTTTAGTGTCTTTGTTTATCCCAAGGTTTTCCCGCAGCCTGCCGGATCCAGGCCGTTTCCAGATCTGATGAAGGACCTTCGCCTGGACCCGGTGTCAACGCAGTGCTGAAGTGCCAACTAGTCTCTCCCTATGGAGGATCCCTTTCCCACTCTACAGATAACGCGTCGTCGGGAAAACTCAATTTGCGTATCTACCCCGAATTGATAAAATAAAATAAAATTCTGAATCAAAACTATAAGGAAACACCAGTAATTTGTTTAGGTTTGGTTTGTAGGGAATTCCAAACCTGCGCACATATATTCAAACGCACATAACTATAGAACCCGTTCTTAATGCGCATGTGAACGCCATCAGCGTTTCTCACAGGTTCGCGTTTAAAGTCTGTGTAGAGAGAATGGTGTCGTCTTGGCGGCCCTAATTTAAAAACAAATGATTGTTGCGACGGAAGCGAATCAATCAAAACTAACTTTAGCTGGAAAATAACTTTATTAAAGAACCGCTATAAAGCCAAAACAATCTTACGTTAAATTATACATTTATCTCTGTAAAGCTGCTTTGAGACAATCTACATTGTTAAAAGCGCTATATAAATGAAAATGACTTGACTTGACTCGAAATGCTCTGTAATTTTTTTTTTTTTTTTTTTTTTTTTTTTTGTTGTGGTTCAAGGCTTCCATTGCGATTAATTCGCTGATTCTTGATGTCTGAGTGTGTCTAAATGATTGCGTAGTTCAAAGCTTTTTAGTGAATGATGAGTTTGAAAATCCTTCATAACTGATTGTCAGCACTGCTTGATTGTTTGCTGTTTGTGTATTAAAACAACACATTTTTTGAAGTGATGTGATCGGTGATCCAAACATTATGTGATTATTTCATAATAAAAACATAACCAGCAACACCTGATCTTATTTTTGTTGGCTTTGTTTCTGCCACAACAAATGTGTCTTGAAAACACACAGTTACTAGCCTGGTTAAAACCAGACCATTCTCAGTAGTAACTGAGTTATGGTCTGGCAAAGCTCCAGACAAATCATTTCCAAAGTGGCGTCACCAACGGACGTCGCTCAATCAGAGCGATCGTCATCATGCTCACATAACAGAGTTCAGCCAACTTCTCAGACCTGCGGACACAGAGCTCAGTTCAACCTGGTCCCAATTCGCCTAAGTTACACTACGCCATAAAAGTATGTACTCTTTTTGTGAAGAAAAGGTATTTACTTTTGAATGTATAGCAAAAAAGTAGGCAAGCTTTGGGACATACTACTTCGTCATCTTTATCGGACGGATCTGTCGCGTGCATCCTGTCACTTAAACTGCCCTGTCAATCATTGTGTCACAGTTAAAATCCTCTATTAAATCTAATTTAATTTCCTACCGTTTCGGAGAGAAATGTAGCAGCACGTTCATCTGCCAGTGGGTCTTTCATGGAGACTGTCCTCATGTGTTTGCAATTTGAATATAATAATGCATTTAAAAGTTGGTGCGCTTCACCAACGGAGTGGACGTCGCTCAAATGCCTCTGGACGCAATTGGATAGGCTAGACCTAAAACCAATCAGAGCGATCGTCATCTTGTAAAGCCCGCCTCAACGTTTCTGATTGGTGCCGCAATTTCGATGGCATGGAAATGGGTTTGAATGAGCTCTTTGCCAGACTACTTCTCGAGCAAATCTGAATTTGCCGAAAGTTGTCTGGGTTTTCCCAGGCTACACAGTTACAGCAGGCAAAGAAAATGTTATGTTAAAAAGTCAAGGGTCAAGAGCCCAACTAAAGCAAACACAGATTGTAGGAGCTTTAATTCTTTTATTTTTCTTATTGGTTATGCACTGTCACATGGGCACAGGTGATCACTTCCGTTTTCTTTATTTCCTTTGGTCGATTTTTTGGGCCAGTGTTGGAAGGGGCAAGTAACAGGAGCCAACTTTCTGTTGACTGTATTGCATTGGTTAAATCATGTCTGCATATGTCAAGCTAAATTAAAAGTAAAAATCAAGCTAAGATCATCAGTCTTACTTTAAGTAATGAAATGACGACCGAGTGCAAGCGAGTCACAAGCCATCCCGTTACGTAGCCCCTTTGTGGCTATTGGATGTTGTGAACACTGATCACCAACATTGGTAACGTCAAATGAAACAAAACAACATCTACACCTCTGTTAATTCTCAATAGGAATTTCTGTAGATGTATTAATACAAATAAAGTCATTCTGGTTAGTAATAAGTGAAGCTGGTAATGCTATTTTTTGGAGTTGTTTAATCCTCCTCTGCTGAGGAGATATTTAATGTTTTCTGTGTCTGGAAGTCAGGGCCTGGGAATCAGACATGAAACGGGTATGAGGTTATGATCTTATTATTTTTCAATCTCACAGTGTGTAATGTGTGTTCAGAGTGTCTGTTTGGATGATTTTGAGAGCCATATGAAGCCAAAGTTGAATTAAATTAACAATAATATAGTTTTGAATTAAATGTTTTGGTAATTATTTTTGTGGTTTTGAATTTTCAGTTATAGCTTTAAGAAATGTGTTAAAGTTTTCAGGAAGTGTGTCTTAGCAATTAAGCACAAATAAATAAATAAATAAAAATCTGCACCAAAGCGAATGAAATGATTTTATTAATAATGTGACGTCACTTTGCCCCGAATCTGCGAACGTGTTGTTCTAAGACACTGCTTATGATTTATGGGGATTTAAAAAAAAAACACTTGTGGACTTTTAGCATCATAGGGTTGTTGTGTACACACACTGCCAACACACATTTATGTTCAAAGTGAATTTGGCATAACAGATGTCCTTAAAATAATAGTGCAACCCACTGAAGAGATGAATGTCTATCCCTCACGTTCTCCCTTTCATTCCCATTACAAATCAAAGATGGCGCTGCTGTGACTACGATCCATACCAACTGAACTAAATGTTATTGCAAATTTCAAGGCTTTGACAGGATAGACAGCACTGAAACACTGTGTTTTCTAGGCTTTTCCCAGCTGTTGCATTGGCACATTATCACTATGTTGTGAAGTTATACTCCTACAACTTTATACAACAGTTAGTCTGATTGTCAGTCCTTCACTGACTCACACTACACCACAGACATCTCCACAAAGGTTTGCGTAGGACACATATGCTGATAAAGTAAACTGCCCTCATGCCAAAGGAATAGTTTCAGTTCTGCTCAATGTTATCTTATTTCAGTCATGAGATACATAATATGCTGTTAATGTAAACTACCCTCATGCAAAGTGAATAGTTTCAGTTCTGCTCATTGTTAACTTATTTAAGTGGAAATAAGTTGGAACGGATTGTTGTTGTTGGACTTTTACAAAACAAATCGCAAACATACCTCTGCAACCGTGACACGGATGTAGAAGAATGGAGAATTAAGACTTAAGACAGATTGATGTAATGTCACACTTCAAAGAGACATTTCTCATGTTGTCACAGTAACAAAGATTTAAATTTAAAAAAAGTAACAGTCATATAGTGTTTTTATGGCCACAGTAAAAACAGGCTAGTGTTTATATGGGAGATTGTCAGGGGGTTTTATCTTAAAATCTAAAAGCTTTGATTCTAAATGTGTATATAATGTTTAGGTAACAGTTATTGTCTGTTCTGATTGCCCTGGTGTCATTTTAACTAAAAAACTAAGGCTTCTAGAGAATGCTTGTGTAACGTGAAATTAAATACTAAGATACAATAGATACAGCCCTGATACAGCAGCGCCTGAGACCTAAAAATATGCATTTATGACACATTGCTTCTACAAACGCAGCACATAATTAAGCTAAAAAAAAAAAACTGTACAAGCTGCAGGTTTAGTAAGAACATCTAATCATCATTCACTCAGCCCTAAACTTCCGCCTGGAGACCCTCAGGTTCTGATGCTATACTGTGACATTTGACTTGAGTGTGTCCTCGAGGTTATTTTAAAGCAGGTCATTTATTTGAGATGTTGCTATGGTTACATATTTACATGTTTGTTTGTTTTTACCATGCACCACACGAAGAGACAGTGCACAAATGTAAATAAATGTTAATATTTTATTAAATCAACCTATAACTCAGCATTTAGTGTATAATGAGTGTTAAGTTTATACGTTTATGGTGTTGTCGTCCATTTGAAGCACATTGTGTGTTAATTGAATGTAATATGTAGATACTGTAACGATTACGTTTGTTCTGTCTGCACGCACCTGTTCTTGTTAGTCCTAATTAGTTCAATCATCCTCCACCTGTGCCTGTTTAGTTCCCTCATTCACCTTGTGTATTTAAACTTTCTGTTCTGTTCTATCCTTTGTCGGTTATTGTTGAATGTACTTGTCAGAGACAGTAAACTCTTTGTGAACTATATTCAGTCTTACGCATCTTCTTTCATCAGCGATCCGTCACAGATACATGTTACAGTCCGACTATAGTTGAATGAACGCAAATAGACATAAAATTCTGCTCCAAAACTAAATATATTAATTTATTTATATAATTGATATACAAGTGAAAGCATTTCATATTTTCTCAGCATGTTCTTATTCATAAGGAAAACATTATTATGGTAAAAATAAATTAAACAAGTGAATCCCAAAAATGTCATGGATGAACTGAAGGTTCAGCATACTTATCCTTATTTCTTTATTTATAAGAGAGTATTGCAAATAGTATTCTGTATATAAGGCCTACCGAAGAGCAAAGTTAATTTACAATGTTCCTGGTTTGCAACAGTCATTCCTTCTCTAACTCACTTCAGGAACTTAGAGACAGAAAAATCCACAGGTGTTTATTTATACTGAAAACACCTACTTTTGAACATCACATGATTTACAAGAAACCATTTGTTTCAACAGTAGGTTTCAAATATGCAATTCCCACAGAAAATATATATAATGTAAAAAAACATGATGTATCTTCAGAGTAAAGCTCTTGGAGTAAACCGTTGGAATGATTTTTGGGGCCCACATGTCCACGGTCCCACTAAATTTCATAATTTTATTTCTAAAAGAGTAAAGGACATAAAAGAAGGTTAAAGGTAATATATTTCTCAAATATTAGAAACAATTTACATTATTAGTAATCAAGCATATATTGCACTACATATTCATCTTTATACAACAGTTAGCTTTAGTTTATGTGACATGACAGTGAGTGGATTGATTGTGTTCTGAAACTTGTTTTGGTTACTCTTCTAAAATGTATGTTAATATTAGTTATTGCTTGTTTATTGAACTATTGTTATGAATATCAGAATAACTTTCCTTAAATATATCCATTCTTTAAATAGAAATAATTGTTTAGGCCCAATTAAATTTCCTTGAAGATCCAGTGATTTACAAGTGATTTACAAGAAAGTTACAAATAATTTTATTTGCCTTTATTGAAGGGATCACATGAAATCTCCATAAAAGGAGGATCTAATGTTTGCGTGATACACATGCTGATAAAATGAAAAGAATGGATGGTAAATAGTTTCAGTTCAATTTTAGTCCAGCCTTACACAAGTATCTGGTGGAACTAATTGTTGTTTTTCTACATTCACAACACAGAGGTACTGTAAAAGTTGAAAGAAAAAGGTATGCAGGAAATACTGCAGATAACTATAACCTACAAAAAACTTGACTAGAATGTGCATTTATAATGTGCATTCTCTGAAGGGCTCATGATACTGGGGAACAAATGATAAACACTGGGAAGGGACAAGTTGACAGTAGCCATTGATTTCCATAGGAAAAAACAATACTACGGAAGTCAATGGCAACCGTCGTCAACCGTCTGGTTATCAACATTCTTCAAAATAACTTATTTTGTGTTCAACAGAAGAGAGACAGTCGTACAGGTTTGGAACAACATTCAGTATGATGACAAAAACATCGAGCTCAGAGTCAGTGCTGAAGCTTTGAAGCCACAGTGACATCTTGTGGTGTGACCAAACGAAATTTACAGTTTTTTTGGATTGCTTACACACTAAAATTAAAAGTAGTACACTATTAGCAAAACCTTACACTCAAGAAGCAAAACATCAGCCCATATTTGCACAACTATAAGCACATTGTCAACCTCACACTTGTTGCAAAACTCTACACACAGTGATTTGCAAAACACTAAACACACGTAACATACATTACACACAAAAATCTGGAGGAGGAGGAGGAGGAGGAGGAGGAGGAGGAGGAGGAGGAGGAGGAGGAGGAGGACGAGGAGGACGAGGAGGAAGGGGAGGAAGAGGAATCAACAGAGGAGGAATCAACAGAGGAAGAGGAAGAGATGGAGGCCATGCTGGAGGTAGAGGAGAAGGAAGAGGAAGAGGAAGAGGAAGACAAGAAGGTGCTCAAAGAGGACCGAATCTGACAAATGAGATCCGCGCAACACTGGTTGACCACGTTGTCAACCACGGCCTGACGCTGAGAGAGGCTGGACTGCGAGTACAGCCAAATCTAAGCCGATACACAGTGGCAAGTGTGATAAGAACATTTTGACTGGAAAATAGGTATTGTAAAAATATCATCATATCAAAAACATCTGCACGGTTTCAGTAACTGCTTACAGTACTGTATTCTATGCACTATCAGCACTTCTGTTACCTTTTCCTGTGAAATTACTGTACTATTGTATACTGTTTTTTTTTTCTACATAGGATTGAGGGTCAGGAACGACAAGGGGGAAGGCCTCCTATGTTCACAGAACAGCAAGAGAGGGAGATAGTAAACATGGTTTTGGCCAACAATGCTACAACACTCAATCAGCTCCAAGCTAACATTGTCAATAACCACGCCAGTTTCAACGATATCAGGTCTCAACATCAACACTGGCACGCATCCTAAAAAAAAAACATATTCAAATGAAGCAAATTTATAATCTTTTACTGTACTGTAATATGTATACTAGATCTACACTGAACTACACAATTTTGCCTGACACTGTTCTTCAGAGAGTTTTACGAATGGATGGAGAAGAGATCCAGCATGAGTTCATTTACGTAGATGAGGCTGGGTTCCACCTGACGAGAACACGAAGGAGGGGAAGAAACATCATTGGCCACAGGGCTATAGTCAATGTCCCAGGGCAACGTGGGGGTAATATAACACTCTGTGCAGCCATTACACAGAATGGGGTCCTCCACCGCCATGCCCATATGGGCCCTTACAACACAGCACTCATACTTACATTCTTCGACCAATTGCACAACATAACAGCAGCAAATCAAATCGATCATATGCAATACATTGTTGTCTGGGACAATGTGTCTTTCCACCGCTCTGCTCTGGTTCAGAACTGGTTTCAGCAACATCCACATTTCACCGTCCTATATCTTCCACCATACTCTCCATTCCTCAACCCTATAGAAGAGTTTTTCTCGGCATGGCGGTGGAAGGTATATGATCTCCGTCTCCAGGCTGAGGTACCCCTCATCCAAGCCATGGAGGAGGCCTGTGACCAGATGGAGGTAGCAGCAATGCAAGGATGGATTCGTCATTCAAGACGTTTCTTTCCAAGGTGTCTTGCTAATGACAACATTGCCTGCGATGTTGATGAAATTCTCTGGCCAGATCCAGCTAGGCGAAATTCTCTGGCCAGATCCAGCTAGGCGAAGAGACAATGTGTAGTTTTTTTTTTTTTTTTTTTTTTTTTACAGTAAACTTACAGTACAATACGTAAAGTGACATTTTGTTACAGTATTATGAATCTCCATGTCAACATTTTGGGCGTGTTGAGAAATAAATGAGTTTCTTCAGTCTGCAACATTGGTCTTGTGTAGTGTTTGGTGAATTTACATTATATTTGTACTTTGTTGATGGTAGCCTACTCTAATCATAGGGAAGTAGAAGTGCTAAAAGTGTTTTAGGTTTATCACAGCAGAGTGTAACTCGTGCAAACAGAGTATAGTAATGTGAAACGTGTGTGTTTCATATGGTAACAAAGTGTGGTTTTTAAACAGAAGTGTATAGTTTTTACAAGAGTGTTTAATTATGCAAAGGATCTGTAGTGTTTTGCTAATTGGGTGTGTGGTTTTGCTAATTGTGTGTAGTGTTTTGAAAACACGGGCCCTGTTTTGAAAATTGTGCTTAAGCAATCCAAAAAAACTGTAAGTCAAGTCAAGTCAAGTCAAGTTTATTTATATAGCGCTTTTCACAACATAGGTTGTATCAAAGCAGCTTCACAGTAATAAATTAAAACAATACATCAATGTTTGTTTCTAGTGGAACGTCCACGTTTGGTAATGCTGATCAATAGTATCGTTGATTGATTAATTAAATTAAATATTCCCAAATATCCCCAACTGAGCAAGCCAAAGGCAACAGTGGCAAGGAACCGAAAAACTCCATCAGGTGACCTAATGGAGAAAAAAAAACCTTGGGAGAACCCGGGCTCAGTCGGGGGCCAGTTCTCCTCTGGCGTTTATTAACTAGAGGTCGGATTTAACTGTAAGATTAAAAGTATTATATGAATGCCTGGCTGAAGAGATGCGTCTTTAATCTAGTTTTAAACTGGGAGAGCGAGTCTGAGCAACGAACAGTAACAGGAAGGCTATTCCAGAGTTTTGGAGCTAAATGTGAAAATGCTCTCCCTCCTTTGGTGGATCTGGATATCCTAGGTATGACCAAAAGCCTCGAATTTACTGACCTTAAAGAGCGCGATGGATTATAGGGCGATAGAAGATCGGTTAAATAGACTGGAGCTAAGCCGTTTAGGGCTTTATAAGTCAGTAGCAATATCTTGTAATTACAGTTTTTCTCGATTGCTTAAACACATTTCTTGAAACTATGCCTCGTATTCTCAAAACTATAAACACAAATCCATAACGTCTCACCCAATTCCCCAAACATCCTATTTTCAGGTCAAAATGAAGCTCTACACTCAAAACCATTCACTCTTGCTGAAAAACCAAACTTTGCCCTCAAACAGGACACACAAACCCTCAAAATCACACACACTACAACATAGTCTAACACACTGGTGCAATAAATTCAAAACAACATTTCCAAAACTGGTAAGTTATGTTGCTTGTGGTAACCCCCATCACAAACCTTTTCACATGATGAACACAAAAGACACAACCAATGGATACATTGGCACATTTTTATTCATACACAAAAAACACACACACACAAAAACATTTTTTTCCCTGTTTTACTCTTTTTTTTTTACTTTTTTTTTTTTTACTCTCTCCTCTAATTTTTTTTTATTTTTATATTTACTTACAGTAAGATGTGTGTGACCAACATATGACAGTAAAAGAACACACACAAACCATATTCTAATATGGAATTCGAATTGTATTGGAATGGTAAAGAGTGTTGGGACGTAACAGGAGGGCCTCCACTCAAGGACACAATATGATGAACACGTCTAAGAATGTTCCACATATGGTTGAAATACCATCATTTGCCTAGAAAGATAACATTCTGGGAGTCAAGACTATAAAGGAGAAAGGATGCCCTCCCTTCACTGTCACACTCTGTGCCACTCTGTGTGACTGTACGACTGCTGGCCTTTTCTTGCAAGAAAATACACCTCATCAAAGTCTATTGGAAATGTTTGTTTCTTATTCAGTGATAGAATTTTGTTTGCCACCACTCCTCCCTGAAGGTTCTCGAGGCGACGGTAAAGCGACTCAAATTTGGCCTTACTCGTAGCCCAGCCTCCCTCACAGTCATACCATTGACTAACACATGGGCAACTAGAGTGGCTTGAATTTCATCTGAGACTGCTTGTCTTCTTGTCCTTGCCCTTCCTCCTCCTCATTCTTATCCCTCTTCCTTCATGTCTTTCTGGATCCATTGTTCCAAAACTCAATAAACTGATTTGGGCCCCTTTATCTATCTATTGAAGGATCTGATTGATGTGTGTTAAATTTTGACTCTTAGTGTTTCCACTTGGGTAATTGTGTGCTAACTGAGCTGAAGCTGTGCTGACTTGAGTGAACAATATTGAATGCTAGTGCTTTATACATGACAACATGATCTAAGCAATGAGAAATGAAGGGATTTGTGTGTAGAGTTTTGCAGTGACAGTTCAACAAATCTGACTCATGTGTCAAAACAGGGAATAGTGTTTATAGTTTAGTGAAACGGGTGTGCTTTTTGATAAATGGCATTATGGTTTTGAAATTTTAGTTCAAAAGCCTGGTTATAGTGTTTAAGCAATCGAGAAAAACTGTAATACGGAACTTTATAGGTAGCCAATGTAGTGATGATAAAATTGGTGTTATATGATCATATTTTCTTGATCTAGTTAGAACTCTAGCGGCGGCATTTTGGATTAACTGTAGCTTGTTTATTAAGGATGCAGGACAACCGGCTAATAAAGCATTACAGTAATCTAGTCTCGAGGTCATGAATGCATGAACTAACTTTTCTGCATCAGAAACAGATAGCATATTACGCAGCTTAGCAATGTTTCTAAGGTGGAAAAAGGCTGTTCTTGTAACATATGAAATATGATTTTCAAAAGACAGGTTGCAGTCTAATATAACACCCAGGTCTTTTACTGTAGAGGATGAAGTAACAGGACATCCTACGAGGTTAAAGTTGTATTGTAAGAGGTTTTGTGGGTGGTTTTTTGAACCGATGATTAGTACCTCTGTCTTGTCTGGATTTAATAAAAGAAAATTGCGCGTCATCCAATCTTTTATATCTTTAACACACTCTGTCAATTTGGATAATTTAGCGTTTTCATCTGGCCGTGATGAAATATAGATTTGAGTGTCATCAGCATAACAATGGAAACTAATTCCATGTTTCCTTATAATATTTCCAAGTGGCATCATATATATTGAAAATAATAGAGGGCCTAACACAGATCCCTGCGGCACTCCATAGTTTACTGGAGTTATGATCGATTTTTCTCCATTTGAATAAACAAAATGGTAGCGGTCAGATAAATACGATCTAAACCAGCTTAATGCTTGTCCTTGAACACCAGTATAATTTTGTAGTCGATCTAAGAGTATTGTATGATCTATAGTATCGAACGCAGCACTAAGATCAAGTAAAACTAGTATTGAGATACAGCCTTGGTCAGAAGCTAAAAGTAAATCATTTGTAATTTTAACAAGCGCAGTTTCAGTGCTATGATGCGGCCTGAATCCAGACTGAAACTTTTCATAGATGTCATTTTCTTGCAAGAAAGAGCCCAGTTGAGCGGACACAGCTTTTTCTAGTATTTTAGACATGGGTCTATAATTTGCTAGATTATGTGGATCTAATTGTGGTTTCTTAATGAGAGGTTTTATAACTGCCAGTTTAAATGTTCTTGGAACATAACCTAAAGATAAAGACGAGTTAATAATATTGAGGAGAGGCTCCTCCACTATAGGTAACACTTCTTTCAAAAGTTTAGTTGGTATAGGATCTAGTAAACATGTTGTTGTTTTAGATGAAGTGATAAGTTTATTTAACTCGTTTTGTTCTATAGTTGTAAAGCATTGTAATTGTTCTTGCGGGGTGATAATTAAGGCTGAATTATAAGACGCAATTGAGGATTGAACGTTTACAATTGTGGTTCTGATGTTTTCTATTTTCTCAGTGAAGAACTTCATGAAATCATTACTACTAAACTGTAACGGAATATTTTGTTCAGGAGACATCTGTTTATTTGTTAGTCTAGCCACGGTGTTAAATAAGAACCTAGGATTGTTTTGGTTGTTTTCTATTAGTTTGCGGAGATGCTCAGCCCTGGCCTCTTTTAGGGCCTTTTTATAACGTGACATACTGTCTTTCCATGCGATTCTAAAGACCTCTAAGTTAGTTTTTTTCCATTTACGCTCTAAATTACGGGTTTCTCTCTTTAGAACATGCGTAGTATTGTTGTACCATGGTGCTTTACTTTTCTCTCTAACCTTTCTTAATCTAATGGGTGCAACAATATCCAATGATCCAGAGAGAATGGTGCTCATAGTGCTAGTTAATTCCTCAAGTTCAACTGTTTGTTTAGGTTCACTGAGCAGCTGAGACAGATCAGATAAGCTATTTGAAAAATTATCTATGGTGGATGGAAGGATTGTTCTGCCTAATCGATAACGCGGCGCAGCATGACATATTACAGGAGTACGTAATATGCAAGTTACCATGTAGTGATCAGTGACATCATCACTTTGTGGAATGATATCTATATCGGTTGGATCGGTTCCATGTGATATAATTAAATCGAGTGTATGATTAAAACGATGAGTTGGTCCGGTAACGTTTTGCTTGACCCCAAAGGAGTTTAATAAATCTGTAAACGCAGCCCCTAGCGCATCATTTGAATTATCTACGTGGATAAAGTCTCCAACAATTAATGCTTTATCGAAATTAACTAATAGGTCTGAGAGAAAATCTGCAAACTCTTTTAGGAAATCAGCGTAAGCCTGGCGGTCTATATACGGTAGCCAAGGCTAGAGATAATAGGGATGTTTTTCTAGCATCTAAGAGCGTAACATTTAGTACAAGTACTTCAAACGAAATAAACTTATAGCCCGTTTTCTGAGTAACATTGAGAATATCTCTATAGATTGTTGCAACACCGCCGCCACGACCAATCAGACGGGGCTCGTGCTTATAGGAGTATCCTGATGGAGTAGACTCATTTAGACCGAAATAATCATTTGGTTTAAGCCAGGTTTCAGTAAGGCAAAGTACATCGAAGCTATTATCTGTGACTATTTCATTTACAATAACTGCCTTATAGGTGTGAGTGATCTAATGTTTAGAAGACCTAGCTTTAGAAATTGTTTTTGATTACTAATAGCAACATTTTCTGGTTTAATAACAATTAGATTTTTTCTAGATCCTGCAGTAGATTTATTATTTAATCTCACTAAACGAGGAATAGACACAGTTTCTATGCAATGTTCTACACTATTTATATCAGTTAAATTGGTGCAGCAGAGACTATGATTTGGACTTTTGGTTACTAGTCAAAAGGTATTTAACATTTTGGAGATGTTATCTGACAGAAGATCCGATCCGAATCTGCTTGGGTGTAAGCCATCAGCACGGTAAAGCCTAGGACGCTCCCAAAACAGATTCCAATTATTTACAAAGAGTAGTTTCTGCTCATTGCACCATGACATTAACCATTCGTTTAGCACGAATAATCTACTAAACTTTTCATGACCTAGACGGTACGTGGGAAGCGGTCCTGACACAATGATCGTTGTTTCAGGCGATGTGCTGCGTACCGTATCGATCAGATTCCTGAAGTCTTTCTTCAGAACTTCCGTCTGGCGCAGCCTGATGTCGTTCACTCCCGCGTGCAAGACCACAGTTCCGACGCGCTCGTTATCGTTCAGAATCTCGGGAACGCGAGCGGCGATTTCAGAAACACGAGCACCAGGAAAGCAGTGACTATGCACCTTACTTTTATTTAACGTAGCGTGTACGTGTCGAACGATGGAATCGCCGATGATCACAGCATCGCGTTCTGTTTCGCGAAGAGGGGAGAAGCGGTTTTGTGTGGATATCTCGAAAACCGGGAGGGTCGGAGAGAGTTTTCTTGGTCTAGGCCTGACTCGCGTCTTCCGCTGCGGAAATATCCAGGCTTCGTGGTGGCATATAATCCGTCTTTTTAGTGGTACGGGTGTAGAGTAGACGCACGATAGGCGAAAAAAATGTTTGTTTGTAAATGAGTGCGGAGAAGACGCGTTCAGCCGTGATCCACGGACGTAACCTATAAGAGTATCCAGCGTTGGATCACTAGGCTTGAGACACGTCTGCTCAACAGTCCGCGTTGTGAGGTGAGGAAAAGTAGAAAATGTTCGTTGTAAGTGAGTTTAAAGAGAAATCAAGAATTATAAATCAATCGAGCTCCAAAGACAACAACGCGTTCAGACGCGACGCATGCGCATTCGAAACAGGAAACAGCTAAAGGTAAACCAAAACCAAACCATTTAAGTGGTTTGGTTTTGCTAAACCAAACCATTTAAGTGGTTTGTCAACATGCCTTTACAGGGAATGAATGACTTAGAGATGGGCAATATGGCCAAAATATATCATGGTTTAAGTCATTTAATATCATGCTAACTGTATGTATATAGAGTTGCCATACACTTTGTTCCGGACATGGCCTGGCAGAACGCGGAGAGAAACCCGCGCACATTTCACTGAAGTCTACACAAGTACATCGATCAATATATGCGTTTGAAATGCAACTCAAATTCTGTTTGCATTTACGTTTCCTAATTGTGCATGCACAACTTTTGACAATTCAAATGCTTAAAAATATTACGCATATTTCAAAGGTGCTGCTCTTTATACTGATTAATAGTCATCAATTATTCTGAATTAAATCAAACAAAAGGTGCTCATGTAAATGGATAGTAAAACATGTGTGACCTTTGCTTTTTATCTGACCCAGTTTGTCCCACCCTTCATCAGCACACTCGGAACGTGGATGATATTAGGATTTATTCTTCTGCACGCAGAGCAGTGAAAGAGAGAAGGTAGTAAGTTGTAATGTTGTTAAAGCTCCACATGCAGCAGTTCTCTTTTTGCTCTACTGCTCTCAATGTAACAGTAAACATTACTCTTCACATTATATTGTACTTAACAAAACTGTAAACAAAAATAAAACAAAGCTGAAATTGAATAATCTCTCCAGGAAAATTACAGACTTTTTAAACAATTCAATGTTGTCCTTTCCTTCTTAAAAGGTAACTAAACCCTAAACCAACTTTTTTAGTTAATGCTCTGTAAAAATGGGGCTTTATTAGTGCTGTTCATTGATTCGAGTAACTTTTTGACATTTAAGTATAAAGTGTTAAGTTTTAATTTGAAGAATATCACAAATTTTAAATCTATTTCAAATATGCTTCTGTACATAACATCACAGTAAAGAATATTGTATTTAGCGTTTAAGGTTGAGATAATGATTCTGCTCAGCAAAGTTGCAATACCTGTTTTCTCTATTGTGTTTTAAATGAGTCAGATCACTGAGATGCTCACCTTTCGGAGCCCAGACATTGAATCGTTAGGTTGATTGGATTAGCTGTAGGGGAGACTTTCACCTTTGTCTTTAATGGCTCTGGGATGGCCCTTGGAACCGGAGTTCCTGGCCAGTATCAGCATTTGAATAGGCATGCTGATTAAATTGAGACTGCCGGTCTGGGGCGGGTTCCTTAACCTGTATACTCATTTACATGCTTTGTTTGAATTTGTCTCCACCTTCAAAAGTCCCTCCTCCTTAAACACCATGTAAATTTATGTACAGATGGTGGACAACCAGAATGAGACTTTTACCGCCGCCGTTCCTGCGGCGGCAAAATTGGGATGTGTATTTGCTGCCTTTTACCGCTGAGTGGCGCTGTAATCACAGACTTTGAAAAGTGTCAGTTTATTCTCTTTATGACGTAATCTGCCGCGGCAGTAATCTGAGTTGAGGTCACAGATAAATTCAAGATAAATATTGTGGTTAAACGAATTCAAATTCATTACATTTAAACAAAGTAGACACACGTTAACATTGTGTGCCCAGTTTTTCTATCATTTAGAAAGGCTATGCCAATAGGTTACTTGTCATTTACTTCATGTTATTTTAATGTGTTTGTAGATTTATTAACTGAAACATAACAGTGAAATAAATTAAAATAACTTACCGTAAAATTAAAAAATTTTCAGGACTCGCAGTTACTAACCGATGTTAGTCGGTTTAAGCATTCTTTGTTATATTCAGAATTAAATAGGCTTACATGTTGTTATGATTATCAATTGAATTCTTTAATAAATAATCAACCACAATGCCTATTAGCCTACTGCCGCAGCAAAAATAAACCAGTCGAATTTCAAAGTCATTCGCGAAATGACTAGGCTATACCGGGTGGCGCAAGTGACAGGGCAAAACAGCAGCAACTGCGGCATTTTAAAAGGTAAGTTTCCTATCTGTTTATTTAAAAAAAAAAAAAAAAAAAAAAAAAAATGGCGCTAGATCTTGTAAAAAAAAAAAAACTTTTTTCATTATTTGAACAAAAATGAGACTGATTGAATATGTAAAAATATAAACAAACAAAGCAGAGAATAAAACAACTTTTAGGGAAAAAATGTAGGCCTATTATGCTACAACAGAATTGGTTAACATTAACGAAAGCAAAATATGTAAACATACATTTCAAACAAAATAAAACAAAACAAATTTGTGGCCGAGTTGTAGGCTATAACTTACGTTTCAATAATTCAGATGACACGGGTTCAAATCCCGAACAAACATGGGCTACTTTTTTATTATTAATGCAGAGAGATTTGATAGTTCTAAAATATTGCTACACTATATTGTTTTTTTTCAGTAAATTGCCAATGTTAAAAAAATAAAAAGAATATAACAAACTTTTAAAACAGAGAAAATAGTAGACCTAGGCTATTCAGGCGATAGCTATGTGGTCAATGCATTAACAATAGCCTCTCGGAGCTTCAAACGATCTGAGATCGAATCTCAGTGTAGCCGACAGTGTTTATGTTTTTCCGTTCTTGATGCTTAAATATGCATCTGTTTATTAAAGTCAATCATCTTGTTTAATTATCAATTGTAGCCTACATTACAACATAAATTTGCTACATTCCAGTTGAGCCACTGCAAAGACGACACATCTGATGAAGGAAGACTGTCAGCCGATTGCACCAGAAAATGAAGATGATGAAGCTCGTCTTTAATCTGCTAAATTATTTTTGTTGTGTGTGTGAATCATTCACGAGATTGAGATGACTGACAGTTATACCCGGCCATAGCAACGGAGGACATTTTTCAAAACAGATCGAACAAATCAGAAAAATACTTTCAATACAGTTAGCTTTCAATTAAAAAATAAACAATGAAAATGTAAAAGAAAAAGAAAATTAATTAAGTTTGAAAACCCATCGCACATTTCAAGGTACGAATAAAGTGTCGGGACAGTTTATTTATTTAAACAGGGTTGCATCGATAGAGTTTATTCCCTTTGTGATGCAAAATAAGAAACACAGAATCTTATTCTTGCAACATTTAAAATTTCTATTGTCAAAGAAATTGCAGCTAAATTAAAAAATTAAAACGGTACAAAACGAAAAAAGTTCAAAGCAACATAAATTAAGAACAGGCGGTTTTTTTTTTGCCTCTCTCGCGCTGGATATTTTTTTAGTAAGTTTGGTCTCCCTCACTGCGCGCGCGGGTCTTTCTCGAAATGAAGCATTTCATCGTAAAAAACACCATACAGCTGATAATACTGTATATGTCGCTGTGTGTCATCCACACAAATCACGAAAGAAAAAAACTGTAACAAATAGCTTTTGTTGCTTCAAAGATACAACATGCCTTGCTGAATTCACCTTACAATAAAACGAGGTGGGTCGCGAATTAAAGAGCTCTGTATCTGCTAAATTGAAATTGTGTGTGGAAAACCTTTAAATACAATCAATAAAACTACAATATTTATAATTTAATAAGATATAGGGCCTACATATGGACTTTTGGAGATTTTGATATTAATCCTTAAAAGAATTTTGCCTTTGCCTGCTCATCAGGCTGGCTCCGACACTCTCCATATGAAAGACGGAACATTAACACCTCTGTCCTGCACCCCCACGATAAAGCAACTATTGCCTTCTCCAAACCCCCCACAGGCTAGCTGAGTTTGCAAAACAAAACAAAGAGTTTGCCACTCGTCGTGGTGTGCCAAAACACTTAATTATTAACTTCAATATTTCATTAAAAACAATCTCAAAACGCTTTGTGACATTTTGAAAAGCCGTGGATGCATTACTGCGACTGGAACCATGAACGCAACAGAATACTGGTTCTGATTTTATTGTTTGTCGTTTAAACGTCATATATACATAATTATATAGGCCTATATACATTTTTTTTAACAGAACTGCTTTTGAAATTACGATTGGAATTATTATAGGCTACAGAAGTAAAGTCATTGTATAATATTTGTTCCTTAGTGTAAAATGGAAATGCATGGTGATTTTATTTTGTAAATAGGCTATAAGCAAAAAACTATGTTTTAGAACTAGACAAATAGACTATACAATGCATTAATAGGCTAATATACAAATATCAGTAGTCCAAGTTAGTTCGGGATTCGAACCCGTGTCATCTAAATGATCGTAACGTAAGTTCAACCACTCTGCCACGATTCACTCGTTGCGACATGGCCTAACGTTCCAGTGTGTGTTCGCTCACACGAGCGAGAAGCGCTCTTCATTCAAATGAACGCGCCGCCGCGTTTGTCGAACACTAATAAAACCTGGCTTTAGAACAATGCATAGCGCCACTCGTCGTGGTGTGCCAAAAAATTTACAATAATTTAGTTTCATTTATTTCAGTGTTAATGTTTGAGTTAAAAAAAATTCTCTACAAATTATATTAACACAAAGTCGGCTATAAGAATCCTTTATAGGCTACGTAAAAAAGCAAAGTGCTTACAGTCTTAACATTTAGGCTACTTTGCTTAAATTCGATCCATTTATTTTCAGTAGGGCCTAATACATTTGTAGGGATGTAATTTCAGTATGCTTTACCAACGCTATGTATTCAATTAAAGTTCCAAGAGGTCTGGTCTCTATATTTCCTTCCCAGCTGACACTAATATGCAAGTGCACAGCAAAAATCACAACTTGTGCTGCGAACGCAAGTTATTTAAGGTGTCTCAACTGTACACAGTCTACCCTACAGTGTGAATTCGTTACAAGGTTTCATTTAATTAAATTAATGTGCAGCAATTTGTACAAATAGAGTCTATAGGCCTATTATACTGTTGTAGACATTAAATAATCTCATTTAGTATCATATTTGTTAAAATATTATAATGTTATTTTTTTCCATCTATGTTGAATATGAAAAGTGAACAGCACGAGTAAGATAGGATGCATTATATCGAGAGATGGATATGGAGTGGGTCAGACATGATTTTTACCACTTCATTAAGTTTTGTTTAGTAGAAAACCTTTCTTTAAAGTGAATTTCGTTTTCTATAAATTGTATCTTAATTTTAATCAATTTTTCATCAACCAATTGCTGGATTGAATAAGTAAGAGAAGCAAATATAACAGACACTAATCATGGAGGCGCCCGCGCGGTCACTTGCATTGCACGTCAGCTGGAGCGCATCTCATCCTCCTAACTTAACGAAACTCAGCGTATGCCTCACACAGACATGAGAAATACATCAAATACACAAAGCTTGAAATGTCTTCAAACGAAATAATTCAAAACGAAAAGAAAAAGGCTACTCTCTGATTATGTCTTTATGTGCATTTCTCTCTAGGTGCGTTCACTACAAATATGGCGATCGTCAACTTCATCTTTGCAGTCGACACTGTCAGAAAACACTAGTTTATTGATAAAAATTTTGCACGCATCACCGGATTTACAAATACACATCTTGCTTGTTGCACGCACATATTATGTCGAAAAAACGAAATATTATGTTGAAATAACATTATTATTAATAATACATCTTTTAGAATATTTGATTAAATGCTGATTGTTGCGCTTGTTCAATTGAATAAAATGAAAACTTTAATTGTGATAATTAAAATAACTGAAAATTAAATATTTAGTGGCCAAGTTTTGCTAATTTATTATATAGGCTATTATATGCCTATTGCCTATATTAAGTAGGTCATATTAAGACAAGGCATATATTAAGTTATTTTAGCTGTTATGAGAAAAATAAATCTAACGAAATCTAAAATCTAAATCTAATAAATCTAAAACAAAATTCTAACGCCAATTACACATGCCAGAATAAAACCTTATTTTTGAACAATGCGTAACGCCACTCGGCCTGGTGTGGCATAAGACTACATTTTAAACTTCAATGTTTAATTCAAAACAATCTCAAAACGCGTTGTGACATTTTTTTAAAGCAGTAGCCTAGCCTATATACATTAAGGGCATTGAAACCAGGATCTTAACTAAAACGCGTTCCGCGTAATCTCTCAAAAATTATGCCTAACTACTCCATGTATATTTTTTTTTTAAGGACTGCTTTTGAAAATCACTATAAATTACTATGCAATTGTATCGCTCACGAGAGCTCTTCATTTATCTAATTCCTCAATAGAATAGTAAAAATATTCAGCGTCATTGCTCCTAATATCGTCTCTATTTTTAACTTTTGATTCTATTTTTTCAGTTCTAAAATTGATTCTATCTTTGGTTCTATTCTGTTGTAGTCTAATAGGCCTATATATATATATGAAAAATATGCCTATTAGGCTTAGGGTTTTATATTTAACCCACTTACATTTTAAAATACGGCAATTGCTGCTGTTTTGCACAATGTCCCTTTGCGCCACCTGGCGGTCATTTCGGGAACGACTTTGAAATGCGGCTGGTTTATTTTTGCCGCGGTGATTTCGCCGCGGCAGCTGGCGCGGCGGTAATAGGCATTCTGGTTGTCCACCATCTGTACGTTAGACAGACTTGGGAAAAACTGCAGCCACGTCAATGCGAAGTCCTCAATAAAGAATAACTTCTTGCACGTGATCCCAAACGTCTCCTGGTTTCTTGCTTCGACGAAGAAAAGGTTTTCAACAAATTCTACAATATATGGTGTAAAAACTTCTGAGTGCTGCCCTCTTCAGGTTGAACGGTGGCTACTGCAGTTGAATTTTCCTATTGGATGTTTGCAGTACTACGTGACGTAAGCAGGTTCCAGCTCAACACACCCTTGGTACGAGCTACCACGCATAGTATTGCATCAGTTAGGATAGCTTCAAGTTGGAGTAGATTTATCTGTATTTAGTACAGTGGTCGGGAGGGTACATAGGTGTAGTGTTGCTGGTTGCAACAGCACTGCTGGACTGCATAGCTTTCCAGCAGACTTGGAAATTAGGCGGGTTACACACAGCTTGCGCTGAAAAGTGACGCAGTGTTCCTCCTGCATGGACTCCACCACTGCAGCGGCGTCTTGATGTGAGTGATCATATATATAATCAAAATGTATGGTTAGGCTAAAGTTAATCCTCTGAGGTCGACAAACGCGCCGGCGCATTTTGCTGGATCAGATGCATGTACTTTACGTCGTCTTGCGACCCTGTGAGTCACTCTCCATTTTAGAGTCTGACAGCAACTGTCAATTAATCCGTCACTGCGGGTCTCAGGTGCACGTACGCCCCCCCGCTCAGCCTCGCCCTCGGTTCGTCCCCTCTATCTCCGCTGGGGTCTGCCCACTTTTCCAGCATTTTTCAAATATTGCCAGTGGGTGGAGTCAGGCTCTGACCAGGGGTTGAGTTACCCTTTAAACTTTGGTTTGTGATCATATAAAACTGATTACACAGCTTACATCATCCACTTTATGTTACTCTCAGGCCATGTCCACACTAATACGGTTTCGTTTGAATACCTATATTTTTCTCTCCGTTTTGGCCTTCCGTCCACACTGAGACAGCGTTTTTATTAATGAAAATGAAGCTTTTTGAAAACACACTCTAAAGTGGATACATTTGAAAACACTG
The DNA here is from genome assembly GCF_965113295.1 of Leuciscus leuciscus. Classification (NCBI taxonomy): domain Eukaryota; kingdom Metazoa; phylum Chordata; class Actinopteri; order Cypriniformes; family Leuciscidae; genus Leuciscus; species Leuciscus leuciscus. Next base: position 31,567,937 of record NC_138735.1, read on the forward strand.
TTTTCACGTTGTAGTGTGGACTGTGAAACTGGTGGTATTTAAAAACTATTTAAATTTAGTCATGTGACGCATATTGTACCAATAAATATTCATGTTTATACCAGTATTGTGCCTGTTATGTGCTATTCACTTTCACACTGTTGCTAAAAATATTCTACATTGCACATTCTTCATATCACAGTCCTGCAAAGATGACAATTTACTTACATTTGCTGTCCTGCGGCAATACATGAGAGCAGTCGCGTTATAGACCAAATGTTGACTGCGTGCGACCTGGACCGCATCAGTGAATGCTGAGATATTTTACTAAATAAAATGATCCTGTCAGAAGAATTGCGCGATAACTTCATTATTTATTTTTCCATCTGAATCATATCAGTGATCTTTTGTGGGGTTTTACGCATGCGCAGTAAAGGTGAATTTAGTGTTTTCATGCGTTTTTTGCGTTTTCATGCGATCAAGTTTCTCATCCACACTGAAACGTCCGAAAACGCCTGAAAACACTAGTGTGGACGTAGAGAGCGTTTATAAACGAAAACGCCGTTTTCAAATGTATCCGGATTAATGTAGACATAGCCTTAAATGTGTGAAATTAATGGAGATAACATCTGGTATTTTTAGTAAAACCATGAATTAAGTGCTTTATAAAACACAGTTCGTACCAAATATTTCTTAACACAGAAAATACAACTAATTTAAGTAGTATTTTGAGTAAATTCTTAAACACTATATGATTAAAAATATTTACCTGTACACAGAGCAGTGAAAGAGAGAAGATAGTAGGCTAAGTCGTAATGTTGTTTGAGCTCCACCTATTCAAAATACATTTCAGCTCGTTAGAAACATAAGGCTTGTTTGAGATGCGCCTCGCCTGAAATGTAGGTGAGAGTAAGCGACTGCAGTGAGGGGAGGAGTGAAAGTGCAGGCAAGACGGACAGTTCACTGAACTTCTCTCTTCTCGCAGTGAATCTGAAACCTGCGAGATCAAAGCAAAGAGTATAAAATCCTATTGAGTTTCGCCTCTTGGGCTTCTATACTCTTTGATCAAAGGCGGAGATCGCAGGATTCACGCTCGTGAACGGTGCTGCTAATAGGCCTTTATCTTATTTCCTGTTTCGGAATGTTCGAAATCGTCAAGCAGTGTACTCGCACTTCCGGTGGTTACTTACTTACCAGAGAAACTATGGCTGCCTCCTCTCGCCGGTGCTATTGCAGTGTGCCGGGCTGCTCAACATCAAAACAACGGCAGCCATACCTAAGCTTCCATGACTTCCCAAAGGATGAACACCTCCGCAAGGCGTGGGTGAGATTGATATAAGTCGGGGTAGTACGTTTGTGTTGCATTTTAGACAAGGAGAGCATATACGTCTCGTAAAGTGGGCAGAAGAGACTAAAATCCGGTACTATTCCAAGTTGATTTTCGTGGAACAGCTGGGGGGAGACTCGTGTTCTTCGTCAGTCAGTTTTCGATCGGGTTAATGCGCGTCTTGGAGAGTTTCAGGATAGCGACTCTGCTATAGAGGAAGCGGATGAACAGCCTAACATTACAGTCGCGGAGGATCAAGAACAGGCCAGAGATCACAACTACACCCTTGACTCCGCAGGTGGACGAGATGCCGATGCTGCTGCCGAAACCATCAGGCAACTGGAGGCTGAGGTCAGGAGTTTAGAAAGACAACTGAGGAACCTGTCCTGCACACTAAACATTAACAAATACTGTGCCAATCAATACATTTTCAGATACCTTTTCAATCAGAGAAGGTGTTTTGGTCGTTTTGGGAATCGGTTGCCCCCTCAGCATCCAGGCTAGTCTACAGGAGCAGAGCTCAGAGGACAAGCAATGTCATGGCATTGGAGAAACCGAGCCCGAACCGGAGGCTGGAACTCATAATACGCATGAGCAGGCCATCAGTGTTCTCACGGGTTCACGTTTTTGAAGTTTGCGCAGAAAGAACTTAAGAGTTTTCTGTTAGAACGGTGTCGTGCTAGCGGCCCCTAAGTTAAAGGTATAGCGGAGGATCTTTCCGAATTTTAGATAAGAACCGCCCTCTCCACTTTTTGAAAAAATGCACATGCGCAACACTCTGCTCCCGAGAGGGAACGCCTATTAAACGTGTGCGAGGTTCTCCTCGTGCACGCTCTGTTTACAAGTTGCTGTCGGCATCACTCATACAAGATTATTTTCCAAAAGAAGATTTGCACTTTTTCTCCAAATAGCATGCCAAACTTTACCTGTCGAGTAGAAACTTCACGACTGAGGCATCAGTGGGAAGCCCAACCTGTGTTTTCAGCGCACGCCATCGTGTGAAACAATCTCCCAAAAACACTCTGATCTTGTTTCTCTCTTCTGAGGCCTTTCTCTTCTTCTCACACAGTTCGTACAAACTTTTTCTCTTGCGACCCTCAGACATTTTCAAAGGACCCGGTGAAACGGCGAGCTTCAATGAATGGCTTAAACCGTAGCTCTAGCTCACCACCACACATAAACACCTGAAAGTGCGCATGCGCAGAAAGCGAAAACTAAGGTGTAATGTGTGTTCAGAGTGTCTGTTTGGATGATTTTCAGAGCCATTTGAAGCCAAAGTTTGAATCAGATTAACAATAATGTAGTTTTGAATAAAGTGTTGGTCAATTATTTTATTTTTGTGGTTTTGAATTTGCAGTTACAGCTTTAAGAAATGTGTTAACATTTTCAGGAAGTGTGTCTTAGCAATGAAGCACAAATAAACATAAAACAAATCTGCACCAATTTAAAAAAAAAAAAAAAAAAAATTTTTAATAATGAGACAAATGTGATACAAGTGAAAGCATTTCATATTCTTTCTGTACTATATTCATAAGACAAAATGTTAGCACCACTTCAAAGACAATAAATGAAGCAATAAACATGTGAGCACCAAAAAATTAATTTACAGGTAAGTCCAGATTTATAGTCTAGTAGAGTTTTTATTAAGTTTTTTATTACACAACTGTCTCTCACTATATTTCATGAATGATGGTACTCATAATTTTCTGATATGGCCTCTAGGTGGCAGAGCTTAGTGACTAACAGTTTCTACAGCCACTGTGACGGTTTTAATGCACATCAATTTTCCAAAACATATCAATTCTATCTACTTGCTGATTTTACAATATAATAATATTGTCTTGATTTACAACAGTATCTTACTGCCGAAACTCTTTGCATTATGCTGGGGTTAATTTCATATTGCAAGAAATTACAACATAATAGTCTTTCTGTTTAATTTAGCAGATGCTGTTTATTCTAAGCAACTTAAAAAGGAGAAAAATACAGATATTTTCAGGATCCTTTATATATATATATATATATATATATATATATATATATATATATATATATATATATATGAAATTAATAATGAAATTAACCCCAGCATAATGCAAAGAGTTTCGGCAGTAAGATATATATATATATATATATATATATATATATATATATATATATATATATATATATATATATAAAAGCTGGCTTATGCTAATGTGGTGTTGGATGCAAAACTCAACTTGTGACCACAGATGTTAAGTTGCAATCAAAAATACTTTTAATTACTTATTTGTATGTATCCCAGAGCTCCAGAAGGACATGCTTATGAACAAAGCCAGAACATTTTCAGGATCCAATTCCGATTTTCCTTGTTTCATCGTTTGTGCTGATGATGTTTATTATTTAAATAATCTTGAAATGTATCTCAGAGTTCCTAGTTTTCCTTCTCCTGCTCTCTTCTTGATGTTTTCCAGTATTTCAGCTTTTTCAGGCTCATTTATTTCCTTCATCTTATCAATCAGAAAATCAATGTGCTGCAGTGTGTTCAGAGAATCAGTGTTAAGTGCGATCTTCTCCAGAGTTTGCACACAGTCAAAAGCTTCAATCACCAGCTTTATTTTTTCTCTCTCTAATTCTCGCAGTTCTTCTTCCAGCTTCTGGACCACAGACACACCGTCACCAACTTCATACTTAAAGTTATAATTATTCTTGAAATATTTATTGTTCTTCTCCAGAGCTTCTTGAGTTTGTTTCAGCTCCTTTTGCTTTAGTTCTGTCATGTGAACACGTTCTTTTAGAGTAGAGATATTTGCCTCCAGCAGCTTCCGTTGTTGCAACACATCTTGAGTCATCTTCAGGGATTTTGGTTGTATTGTGTAGAGAAACTTGAACAATCCTTCCATTCCTCTAAAACTGAGATCCCATGATTGATCCAGCATATTTTCACAATCTTCCTCATCTTCTTCATCAGCAGCTTCTGACTGACAGTTGTTAAACAGGAAAAACACAGGCTGATTCTTGTCATTCACTGCACACTTGACTTTAGCCACTTTAACAGCCATGAGAGCATTTTTAGGGGGCTTTCCATTTGAGTATGTGAAGATCAAGACAATGTTTTCAGCAATATCTCTCCCAAATAAAGACTGAACAGAATCAAACATGTATATCTGTCTGTCAGAGAGTCGATTCTGTAATGCTTTAATCACCAGACACACTGCATGTATTTCGTAAATCTCTTCTTCAGATTTACTCAAACTAAGCAAACGCTTGGCGATCTGTTTATCAAGATCAGCTCCATGTGTGTCTCCATATCCTGGTGTGTCGATGATTGTTAAATGGATCGGACTCTCTTGTGGATAAAACCCATAAACAGTGATGCTGGAGGTCTGACTGTGAACTTGTGATCGGTCACACTGATCATCTGTGATCTCAAACCAAACCTTGTCTTCTCTCTTCACATCCAACATGTAGTTGATCATCGCATTGATCAGGGTTGTTTTTCCTGTTCCTGTTTCTCCCACCATCAGAAGGGTTTTATGGGGTTTGTTTTTGTCTCTCTCTCCAAAGGTCATTTTACTATATGGTTCAGATTGATCCATTTTCTCTGTCTTTGTTTGCAGACGATATCGAGCAGGATTTCCATCTCCAATTAAGATGCTTTTCTCGATGAGATCATTTTTGTTCTGTATGTAAAGCACAAAAAACACAATAACAATAAAGATGGTCTTGCATAAATGTTCTACAATGTGATATTTTGAAATCATCATCAAATTATAAAACATCCCTGGAATAATAAAGGCCCTTTCACACTAACTCAACCAAGAAAAGGTAAGCATTATACATTTATTGTTTGTTATTACTTGTATGCTAAATGCCAGATTAGAATTGATGTAATGTTTTCTGTTTTGTATACTTAAATTCTTTGTTAGTTCATTTGCATCCCACATGTCTTCTGTGAGGCTATCTGGTTCCCTACAGTAGCAACTAACCCTTTAATGAGATGATATCAGCAATGCTTCTCATGTGAACATCAGAACAGTGATTGTGTTGGAGGATACAAGTAATGTGAAAACGCCTCAAGATTACAATACCAGTGTTTAATGATGTATGAAATTCGATAATGATGTATGAATAATGATTAATGAAATTCTATAGCTGATATTTCATGAGTGTTCATCATACCTTTGTGAAAACTTTTGTGACATCAGATTCAGCGGTGTAGTTGAGTTTTCCCACCGATACACATTTAATATTGTACTCAGTATCTGGTCTGAGATCAGTCAGAGTAACTGTATTCTGGTTCTTTGACACAGTTCGAGATCTCCAGTCTTTCTCTTCCTTCATTTTGTACAGTAATCTGAGCTCCTCTGTATCAGGACCCGGTGGAGACACTTTCAGGAACACTTGTCTATATCTGACATCTTTAATGATCGGACAGTCTGGTTTTGATGGAGACGTGAAGCAAACGGCTTCATTAGATTCATTTTCATACAGGAGAATGCAGGAACCTGGATGCTTTTCATGGTCTTTAATGGAAAACATAAATTTACTGCTTTGACTGCTATATAACGTCATCAGCTCTTTAAACATGTTCAGCTGTTCTCTCATTTTCTCCCTGATGCTTCCAGTGAGCCATGATTGAGACGCCACATCAGGTTTCTTCTGTGGATTTCTCATCATTTGAGGATTCATGTAATTTTCTTGCTCATTAAGCAACTCATCTGGCAGCTCAAGAGAACTGAAAGTGTAGCAAAACACATTCTCCACCTGAATATCAGACAAATACGAGTCCAAGCTTCTGTTCACTTCAGCTCTAAAGTCCATTAACTGTCTAAGAAACTCATTAACGGTGTTTAATTCATTATCTTTCACTGTGATCCACTCTTTCAGACTCTTTTCATTGAATGGAGACTCATCATGAGCTTGAAGAAGATCCTTCAGAGCACGAGACTCTTTCTCACAGGCTTTCACTGACTGGATCACAGATTTAATTCGGTCACTGAAATCTTGTCTGTACGTTTGGCAGTTTTGCTGCATATCATGTATTTTCTTATGAAGTGCACTAAAAGTTGTTTTCCTGGTGTTTTCCAAAAGTAAATTGCACTTGTCTTCAGTCCAACTGAGATTTTGGACAGCAGACTCTTTAGCCTTGATGAGATTCTGGTTTATGACTGTGAGACGCGTCACATCACTCTCTACGGTGTAGTCGAGTTTTCCCACCGCTGCACATTTAATATTGTACTCAGTATCTGTTCTGAGATCAGTCAGAGTAACTGTATTCTGGATCTTTGACACAGTTTGAGATCTCCAGTCTTTCTCTTCCTTCATTTTGTACAGTAATTTGAGCTCCTCTGTATCAGGACCCGGTGGAGACACTTTCAGAACCACTTGTCTACATCTGACATCTTCAATGATCGGACAGTCTGGTATTGATGGAGGAGTGAAGCAAACAGCTTCGTTAGATTCATTTTCATACAGGAGAATGCAGGAACCTGGATTATTTTCCATTTCTTTTGATGCAACAATAAATTTGACCGATTTGATATTGTTTAAAACAATCAAGTGTTTAAATACCCTCAGGTTGTTCCTCATTGCCTTTTGGATGTCAAGCGCGAGCCACGTCATGTGTTCAGATTCAGAGCTTTTCTCCTCATTTTTTCCTTTCGTTGAAGAACTCAGGAAGGTCTTTTGTTTAGAAAGCAGAACATCTGTCCAGCTCAATGATGTGAAAGTGTAGCTGACCAAATGTTTTACTTCCAGATTCATTACATTTTTATTGAGGTTGTTTTCTACCATTGCTCCTGAGTCATTCAGTTGTGTGAGCAATGCTTTAATAATGTCAGATTATTCCTCTTTCTCTTTCAGCCATTGTTCAAGAGCGCTTCTTTCAAATGGAGATTCCTCATGATCATGTAGAAGATCGATCAATGCTGTGTCCTCTATGAATTTTCCACGGATCTTTGGTAAGAGAGAGCCGAGCTTCTTCATGAGACTCAATCTGCACTGGCCGCAGTTTTTCTTCATGTCATTAATTTTGTCATGAAATGCAGTAAATGTTGAAGCTGGCGTGTCTGTCAGAAGATCACTGCATTTCATCTCAGTCGTACTCAAACTCTCAATTACAGATTCAACGTCTGAGCTTAAACCTGTGCTGATTTCATGTTGAAACTTTACAACTCTTGAGAAAAGTTTGTCCAAAGGATAAAGCCAAACTCTCAGAGGAACCGCAAGCTCTTTGTTTTCTCCCAGCAGTTTCGGAAGATGTTCAAAAACCTTCATAGCATCTTCAAAAGTGGTCGGGTTATGTGGTAGCTGGAAGTCGCCATAAAATGTACACTTGAATTTTTGGGTAGCGGTCTTCAGATTGTCATTCAGATTAATGTTTGCACCGGCTGAAATGCCTTTTAGCTGCTCTAATGCAGCTTTTACTTCTCCTGCTATCACTCTCTTGTCTTCATTAGATGAAACTTCTCTATCAAAAACAAAGCAGGCGTCTGCTCCGTACAGCACTGCGGTCACTACATGTGTGGCAACGTCATCGTCATAGTGGGCCATGTCTCCAGCAAAGTGGTTCATGATCAGTTCTTCAAACTTACTGGTGGAATGATAATGTAATGTCAGTCTCTGTTGATTGAATGATTTCTTGGTGTCCTTGAGAAACTTGGCAGCTCCAGTTACACTGAGGAGTCCTCCTAAAAGACTCAGTTTCAGACTACCATCAATATTCAGCAATCTAGACTTTTCATCAATCGAGTCTGAAGCGGTGACTGTGAAATCTGTATTGATTTGGGGTTTCTCGCTTATGTTCTCCTTCAGCTGCTCTTTACTCCAAAGTCTGATTCCTGTAATGGAGAAAAAATAATAATTTATGTATAAATACTTTATTCATTAAACATTAAACAGTAATTTAATCAGCCCCTTTGCAAAACGCAACTTACATTTTCTCCCAGTAGAACAACAGCACATTATTTTTGTGTTTCTTGCCCCCATTGACCATTCTCTTACATTTACCTTTAAATAAACTGTATTTACATAAATTACTCTGAGCAGGTGAATATCTAAATATAAACACTGACGGACTATCACATTAATAATGCCAACCATCATGATACAGAGCAACCAACACTCTCGCAGCCTGTAACAATTCCTTCCCTCGTACCTTAAAAAAAAAAAATTCCTTCACTCACAGGTCAAAATGACCCGAAGCCCTCAAATTATTTTTAAAAAAATTGTCCAGAAATCTTATTTCTATTTCAGTTTGATAATATTGTTCTATTTCTATTTATTTGTGGAGATTTTTATTTGTATTTACCTTTAAATTACTAGATCTTATCTACAATAATAAATATATATGGAATTTAAGCACATTATTTATTTTTTATTTTTATTTTTCATTCTCACTATTTACATTATTTCAAAATAACTTAACATTTTATGCATAACCCTGTTAATTCAGCTCAAAATATCTCACATTGGGTGTCTGTCTCTTGTTGAAAAGTTTTTATATAACATGACATTTCATGACTCTTGCCACTAGATGGCCTTATAGCTCTATATGCAGCAAACGAGCTGTTCCTCTGGGTCCTAAAGTCAGTTCAGTTTAGTATGCATTCAGATACAATGTAGCCATAAAATATTTTTTTATATTTTTAAGTTTTAGCATTTTTAGTTTGAATTTTGTGAATTAATTTGAATTATGTGTCCTGAAGAATTCCTCGCATTCCATTCATTCCTAAAGAGGTCAAATTGACCCCAAATTGATTTGTTACTTTTTTTTATCAGAATCAGAATCAGAATCAGAAAGAGCTTTATTGCCAAGTGTGCTTGCACCCACAAGGAATCTTTCTTGGTACTGAAGCTTCCAGTGCACATATACAAATACAAATACAACAAGAAACATAGTAATACAAATTCTAAGAATAAAATATATAAAAAAAAAAAAAAAATAGTATAAAAAGTAAAAAAAGGGGTCACAGTTGGGTTTAGTCTGAATAAACATTTACAGATTATGAACATATTTACAGTATGTTGAGTAGTATGAATTATAATATAAATATAAATATCACCTGAGTTAGAGAATATTACACTAGACAGTGGGAGTCTAGTGCATGTTACAGATTATGAACATATTTACAGTATTTTGAGTAGTATGAATAATATAAATATAAATATCACCTGACTTAGAGAATATTGCACTAGACAGTGGGAGTATTGCACTTACAGGCATATACATTGGGGGGCATGTTAAGTGTTCAGAAGGGAAATGGCCTGTGGAAAGAAACTGTTCCTGTGCCTGGATGTTCTTGTGGCCAGTGATCTGTGTCACCGTCCTGACGGTAACAGTTCAAACAGGGGGTGTCCAGGGTGAGTGGAGTCTGTGATGATTTTACCTGCTCTCTTCCTCACTCTGGAAGAGTACAGGTCCTGGAGGGTTGGCAAGGGGGCACCAATAATCCTCTCTGCAGTCCGGACTGTCCGTTGTAGTCTCCTGATGTCCGATTTGGTAGCTGAACCAAACCAGACAGTGATGGAAGTGCTTAAAACAGACTCAATGACGGCTGAGTAGAACTGGATCAGCAGCTCCTGTGGCAGATTGAACTTCTTCAACTGGCGAAGGAAGTACAGTCTCTGCTGGGCCTTTTTCACAATGGAGTCAATGTGATTTGCCCACTTCAGGTCCTGAGAGATGGTAGAGCCCAGGAACCTGAATGACTCCACTGCTTCCACAGTGCTGTTCGTGATGGTGAGAGGGGGGAGTGCTGGGGATTTTCTCCTGAAATCCACAATCATCTCCACTGTTTTGAGTGTGTTCAGCTCAAGGTTGTTATAGCTGCACCAGACAGCCAGCTGTTCAACCCCCAGTCTGTAAGCAGACTCGTCACCATTTTGGATGAGACCGATGACAGTGGTGTCGTCTGCAAATTTCAGGAGCTTGACAGAGGGGTCTTTAGAAGTGCAGTCATTAGTGTACAGGGAGAAGAGCAGTGGGGAGAGAACGCACCCTTGGGGGGCGCCAGTGCTGATGGTGAGGGTCCTGGATGAGAGCTTCCCCAGTCTCACTCGCTGCTGCCGGTCCGTCAGGAAGCTGGAGATCCACTGACAGATTGAGGATGGCATGGAGAGCTGAGTCAGTTTGGCTGTGAGAAGATCAGGGATGATGGTATTGAAGGCCGAACTGAAGTCCACAAATAAGATCCGTGCATAAGTCCCAGGTCTGTCAAGATGTTGCAGGATATAGTGCAGTCCCATGTTGACTGCATCATCCACAGACCTGTTTGCTCTGTAAGCAAACTGAAAGGGATCCAGCAGGGGTCCAGTGATGTCCTTCAGATAGGCCAACACCAGTCTTTCAAACGACTTCATGACCACAGACGTGAGAGCGACAGGTCTGTAGTCATTAAGTCCAGTTATTTTAGGTTTTTTGGGAACCGGAATGATAGTGGAGCGTTTGAAGCAGCAGGGAACTTCACACTGCTCCAATGATCTGTTGAAGATCTGCGTGAAGACTGGGGCCAGTTGGTCAGCGCAGGCTTTTAGACAAGCAGATGAGATGCCGTCTGGGCCTGAAGCTTTCCTAGTCTTCTGTTTTTTGAAGACTCGGCTCACGTCCTCCACACAGACCTTAAGCTCAGGTTGGATGGCAGAAGGGGGGAGGAGAGGGGTTGCAGGAGGTGATGGTGGATGTGTGAAGTGCACATCAGAGCGGGTGTGAGGTGTGAGTCTGGGCTTCTCAAACCTGCAATAGAATGCATTGAGAGTGTCAGCCAGTTGTTGATTCTCCACAGATCGGGGGGATGGTGATTTGTAGTTGGTGATGTTCCTCAGGCCTCTCCAGACTGATGCCGGGTCGTTGGCTGAAAACTGGGTTTTCAGCTTTTCAGAGTAGCTTCTTTTAGCAACTCTGATCTCCTTTGTCAGTCTGTTTCTGGCCTGGTTATACAAGATTTTATCCCCACTTCTGTAAGCATCCTCTTTGGCATGACGAAGCTGTTTGAGTTTCCCAGTAAACCATGGTTTATCATTAGTGAATGATAAGAATGTCCTGGTAGGAATGCATGTATCCTCACAGAAACTGATATATGATGTTACAGTATCTGTGAGCTCATCCAGATCGGTGGCTGCAGCTTCAAAAACAGTCCAATCAGTGCAATCGAAGCAGGCCTGTAGATCCTGCTCTGCTTCGTTGGTCCATCTTTTTACAGTCCTTATTACAGGTTTAGCTGATTTCAGTTTCTGCCTGTAGGTCGGTATAAGATGAACCAAACAATGATCAGAGAGCCCCAAAGCTGCCCGTGGGACGGAGTGATACGCATTCTTTATCGTGGTGTAACAGTGGTCCAATATATTACTGTCTCTGGTAGGACATGTAACATGCTGTCTGTATTTTGGCAGTTCACGGGAGAGATTTGCTTTGTTAAAATCCCCAAGAATGATTAAAAGAGAGTCTGGGTACCTTTGTTCCATTTCAGCTACATGTTCAGCCAGCTGTTGTAGCGCCGCGCTCACACACGCGTCTGGAGGAATGTAAACATTCGCGAGAATGAATGAGGAAAACTCCCGTGGCGAGTAGAAAGGTTTACAGTTTATGAAATGCACCTCTAAGTTAGGAGAGCACATCTTCTTCAGTGTTGTTACATCTGAACACCAACTTTCGTTAATGTAGAAACACAATCCACCACCTCTCGTTTTCCCCGTTAGTTCCGCGATGCGATCCGCTCGGAACAGCTGAAAGCCCGGCAGATGTAGTGCGTTGTCCGGTATGGCTTCACTCAGCCAGGTTTCAGTGAAGCACAGAGCAGCGGAGTTTAAAAAATCCTTGTTAGTGCGGGTGAGGAGAAGAAGTTCGTCCATTTTGTTAGGAAGAGATCGGAGATTTGCAAGATGAATACTGGGGAGTGCAGTGCGGAGGCCGCGCTCGCGGAGTTTCACCAGCGCGCCAGCGCGCTTCCCGCGTTTGCGTCTGACCGCGCGTTTGAACAACACCGCTGCCCCTCCGACGAGAATGTCCAGTAAAACGTCTGAGTAATCAAAATCTGTAAAAAAGTTGTCTGGTGTGTGTTTCCTAATGTCCAGTAGTTCGTCTTTGGTGAAACTGATAGGAAAAGAATGACTAAACGCAGAACAAACCAACAAAAACAACACAATAACTGGAGAGCTCCACACCGAGGCAGCCATCCGCGGCGCCATCTTGATCATCTTCATCTTATTACAACCACATAAACTCCTGGAATCCAGTCCATTTTCTTTGTGTATCCGTGGTTCAAGTACAACAAAAGTCCTATGGTCTTGGACCACTCTGATGAACACTCAATTTTTAAAGATTTTTTTAATGAGATTCAGGTCAAAATGACCTGAGGGAAGAATGAGAAACAAATCAAACTATAAAAACCAGAGTAAATGAATAAAATAATTGAAATACTGAAAAATACACAATACAACTAATAATAAAATCTCAATATATCACATAACATGACTGATAAAATAGTAATATATTTGCTATGGGGATTTAAAGGCCGTAAGATGTGAATAAATGCTGAGAAAGCTTTTAAAATGGGGCTTTAGTACATTAATATTGCTAAATGATTTAGTGCATTTAATATTGGAAGTTCTTTACTATAACATCATAGATAAGTTATTTTACTCTAATCATTTATTGAAGGCTTCACAGACTCTGGTGAACAGTCGTTGATCACCTGGTACGAGAGCATCTCTCCTGCAGTCATACAGCATCCCCAGCTGGAAGGGTCTCCCTAGAGCTGCAGTCTCTATTGAATTCACTCCCACTGGATCCATGCTAGACAAAACACAGAAAAGAAGAAATCAACCAGTGAGATTACTGATAGAGGTTTGACAGATATTTAAAGCTAATATTCATAGCTATCAATTCGGAAGTTGGTTCTTAAATATGAGCTTTAGCGCCATCTGGCGAGTCTATGAAAAAAGCCCAATGCCTTAAAATTCCTCAATTTGAATAAACGTGTATTGTAGTTGTTAAACTTTTACAGTTAGGATAATTAAGCCCGAATTCAGTCTATTTTTTAGGTAAACAAAAGGTGAATTTAAAATATAATTGAATGGTTTCTCTAAACGTCAAATAGCCTACACAAAACAATCAAAGACTCAATTTACAGTGTAGCTATAAGTCTTGTCTTACCCTTTCGAAGACAGTTCAGTGTCTGTTATGACTGGTTTCACACATGGGGAGTCTGGGTTACACAGCAATGCTGCAAAATTCTACTAAAGAAGACCTAAACAAACTAGCATATAGGCTTGATGAGAGAAAGTCGTCATTTGCGTTTCCACTGAAGGACTGATACAGCGCAAACTGATGTTTATGAAGAGAAGCACATTCATATTCAGTAGAGCATATGAAATATGCGGATGTGTCAAAATATGAGGAAGTCCAGAATCACGGAGAAGAAACAGAGGGACATTGACAAATGAAATATTAATCTAAAAAAAAAAAAATGGCAATGCATGATTTGTGTTCATCAAGCAATGTCGGGTATTTTTTGATAATAAGAGTTGCATTACACATTAATATATTAATATATTATGCCACAATCTGTAATGATCCACATATCGGATCGCAATCGGATTTGAAACACTCGCCGATGAGTTATGAGCTGAGAAAATGGATTAAAATGTCTTAAATATTGATGCTAACTAAATTAAACTAACCCAGCAAACATTTGGACGTTTAATGACCGTTGAAAAGACGTCCGACAGAGACGTCCCGTCATGGTTGAAAAATAGTTCCAAAATGAAAGTTGAACCGACGTCTTTGACGTCGTCTGGCCGTGAATTCCACGTCTTTTCTGCGCGTCCATGGACGTCAGAATTACTCTTCTTCTGGATGTTTATAAGGTGTGTTTCTGCATAAGTGTAGGCATATAAGCCTGCATATAAAATAATCATACACCCATTGTGTTAAATCGTGACCGGCGATCTAAACGTTTCACATCTAAACTTGACAAAGGTTCTAAAAAGGTCCAAAATCGGTCCGGTCAGACCTGAACGTCTATAAAACCGTTTAATCACGTGTACATCAACACATTATTTGTGGACTGAAGCAAAAAATAGTGCTATAATTTAGCACAACATTTTATTGTGAATATTACATTTGAATGTCTTCCAGTTGTTAGAAATAGTACAATGTGGTAAATTCTATGGTAATGGCATTTTCTCTAACAGTTTCACATTAAGGTTAAGCAGACATTAATCAAACCAGAATATAACAAAAGTACAGGAACAGTCAACGCATTCTATTTTTAGAGTCTTTCTATAATATTCCATCATTGATGAATAGAAGTCAGAGCTGTGGCAGTACTAAGTTTCAGTTACTAACAGTCTTGCATTACTGTTAAACAGCCATAAATAAGTTTTTAGAGTCTATGAAGTTTATGGGTTTATGGTTTTTGTTTTGTTTATGGCGCATTTTTTTATAACCACCACCCCCAGCTGTTCCTGGAGCGTTCTTCAGGTGTTCCTCCACTGCTGCATCAATGTCTGAGTCTGTAGCATTTGGGCTCCACCTCATCACAGCATCTGAGGAAAGAGAATGGTTAAAAAAAATGTAAAAAAAAAAGGCTAATTTCTAGGTAAATGTACTTTTTTTTTTTTTTATGTCGGAAAATAACCATGTTATTTTACTGCATAATAATCTTATGCCAATAAAAGATGTTCTGCATTAAATGTTCGAATAGTGAAAATAAAAATAAAAAACAGCATTTGCCCCCTTCAATACTGAGCCCTTAAGAAAGACCCTTCACTAGGTGTGTAACTGTAAAAGTGAAAAGGACATTTCTGATAAAGACAGGTGGTCTTTTAAAGAATGTCCCCTGAATAGATAAAAGTTAACAATAAAAATTCCATTAATTTTAGACAAGGAACAAGAGTTTTTTTTTTAATGTCATAAGGCCAAAATTACCTTGAATTACATCGTACAAAGCGTCCGTGTAGCGTTGAATGACTTCTTTTCAATTTGGCCACCACTCCTCATATTGAAAATCGCCATTAAAGCATTTGACATGATTCTGTGAAAGAAATTACACAGTATTACTTCACCTCAAAAAAAAAAAAAAAAAAAATTCCAAGTAAAGGTCAATTCAGGGGAGACTGAATTGACAATGAGCGAAAACAATGGTATCAATAATCATTCAATACTTGGTTAAATACTTGTACTTCTAACAAAGGTTGACAACAAACTCCAAATAAGCCAGTGTTTTAAACACACCATATATAGTTAAGTTAAATTTTATTTCTGTGTCATGCCAAAGACACCACAAACTTATTTAGCAAACATCTTCTGGTCACATATACAAGTCATTCGGAGAAATACATGAATACAAATATATACATACACATATACACACACACACAGCATATACAAACCCCATGGCTGGAGAAGACCATTAGCACACATACCCTCACTTCTGTGCTCTCTCCCGAATGCAGCGGTCAAGAGGCAAGACATTTGGAAATTCTGTTAATGAAAACAAAACACACAAACTTAAATAAGAGGGTAGTTAAATAAAAACAGTAAACAATATTACATTAAAAACAAATGGGTGAAAAATATTTAAGGTAAGAAAGGACACTTTAATCAATAAACACCATAACTATATGGTAAAAAAAAACAACAACAACACACACCTTTATGAAGGAAATTAAACAAGAAACAAATGCAATGTCTCTGGTTCTATAAGATGGCCTGGAGAAAGATTCCTGAATTCTACGTCTGACAGATGGCTGTTCGTTGTGTGACCCTGAAAGAAAAATTGCAACTTCATGTAATTTCGTCAAGTACAACAAACTAAATCACGTTTTAATAACTTCACTGAAGTGATTACAAAATTGGTAATCTTAGAGTATGGTTAGAGAGCAACTTTGTAACAGAGCAAACCTGAGCCATTAACTTAACTACCTTAATATAGAGAGCACATAAACTGCCCTCCAAGTGACAATAATACACTCACAATACATTCCAAATATGATAAAAAACTGAAGATTCGTTCTTTGCATACAGACAGGATTTATATTCATTATGCAAAAAGGCACGGCCATAAAGCATTACTTAATTTAAAGCTGAGACCATAGGTGAGGAATCAGGTAAAGTTAGTCTCCTTGATACTTGCCTATTTTCATTGTGCATTAACCTCACCTGCACAAATAGTTGATTTTATGGTAGTGTAAGATATAAACACAGTAAATCACAGAAACGTTTTGGGATACTATGTTAACATTTATGAAAAACACCTCGGGTGTTTCTCAATATGCGTTCTTCAGCGATCTTGCGTCCTTGTGTTCTCGTTTTACGTCATCATTAACCGTCGAAGTTCAGACCCAATTCTCAAGAACGCAAGTACAGAGGACGCATGAAAGAACCCGGATGTGTTCTTGATACCGAGGATGCATCGAATGCAGACTTGAGCTAGTACTCGCCTGGTGTCCCAGAAGTCATTGCGGCCGGTTCCGAGTTCGTTCTTCCAAGGAAGCTTGTCAAGACCGGTCTCCACGAGAACACAAGTCCGTTCTCTGCGTTCTTGGAATTGAGAAACAGCTCTCCTGACTCGTGAAATATCCGAAATGGTCCGAACTAATAAACGGTCCGTAAGCACAAACGAGTAGCGCAGTTTCGTTCCGCTTTAATTTTTTTTTTTTACCATTCGCTGCTGGGTAAATGTTGCGGTCGCAAACTATAACAAAATTTGGTCTCACCGGCAGAAAAAAATTAGCCTGGTTCTACCAGACTCTCGTACATTTAATTTGTACAAAGAGTCTGGCCCCTCTCCATTCACAAGCGTTAACTTCATTGAAGGCGGGTACTCTGTTGAAGCAGAGAGTGTCTAATGTTACATTTATAATACAAAATGTACTTACCCAACAGCAGATTTTTTTGTAATTCGGCAACAGAACAATGCACCCTCAAATCCTGCTCGCCTCGCTGTTGTAGAAAAACGGGAAAATGGCTGCGTTATCGCGAGATAATACATCATATCGTGGGATTTTGCAATATCGCGAGATTTGCTACAACATCTCGGTGGCACAGTTTTGATGTGTAAAGCACGTCAGTGTAAGTCTTTTCAGAACCTCTTAAAAACTACTTGGGGCACTTGAATTAATTATTGCAGTATCAACCAAGGTGTAAGCATAATTGCTTTTGCATATTTCATAAGGATTTCATAGAGGGTCATGATGGACTATAAATGCACGTGTAAAGGACGTCACCTACTGGACGTCCACTTAAAACGACTATAATGCAGTGGCTTTGCAATCACTTAACCACACTGGGCACTTTGTGATTATAATTTATTTAAACAAGATAAAGTAAATATATTTACTTTGTATACAAATCGTGTATTTCATAAAGATAATTCCTGTTTTTTTCTGGACGTCTTCACAACCTCTTAAAAACTACTTGGGCAATTAAATGAATGATTGCAGTATTAACCATGCAAGAATTAAGCACAGCTTTTGCATATTTCACAAGGATTTCATAGAGGGTCATGATGGACTATAAATGCACGTGTAAAAGACGTCGCCAGGTGACGTCCTCTCACCAAATACACTATATATTGAACTACAAGTAGCTAAAAGTCAAAATAACAATTATACATGCAACCCCATAGAACTGTAGACATGCACAAATGTATCTGAATGCATTTTTAGGAAATGTTCTGTGTTACATATTTTTACCAATTTATGCCGTCCTACCGCGACTATTTTTGGCCAGGGACACGACGTTGCCGTCGGACCGATGTTTGCTGGGAATATGGAAAGGTGAAATTGCATCCGATCCAGTCCTCTTGTTGTGTATTTAAACTCTTGCAGGTAACAAAATCGAAAGGTGTATTCACAGTAAACTGAGGGAAACACCCTCATGATCATGTGATTTAGAGGAAATATGCTGTTTGGTGGCATTTGTAGAACAATTGAATTCCTTTCCTTTTGAACACTCAGAACACATTGATAATAAACAGAGTCAGAGGTGACATTTTAGTTTTTAGATGTTCTGAAATTTTAACTGTGTGTTTGTGTATTGGCAATAATCTTTAATCGTGATCTATATCTGTTGTAGAATGAAAAATAATCCCTCCATGATCCATGATGACAAGAATAAAACAAATGTTAATTTAAAAACAAACAAACAATCACATATAGTGAAGAATCTTGTGAGTCTTGACTGTTATTGCTGTAGTCCAGGTTTGGCTGAAGGCTACAGTTTCTCCGATCAGAACAATGATGTCTCACTCAGGTTATAATCTAAATCGTTGTTTTATTAAATGTGCATAGATGTGTGGTTCTGTGAATACAAAATACAAATATAAATATGGATATAAACATATAAAACACAACTCAATATTAATAAAGCTTATTTGGTAAATGAAGGTAAAATATAACACAAAATTACAATCTCTTATGATGAGAAACTTGAAATGGGTGTTCAATACGATGTATATACTGTATATATATATATATATATATATATATATATATATATATATATATATATATATATATATATATATATATATATATATATATATATAAATATATACAAACTGTGTGCGCTAAAGCTGTGCACTGTGCCTGTAAGCATATAAGAGCTTTCATGAATGTGAATATTGATTAAATAAAAAACTGTAATATTGATCCCTGCATTTCACAGTTAAATGAACACATTTATGCATGAAAAATGAACAAAAACAAACTGCTGGTTAAATATATGTATTGATATAAGTGAAAGCATTTAATAATCTCTCTGTATATTCTCAATAAATACGTGAAGCAATAAACACAAGGCCCAAAAATGTCATAGAGAATTAACAGCACAGTCCAGATTTATAGTAAAGAAGAGCTTAGAAATGTATATCATTTGTCTGTGATACAATCTTCTCCATTAAAGTTTCAATGGAAAGATTTACTTATCTTGGAATTGTTGTTACCATTAAATATTGTTCACTTTTAAAGGCCAACTTTACCCCTTTAATTTCCAAATTGCAAGCGAATATTCAATTTTGGAGAGTGAATAATCTTAATGAAATTTTTACCACAGATATTATATATTTTCCAGAATGTTACAATCTTTCTACCTAAATCCTTCTTTAGGCAGTTGGATTCAATTATTCTTCCTTTTTTGTGGGGAAACAAAAATCACAGAGTTAAGAAGGCACATCTCTGTAAAGATAAACAAGAGGGAGGTCTGGCACTCCCAGACTTTCGTCTTTATTACTGGGCTTCTCACATCAGACAAATTTCAATGTGGTTGGATGATAATAGTGTTCGTCCAGATTGGCTCCAAATAATTTGTGATCAGTGTTATCCTTACAATCCGGGAGCGGTGATTCTCTCTCCTGTAACTCTGAATCATTCTAACTTTAATAGGAATATCATAATAGGAAATACATGTCGGATCTGGAAACAGATCAAAGATAAACAGATAAACAGATTTCAAGATAAAGTCCCTTTCATTTCTAACTCCTATTACTAATCCATCATTTACACCATCAAGATGGGACCTTTACACAATGGGAAGAACTGGGTATATGTACTATAGGAGATCTTTTCTTTGATGGGGTTCTAGCATCCTTTAATCAACTGCAACAGAAATGTAAACTTCCTCTGAGTCTTTTTTTTTCTTCTTTTTTTTTCTTTTTTTCTGCAGATTAGGAATTATATACTGTACGTGCTCATACACCTTCAATGGACACTACATCACCCTCAATCATTGATAAATGTCTTGATCAGTGTAAAGGAAGTAAAAAGGCATTATCAACTTGCTGCAATCCTTTAATTCTCCCTCTACAAAATTTCTTAAGGAGGACTGGGAGAAAGAACTAGGAGTGGAAATTTCTGAGGAAACTTGGCTGAAGAGTTTAAAAGATATTAATGAACATTCTATCAGTTCCAGACACTGCCTTATTCAGGTTAAGGTCATTCACAGACTGCATTATTCAAAAAAGAAACTGCATCGAAGTGGTTGAATTTTTGATGTGCTTTCAGAAATTTTTAGGGTGAAAATGCAGCCAGACCCGGCACTCATCATTCTGGGACTTTCTGAACATATGCATCCATTGTCAGGGCAACATGACATCATGACTTTGCGTAAACATACACGCCACTTTCAAGTCAGCACAAATTGATTGCATCTAGTTTAATTACGGCCAAGAACTTACTCCTGTTGTTCTGGAAGAAAAAAGAGGTTCCTACTGTAAAGTTATGGCCTGGAGAGCTTCTACTTTACATTTGGAACAAATCAGATACCGTTTGAAGGGAAAATTTGAGCAGTTTGACAAAATCTGGCACCCTTTTAGCTGTTATCTATAGATGGAAACCATGTGGATTAATGCATCTTTTTGTTAATGTAATGTTTTAACATTCCTTCATCATACCTTTTCAAGTCAGTGTAAACAGGTCGGGTATGGGATGGTTTGTTTATATTCTTTCTTTTTTTTATTATTAATTATTATTTATTTACTTATTTTTATTATTGGTAAAGAGACATCTGTAAGATTGTAAAAAAATATATTTCAAATTGTCTTCCAATAAAACTTACTTGACAAAAAAGAAATGTATATAATTTTTCACCTGTTGGATGATATTTGATTACATGCACATCATTTTATGATAAATAACAATGTTCTGGCTATTTGTTGCTTGTCACTGCTATATTTTCAGTAGTATCTTAGTGTACAATCGAATATACAAAATTCAAAGTAATCACTTTTACATTAGTTAATTTAGCAGAGTTTATTTAAAGTAACTTACAGATGGAAAATACAGGCAAGTGTGATGATAGAAAAATTATGATCAATGATAATATAAATTAAATCACATGAAGGACGTGCTTTTGAACAAAGCAGAAACATTTTCAGGATCCTATTTTCAATGTCAGCATCATTTGAGATATTATTTGTGATTATTTTTTAAATAATCCTGTAAAGTATTCCTTGCTTTTCTTCTCCTGCTCTCTTCTTGATGTTTTCCAGTGTTTTGGCTTTTTCAGTCTCATTTATTTCCTTCAAATTCTCAATCAGAAAATCAATACGCAGAAGTGTGAACAGAGAATCAGTGTTGAGTGCGATCTTTTCCAGAGTTTGAACACGGTAAAAAGCTTCATTTATCAGCTTTATTTTCTCCATCTGTAATTTTCGCAGTTCATCTTTCAGCTTCACAGACACACCGCTTTCAATCTTCCCATCATATTTCTTCTTTAACTCTTCATATGTCCTCTTCTCTTTCTTTGTCTTTGTTACATATATTTTTGCTTCTTTGACATGTTTGCTGTAGTGGCATTTATTTGTGCACACTGTACAGTGATTACCTTTCATCACACTGGACCATGAGAGATCTCTGACCCACCAGCATCCTGGATAATGACAGTTCTCCTCACAGACGCTGCAGCACATCGCCTCTTTGGCTTTAGAGCGATCAATATCAACCTTCTCTTTATAGGCCACTTCAACTTCATACTCAAAGTTCTTATTGTTCTTCAAATATTTCTTGTTCTTCTCCAGAGCTTTGTGAGTTTGTTTCAGCTCATTTTGCTTTAGTTCTGTCATTTGAACTCGTGACTGTAGATTAGAGACATTTAACTCCAGCTGTTTCCTTTGTTGTAACACATCTTGAGTCATCTTCAGGGATTTTGGTGTAATGTTTTCAATAAACTTGAACAATCCTGTCATTCCTCTAAAACTGCGATCCCATGATTGATTCCGCCTCTGTTCATGATCTTCATCATCATCTTCATCATCTTCTTCTTCATTAGCAGCTTCTGACTGACAGTTGTCAAACAGGAAAAACACTGGCTGATTCCTGTCATTCACTGCACACTTGACTTTAGCCTCTTTAACAGCAGTCAGGGCAGATTTAGGGATAGCTCCATGAGAGTGTGTGAAGAGCAAGACAATGTTTTCAGCAATATCTCTCCCAAATAAAGACTGAACAGCATCAAATATGTACATTTGTCTGTAAGAGAGTCGATTCTGTGTTGCATTAATCACCAGACACACTGCATCTACTTCATGAATCCCTTCTGCAGTTTTGATTAAGCTACACAAACTCTCAGCGATCTGTTTATCATTCTCAATTCCACGAGTGTCTCCAAATCCTGGTGTGTCGATGATTGTTAAATGGATCGGACTCTCTTGTAGATAAAACCCATAAACAGTGATGCTGGAGGTCTGACTGTAAACTGATGTTCGGTTACTCTGATCATCTGTGATCTCAAACCAAACCTTGTCTTCTCTCTTCACACCCAACATGTATTTGATCACCGCATTGATCAGGGTTGATTTTCCTGTTCCTATTTCTCCCACCATCAGAAGGGTTTTATGGGGTTTGTTTCTGTCTCTCTCTCCAAACGTCATTTTTCTATATAGTTCAGATTCATCCATGTTGTCTGTCTTTGTTTGCGGACGATATCGAGCAGGATTTCCATCTCCAAATAAGATGCTTTTCTTGATAAGATCATTTAGGTCCTGTAATGTGAAACATAAAAATACAATAATAATGATGGTCATGTGTAAATGATGTATGTTGTTATATTGTTATATATGTTATATTTTTAAATTATAAAATGCTCACTAACATCCCTTTTAACAACGAAGGTTCTTTCACATAAAGAAAAGCAAGAAAATGTAAGCATTTTATTTATTTTTTCTGCTGTTTCCTCCTGTGGTTGGTGGGGACATAAATTCTCAACTCCGAAAGGAATATACATATTAAAGGGGTCATATTATGCTTTTTAATGTGGAAAGTACCCGTTTGTGCATACAATCTGCAAAGTTACAAAGCTCATAGTCACCCACAAAACGATTTATTCTATCTTAACAGAGAACCAGACCAGCCAAAAGGATTTATATTGATTGAAGTCCAGATATTACTTTCTCAAAGGTCCACGTCACAGAGTGAAATATTAGCATAGTTCCGCCCAAATGCATTCGCAATGAAAGAAGACGAGATTTCAGTGAATTGAAGTGTTGTTGCTATGTGTTTAGATGCGAAAGCAAAACCGCTTTTGACTTTTAGAGGTTAAGATTTATATAAAAAGTTGTTCCTGAGCACAACCCAAAAGTTTGCTTGTGCACGGCACATTTTTTAACATACTTTGACTTTGTGGGCCCTATTTAACGATCTGAAACGCAAGTGTCAAAGCGCAAAGCGCAAGTAACTTTGTGGGCGGGTCTGGGCGCTGTTGCTATTTTCCCGGCGGGATAAATGACTCTTGTGTCAGGCGCAAATCTAAAATGTGTTGGTCTGAAGTAGCTTCATTACTCATAGGTGTGGTTTGGGCGTAACGTGAAATAAACCAATCAGAGCGACATCTCACATTCCCTTTAAGAGCAGGCGCGCTTGTTCCATGGCGGATTGCTATTATAACGGCGGATTTGCCAGGCTCACGCCAGGAACGGTTCACAGCCGAGGAGAGCAACGCTCTCGTCAGGGACGTTGGGGATGGAGAAACCCACCCAAATTAACTTCGGTTAAACAGGCGTATGATAATTTGGGTAAATGTGTAAGCTAGATGTATGCTTTTATAATAAATTGTCTATCTATCTATCTATCTATCTATCTATCTATTGTAATAATGTATGATTTGCAAAAATGAAAACTGCTGCTTCTGTGTAGATGAGAGAATCAAAGTGTATGCGCGTTGTGCACGCGCTACATTGATTATGGCCAAGCATGCGCCCTTAAAATAGCATATGAATAACATGCGCAACGCGCCACTGACTTTAAACTATTTTTTCCTGGTTAGTGGCGCAATTGTTTTCTAAACCTGCAAAATAGCATGAAGGAACGTTTGCACCGGAAAACGCCTCCTTTTTTGCGCTGAACCGCCCCGGGGAGCGCAAGTTCATTCCCTAGTTTAGCGACGTGCTTCTGTGGAGGGAAAAGCGCGCTTTGCGCGGGTGCAAAATAGGAATGATACATGCGTCAGTGTACAAAGTCAATTGCGCTGGGTGCAAGATAGGGCCCTATGACTTTATTGGTGTTTTTGTTAAAAACTTTTGCCATTGCAAGAATGAAATCCCTTGTTTTTTTTAATCATTACAATAATACCAGCATCATGTAGTGTAAATGTTTAATTGTAATGGATGTATTGCACAGGCTTTCGGAATTGACGAATCTGCAGCCGATTGTTCACATCTGGCGTAAGGTCACATCTTAACACAGTAACCAGTTAAACTGCAACATCGGCTTCCTGAGCCTGGAGAGCACAACACCGGTTAGACTCACTGTCACACATTCTGCTCAAGTCAAGCTTTCAAAGTTGGTTTCGATCGATCAGCTTGATCATCTAGCATTAACTGTGTTTATGTTAAAATGCGTTATGGCAATGTCATCTCAGACTGTCTAATGGCAGATGCGTAAAAATAAAAAGAGACATTTTCAGATTTTTGAGTGATCTTATTTTTTATGTCATATTAATTATAATTCAAATGGTTTTGTTTTGTTGACCACAATATTATTAGAAAATAATGCACACTGAGTTGGTAATGCTGAAGCATTTTTTAAAAATAATTAAACGGCCCAGAGTCAATTCTTCCGCTTATACTACAGTTACCACAACTCAAATCATTGTTCAGGTGATGTATTTCAAGATATTTGTCAGGTTTTTGCCCTTAAAACGCTCTTGTGTGTGGGACTAATTTCTTATGCATCTCGTCCCAAAGCCTCCGCTGCTGATTCCAAAACGTAATTTTAGAGTGAGTAATGGATGCTTGAGACACTGATAGCAGACCTGTGCAGTTATTAGAGAGAGAGAGAGAGAGAGAGAGAGAGAGAGAAAGAGAGAGATTACTGTTCACCAATAAAGGAACATGTAATCTCTGACAAATCAATTAAGCTGTTCTAATTCAATATGTGAATTAAATGTTACTATGTCAAAAGAATCAGTCCTCACTTTGATGTGTTGAAGTGTTTTCTCTCCTTTAATGTTTTCAAGCTGCACCTGAACACACCGAGAGAACTACTGACGGCTGTCAGCTAGAATGCGTGTTCTGCGCCTGCGTGTAAATGAGACAACTGTCTATTTCTGCAGATATATTCACAAAGTCCTTTTAGGCAAGTCGTGCCACTCGGCCGCCATCTTGGCAACACCTCCGGGCAGCTATTTCAGACTAACAAGACCAGGCTCCTATCTAAATGAATGGGCAGAGAGTCAGAACTGCACTTTCACTGGTCACCGGGCCCGGACATAAAAACTGCATGTATAGAAACAGCAGTAAAATATGATAAAAATCGCTGAAAATGTTTGATGACTTTGCCCCAAAATAAGGTTTAAAACGCATTTTTCCACACAGGTTATACTTTTACTATGCATGCGCAAGGGATCGTCTCCGCTGTCGCAAAACCTCAACTGTGCACATGCGTCAGTGGAACCAGACGATAGGCTTAAATGTTTCCCGGCTTGACTGTTAAAAACCAGATGATTGGCTTTCCAGCAGGAGGGGCGGGATATGTGCATACAACCGCCATCTTTGCCATTACGGGTTTTCCTTATATAGTTCTATTGAGGATTGAGGAAGTGGCATGTCTCTTAAATAAATTATCTCTGATATTCATCTATATTCGTACGGTGGCCCAGTCGTGCACAACACAACAAAATTTAAAAAGCAAACATAAGTTTACGAATTTATAATTTTACACAATGAAAATAAGCCCACAACACAACAGAAAATGTACAACACAACGAAATAAAGCCGCAACACAACGGAAATGCTTCTGGCCACTAGAGGGCTTTCGGAGCGTGGTAAAGTTAGTTTTCCTTGCCATTGTTCTATAGAGTTGGCAGTCTTAATATATCAATACCACGATTAGTTTTTACAGTATGTAACCATTGTATATCGACATAAAATATACTTCAAAATCACCTACATGAATTATAGCGGCGTATTAATACTGGAGAATGCTTTAATGCTACCACAATTCCACCAAGTGGTTAAAACGTATAATTTATTATAATTTATTACATGGCTTGGTTGAATTCTAATGTAGAATGCAGTCTGTTATTTCTTGATAACAGACAATGATCTATATAGAATGACTGGATAGCTCATGACGTCATAAACAGTGAAGCCACCGCGCCTCCATATTGGTATTCCTTAGTGAGCTCACACGTTCTATTGAATCAATAGGACATTTTATGATTTGACTGAAAAAACATTGCCTAACGAGACACAGTTTTTAAATATAAAGTCTCCCTGTACATTCTTACAGCGCAAACATCCTAAACATTTAAATGGGCATTTGTTTAAAGTCGGAAATTTTTCCTGCTTATTAAAAAATGGCAATTTCTTTGCAAAAGGAATAAAAAGCTGTACGAGAACACTAACTTAGTCGGCCTTCACTGAAGAGCTATCTTCACAGGTAAGAAAAACAGTTTGATACTATTAATTAAATTGTGAATGCTAAAGACCTATATTTTTTGTGAATTGGTGAATATTCAGGTGAATATTGTTTCGTGGCCACGAATTAATAATACCTCAGCACGTTATACTCATTTGTTCCCTCGTTTTACGATTTTGTGGCCACGTTGTCACATAAGTCGTCGTACCAACTAATTATTTAGATCAGTGGACAGGGCGCATAAGAACAAGCAGAGAGAGCCCCGGCCGCGCACTCTCACCGCCTTCAAACAACAATAACAATAGTGCACAGTATTGCTCTCTCTCCCTTGCGCATATCAACATAAATTGACACAATAACAAAAGGTCGAAAGACCGATTGTGTTTTATAGATTAGTAGTTTGTTCATATAAAGTGTTTGATTAGCAAGTACATGTTCAGGAAATGCATAATACAAATTGTATGGGTTAATGTAGGTTAACGGTAAACGGACTCTGCACGAAGCTCTTTTGAAGCTGTCAAATGGTGTTGCTATTGGACACTTAATTGTGATTATTGCTGCTCTGAGGTTTCTTATAGGCTAGCCTACTGTTGACTGTTTTATCGTTGTTTTTTGAAGAAGCAGCAGCATTACTCTTGCCTCAGAGAAAACAACACGGGCATAGAGCGACAATTTTGCATATACATTACTACTTATAGGGCTTGTATTACAACCTGTGGGCAGTTTTTCTACATCCTTTTGTGAACGTCGTTTTACACTTTTATGCTGCACAGCGGGTCATCTTAAAAGTGCCGTCGGAGCTACCAATCTCTGTATAACAGGCGTTGGAGCCCTCTGCTGGTAGGGAATCGTAAGATGGCCGCTCGAACACTTCCGGTGGCTTCACTGCCTACTGGCAGTTTAGAACATAGACTGTAAAAAAAGATGGACGACGCCCCTTCGCTCTCTTCCATTGATGAGAACTGAAGCCGCCAGAGTCCCGATATGGCGCTGACATATTGGAACTTGAGTCTGCGCAGTAGCGATCTCGGGACCAGACCTGCACAGTAGTGAGCAGGAAGTAAAGCCGCGAAATCAACGCTCCGCCCTCA
The DNA here is from genome assembly GCF_965113295.1 of Leuciscus leuciscus. NCBI lineage: Eukaryota > Metazoa > Chordata > Actinopteri > Cypriniformes > Leuciscidae > Leuciscus > Leuciscus leuciscus. The sequence continues at coordinate 31,595,672 of NC_138735.1, forward strand.
CTCTCGCAGGGAAAGTGCATTCTGCACACTTTTTAAAAAATTTATTGCAGTATGACAAGAGGCTTATTAAAATAAAGTAAATACAATCACCTCAGTCCTCCGAAGATCCCGAAAAAAATATCCGTTGGTGCTTCAGTGACTACTTCGCTCGGGGAACCTGTCAATCACAGCTGTCAATCATGACGTTACACCACCGCATCACGTAACTAACTAAAAACCAACTTATTTTTGAAACAGACACTTGAACTTACATCAGCGTGATAAAAACGACAGCAAATGAAAGAAACCACCTTTGGAAAAAGATATTTGAAGTGTAATTTAATTGTTTAGTTGGTCTCGTGTCCCGTTGAATAACACGGAGAGGCGGGGCTTATGGCCTATACTAGGACCAGTCACCGGGGGGCGATCGAGACGTTTTGGCTTCACTTTTCAGGGCTTGTGCGGCACGCTTGGGTTTAGAACGTCATGAGCTATCCAGTCATTACATAGATCAGTGATAACAGACCGCTACTAAATATAAAACACCGTTGCCATGATAAACAGAGCGTTGCTATGGATGCAGGATTCTAACCGTAGAGACGGAACAGACTATTTTCTTTACCGGAAGCAATACAATCGTTTTTAAATAAATGAACTCCTTTTTAAATCAATATTTTGTGTCACTAGGACACAAAGGAACGTACCACAAGCTTTGGGACAAAAAAAAAACCTTTAGGTGAAGGCCTAATGTTTTTATAAAAAAAAATTGTGTACTGTGCATATAGGGAGCTATTGGCACAATTTCACCTGTTGTAAGTCAGTCTGGATACAAGAAAAAAACTTTTATTATAGGCTATAGAAAGTCAGTCTACTACCAATACAATCAAGCTTTGGATTTGGAACGTGTCTGTTTTTGAATGTTAAAAGTAATTTTAATTAAAATTTACTTTTAAAATAACAAATTATACGTTTTAATAACTTGAAAGAATTGGCGGACATTCCCTTAGGGATCATGCGCTGGTAAAACTAATAGTGGTGTTGTTCAATTTTTTAGACTCAGTGGCATGGAAAACTAATTCACCGCGCTCCAAGAGCCCTCTAGTGGTTGGGAGCATTTCCGTTGTGTTGCGGCTTTATTTCATTGTGTTGTGGCTCATTTCCGTTGTGGGTTAATTTCGTTGTGTTGAGAACTTATGTTTGCTTTTTAAATTTCATTGTGTTGTGCACTACTGGGCCACCGTAATATTCGTCATTCAAAAAGGGCAACCGACCCTGCAGGCTGCAGATACACACACCATAAACAAAGCAGTGCGTGTTTACCATTTTGAATATCAATCCTGCTAAACACTTTCTTTATTCCACTCCGCTCATGTTAATATTGAAATATTTGCCAAGGAACACTCAGGTAAGGTGACGTAACATTAGAACAGCCTTCTATCTGTACCGTTTTGACTTCTTTGCTCGCTGTTTTACTATTATTCTCGAGCACTGACTCACTGAACAGCCAATCAGAGTTCCCTCCTTCACCGACGGCCTGACACCGATTCATCATGTCGAATCGGCCGAAAAAAAGCAGACGAGGACCAATTTCTGCCGAGAAAACTAAGTCGGCCGATGCTCTGAAACGGCCCGATGTTGCCTGATGGCCGATCGCTGGCTTGGTGTGTCCCGGGCTTAAAGGGGTCATATAATGCCATTTTTATACAAGCTAATACGATTCTTTAGGGTCTAAATTAAAACTTTTGTAATATACTTTAATTAAAAATTCTCATTAGTATTGTAAGAAAACACTCATTTTACCTGGTCAAAAACAGCTCTGTTTTCAGCACGCCGTTAAAGTGCATGTGTCTTTAAATGATAATGAGCTTTGCCACTTTGGCTTTGCTCACCCCGCCCCTCTGCTCTGTGGGTATTTTGCCACAACAACACACAGTGTTGCCTTGACAACAGTTGAGGGTATATTTTGAAGAATGGCAGCGGGAGTCTCTAAGGGCCCCTCTGTGCAACCGTATCAATTTGAACCGGAGTCGGACCCGGAACAAGATGACGGCCCCGAAGAAGTTCGACAATTAAGGCTCGCACAAGACGTTTCTGAATGGTTGGTTAACGTAATGTCACTTTGATCTATCTTTGTGTGTACTGGCAGGGTAGAGTAGTGAGATACGAATACTATGTGTTTACTGATGTATACGTTAGTTCATTGATAGATTGATGTTACAGCTAATGGTCATGAAAAAAAAATATTCGGTAAATGTAGGCTATGCAGTGTTAGGTACAACTGTCAGGGCTAAAGCACTGACATGAGGTCACGGCAGGAATGTTTCTAACAGTAGTTGAAGGACACCTAAGAATTTTGTGTTACCATTCATCTTCATGCAGTTATAACTGTTTTTTGACATTACTTCTTAATCAGTAACAGACACCGTTATAAACCATCTACAAAAGTAATCTTAGTGTAGTAATATCACGTTAACTTTAACACCTGTGTACACAGTTTGTAACAACACAATAACCATAATGCGTTGTTCATTATAAATGTGGGATTATGAATTATATTGAGAACGTCGTACATAGAAAACATGCCGTAATGTACCCATTGAGTGTAAACAGCCGCATTCACCGTGAAGCGTGCAGCAAGCGATACGCAAAGATTAATATAAAGATTAATATAAAGGTTAATAAAACGTTACACTAACTTATTCTTGAGGTGCAGCAGGAACACTTTTTTTCAGGAGCAGCTTCTTAGCAAAACCAGCTGACCCTCATTTAATGTAAGATGTAAGATGTAAAGCAGTCTTGTGTGTGAAATGATTCGCGCAAACATAAAAGCATTGATGTTGATCGTGGGGAATATTCCCTTCGAAAACAAACTCAGCCACTGCGTCTTCAGCGGTTCCGATTTAGGAACATCAACATGACTGCTGTGTTCGTTATTACACCCAAGAACAGAACACCACAATCTCTTAGAAGCCATTCTGCTCATAGACAGTGCTCCAGCGTATCAACAATGACGCGCGGACTATGATGACAGCTCGCTCAGGGCGGGTCTGTGTTGAAACGCTGCTGTCAATTAACAATTGTGGGAGGGGCGCCTTGGCTTGATTTGAGACGGGGGAAAACATAAGAAGATTTTAAAAAAGCCACTGGATGGATTTTTATCATTATATGATGGTTGTGTACAGGCACTGCCAACACACATTTCAGTACAATCAACTTGTAAAAGTGCATGCACCATTATATGACCCCTTTAAGACACCAGAGATTTATGTAAAATGCTCATGTAGCCTACTGTATGTAGTAGCAATACAAGCTTTAATCCTCAGAAATAAATCTTTTTTACCTTATATGATGGACCAGTTTCACTGATGGGTCTGAAAGTGTGATTGGCGTGTTGTTGTGAGTCTCTGCACACTACACACACAGGCTGTTTGTCCTCCAGACAGAAGAGTTTGAGTTTCTCACTGTGTAAACTGCAGATCTCCTCAGGTCCTGATGAACGACTCTCATCTCTGTCCTCCAGGAACGGCTCACACAAGTTATTTAATGGCATATTTGGAGGAATAATCTCTCTTGAGGATCTTCTCTTACAAACTGGACACTTCTGAGTTTTTTCTCTTCTCCAGAACTGTTGAAGACACTCTTTACAGAAACTGTGACCACACGACAGAAGAACAGGAGACTTGAAGATTTCACAGCACACAGGACAATAAAGGTCTACTGGGGATACATGTAGTGAAGCCATTTTCACTTTTTGTGCTCCAGCAATCTAGACTTTACCTTCACTTTCTGAACGATGGTTTAAAAAAAAAAAAACACGAGTATCACAAAGATTGCCTTTCTGTTCAGAAACAAACTTCTCATAGTAAATCCTTGGTAAAAAGTTTCCCTTAATTCTTCATTGATCGCTGATTTCTTTTTCGTTTCGTTTCGTTTTCTTCCAAGAGAGAAAATAGTTAGTAATGACAGAAGGATAAAAATAGTGATGTTGCATATTACACTGAAATGTATTGTTTTCAGAGAAACGCGAGACGTAATAGGCTACATTCCTATTTATTCATTTAGCAGACTCTTTTATCCAAAGCGACTTACAAATGAGAACAATAGAAGCAGTTAACGAAACACGAAGCCTCACTTTCTTTGCGTGTCGTAATGTTTGAACCTAGCCTACCTGCATAGGGCAGGTTGCATCAACTGCTTCAACTAGTCTGACAAGTTAGTCAACTTTTTCCTTTCTTTTTCTTTAAGACTGTTATTAACTGAGTGAGTTACATAGATTGGTCTAATTAGATACCGAAATGTAAGATTACTGCTTTGTTCGAACTAGTTCTTAAGACACCGTTATGGCTAGCCTAAATGCAACTGGCCCTAGACAACTCAATCCAAAGATCGCAGCCACTCACTGTATGCTTCATCGTCAAGCACTTGCATCGAAATGAATGGCACCCGACCTGCATGATGTGTTGGGAGTAGTAGTAGCGGCTGTCAACTTCGTGAAGTCAAGACCGCTGAAGTCACGTCTCTTCGCAAAACTATGCACAGAGATGGGAGCAGCTCATGATCGGCTACTGTTCCATTCAGAGGTGCGGTGGCTCTCACGTGGAAAGGTTTTAGAGCGAGTGTTTGAACTCAGACGTGAGCTTCATGATTTTTTGAAAGAACATAAACCTGATCTAGAACTGTTTTTTTCTGACCAACAGTGGATGGCAAAACTAGCCTACCTTGCAGACATTTTCAGTAGTCTCAATGGACTGAATCTGTCCATTCAGGGATGTTATTCCACAATACTGGAGGCAAGTGACAAAATAAATGCATTCAGGAGAAAAATTGACCTGTGGGTACGTAAACTACAAAGAGGCATCACTGACATGTTTCCAAATCTATCTGAATTTTTGGATACAAACTGCATGGCAGTGGACTTCATGCTCAACGCCATTACCAGTCACCTCACCTCACTGAATGAACATTTCAGTCGCTTCACAGACATTGACATGGAGAAATATGACTGGGTTCGAGATCCCTTTTCTTGTGATGTGATGGCCAGTGGCCTCAGTGGAAAGGCTGAAGATGAACTTTTGGAACTGTCCAGTGATCGTACTCTCAGGATGAGATTTAATCAGCAGGGCCCAGCAGAATTTTGGCCCACAGTTGAAAAGGAGTACAAGGAGGTTGCTCTTCAGGCCATGAGAATATTGCTGCCTTTCCCAACAACATACCTTTGTGAGACATCTTTCTCAGCCATGATGGCAATAAAGACAAAATACAGGGCACGACTTAATGTGGAAGAAGAGTTTGCCTTTCCCCAATAACACCCAGAATTGATAAGCTCTGCAAAGAAAGACAGTCTCACTCTCACCCTTCCCACTGAGGTTGTGTGTGCTTGAACAGTGGTTACTAAATTGATGTGTCTGCATTGCATGATTTCTTTTATATTGTAAAACTTGTATAATATTGTATGTCTTCTATATTGAAAAACTATTTCTTTAAGTAGAGCAGATTTTTTTTTATGTTTCTTGCAGAAAAAAAGATTGCTGAAAAAACAGAAGTTTAATGCACTTTTTTACAATCATATGTAAATAAAATTTTCAGTATTCATCTTCTACTATGGACATCATAAATTACTGCTCAGTATTCAATACTTTTGTGGCACTTTTCAGACAATATTATTGTTAACTGTCAAAATTATTTTCTATAACAATGTTATATTTTATGAAATGTAGAATTTAACAAATGTTGTACAGTATATTCAACATCAGAGACAAAGCTACACACAGAATTGTTGTTCCAGCATTGTACAAATTCATTTGTTTTTGGTACAATCTAAAATTTGTAATAAGTATAAGTAAAAATAAGTAAAATATAAGTTTGAGGATGTTTTCGTCATGAGTTTTCTTTTGGGGGGCCAAAAAAGGATTTACCCTACACAAGGGGGCCTCCTCCTGAAAAAGTTTGAGAACCACTGCCTTAGATGCACTGAACTGTGACTCTTCACTCCCATAGCAAATGGACACACAATGCACACACACAATGCACCAGACACTTTTACAATTGCTGCTCTCTCTTTTTGCATACTGTTTGCACTTTATAATGTAAACATATTTAAATTCTCATGTGCCTGATGTTTTTTTATTGTTTGTAATGTGTTTTATATATATTTCTAATACTTGTCTGTGTTATGTTGGTGTTTTACACCGTGGATCTGAGGGAAACGGAATTGAAAAAACCTTCTTTGTGGAATTTTATAATTTTATTTTTTGACTGACTTGGGGGCCTTTCTTTTTTAATAATGTAAAAAAGTTTTTACTTTTCTGCCTTTCATGCTCAAGCTTTATTGGTTTGGAAACTGATCTACAAGCACAGCTTCTCTCCGCAGAGTTGTTTTATTTGGAATAAGCGTTGTATTTTGTATACAAAGTATTGTTTTAAAAAGCTGGTTTGAAAAGGGTATTGTTTTAGTTTGTCATTTGTTTAACACTCAAGGATACCTTTTGACTTATGACGAGTTTCTTTTGCACTTTAATTTTCCTGTGACTTCCAAGGAATTTGCTCTTGTATTTTCTGCATTCAATTCTGGAATAATTTCCTTATGTAGATGTGTGTTATCAATGGTTGATATGCCCATTATTATCCCAGCTGACCCAGTATGTGGTAATTTGTTTTTTACAGTCCAAAAACAATAACAAATCTATTTGTTCCATTTGTTTAGGAGGTTGTTACCAAATCTTGCTCCATTGTTTACTGGACTAAATTTGTTAATGACCTTGATTGGGAAAGTGTTTGGTTATTATCTCACAAGGTTTTTGTTACAAACAAGGTCAAATAAATCTTTTTCAAGATAATGCACACATTCTATACTCTGTCAAACATTTTCTTAGTAAGTTTAAAAAAGACATTGATGTAAGCTGCTCTTTTGCTCTTTGGGGAAACAGTTACCCCAGTTACTCACATTTTCTGACATTGTAGTCATGTGAAAAAGTTATGGTATGAGGTGTCTATGTTTATTAAGGAAAATGTACTCTTTAATTTTGTTTTGCATTTTGAAAATGTAATTTTGGGATATTTAAATTATGATTACAGAGTGAATAAGGTGGCCTTTGTAATTAATTAGGTTAATTTTATTAGTCAAATTTCACATTCATAAGTTTTCTAACAAAAAGCCCCTTTTCTCAGTATTCCTTAAAGAATTTGAAAATTACTTTTCTACTATTCAATCTAGTACTAATGGAAAAGTTTTTAAGACGGTTCATTTGTGTACTGTCTTCAAAATCTGTGATTGATACTGTAACAGATTGACCTAATTAATGGGGTGCCAAACAGGTGATTAAACCTACTAAATTTCTTTGAGTCAGTCAACCATACAAACGATTCAAACATTAAAAAAAAGTAGGAACCCTTAATATATGGGTGAAGAATTAACACACAAATATCAACAGGCTCAATTCATAGAAACTGTTATTAGTTTTTTGAGCAAAATAACATTCAGTGAGGGGAAAGCATTAATGTTTCACAAATACAAAGTTCAACAAAAAACAAAACAAGAAACCAAAAAATTATTCAATTTATAAGAAAAGTATCCCAGAAATTAAAATACTCAATTCCCAATTCTGGGCCCATTTAACATGACAAAATCTTTCAACAAAGACAAATCAGTTAGTTTAAATTCAGTTCGTTCCTTTTCAACTCATTTGGGGTGCAAACCACCAGTTTCACAAGTTCACATTAACAGTTCTTAACTGAGTTCTCAATCCAGCATAGTAGCTTAGAGTTCATATGTTCTTAGACCATTAAGTCCATTCAGACCAGCACTGAGCAACGAGTCCACTGTGCAGTTCAGAAAGTTTTCAATCAATATTTACACAGTCCCATGGACACTCAACTGGCAAACCCAATATAAGAATATAAGAAAGAAAAAAAACAATACTTGTTTGGTTTTGTCCCGTGACTCCCGTCAGTCAGTCAGACAAATGATCTGTCCTCCATTGTCGTTTGTCTGTGGATCATAATCTATTTATTTGGAATAAAGGAACAAATCTAACTCCATATTTGCATTGTTAAAGTTTGATTATTTAAGAAATTCATAATATTTAAAACATAAATTAAAATTATTGTGACAGATGTGAAAGGAGATCATTTATATGTGCGTCAGGTTTTTTGACAAGATAGACTTCCACACAGGATACACTTTTTAATTTACAACAGCACTAGTATATCAGATAAATTGCATTGGCTGTAATATTCTTGTAATTGTATCTTGTAAAATTAGGTCTGTTTCTATTTTAAAACACTGAGACCACATTTACTTTGAATTATTTTATTTATTTATAAGTTTTTTTGAAAAGGGACAGTAAAAAAAAAACATGTTTCCAGTCGAAAGCTGGAAATAAGCACATAGAGAGCATAGCATAAGCTAATTTGCATATCGGGTCTGTAAAAAGGCTTTTCTAATTAAAATTTTAAAAAGGAAAGAAAAAATGCTTATCATAGAATAAAGCTTTCAGCTAATGCACAGTAGCTTATAATTTTAAACATACTTACAAAAACATACCTAAATGACCTGTACCTATTTTAAGGATACATCCAACCCTGGCAACATTAATAACTAATTAAAACAAACATTTATTAAATTTAAATATGTGTTTTTTTTTTTTAAATCAGCGCTTTAACATCAATGCAAATGACTTTATATCATGTACTGCTTTAAACTCATTTGGTAACATGTACCAGGTTTGGGAGCCCTTTACAGAAAAGGCTCTTTGCCCTTGTGCAGTTCTACAGTAATCAATCCTACAATTATTCACCTGCTGTACTTCTAGTGGTTCTGTCTGTATTATCCTGTCTCTTTATCAATTTACATAATACAGATGGTGCCTTATTGTGCCAACATTTAAAAATCTATTTTATATATATGACTCATTTTTAAAATTAGTAAAACTAAGCATATTCCTTTTTTTTTTTTTTATATGACAATTATCCAATCGATTTGGCTTTTTATCCATTATTTTTAGAGCCTGATTATACAACATCTCAAGTTTTTAGTTAGCAATCACTAGTTTGAGTCCAAACTTAACAGTACAAAATGCAAGACAAGATCATTGCATGCATAAAAAGATGAGCTGCCTCAATTGTGATATATTATCTAAGTAGTTAAACATACAGCAACACAAACTAAATTTTAAAAACATAGTCATTAAAAACATGATTGCAACAGCTATAAAGGAATTCTTGTATCTCTTATTATTCAGTCGATAGATGTCACTGTTTAAGAGCAAATTGTCTGTGTAATGATTTTTTTTTTTTTTTTTTTTTTTTTTTTTTACAATTGTCTGATTAATTGTTGCTGAAAAAAGCTAGCATGGGACAATACCTCATACACACATACCGTTTCAAGATTGGACACAAACTCAAAAAATGTAAATATATATGAACACATCAATGCATAGTGATAATGCAGCTTTATATCACATTCAGAGTGCACTTGTCTGATTTTCTTTAACTAGCTGCAGGATTTAATTTTTTTACTTGTCTTTTTATGTATCCCAGAGCTCCATGTTTTCCTTCTCCTGCTCTCTTCTTGATGTTTTCCAGTGTTTTGGCTTTTTCAGGCTCATTTATTTCCTTCAGCTTCTCAATCAGAAAATCAACATGTAAGAGAGTGAACAGAGAATCAGTGTTGAGTGCGATCATCTCCAGAGTATCCACACAGTGAAAAGCTTCAATCACCAGCTTTATTTTCTCTTTCTCTAATTCTTGCAGTTCTTCTTCCAGCTTCTGGACCACAGACACACCATCTCCAATTTTGTCTTCATATTTCTTCTTTAACTCTTCATATGTCCTCTTCTCCTTCTTTGTCTTTGTTTCATATATTTTTGCTTTGACGTGTTTGCTGTAGTGGCATTTCTTTTTGCACACTGTACAGTGATTATCTTTCATCACGCTGCACCATTTGAGATCACTGGCCCACCAGCATCCTGGATAATGACAGTTCTCCTCACAGACGCTGCAGCACATCGCCTTTTTAGTTAAGCGCCACTTTTTTGGATCAATATCAACCTTCTCTTTGTAGGGCACATCAACTTCAAACTCAAAGTCTTTATTGTCCTCTACATCTTTCTTGTTCTTCTCCAGAGCTTCTTGAGTTTGTTTCAGCTCATTTTGCTTTAATTCTATCACTTGAACACGTGAACGTAAATTGGAAACTTTTGCTTCCAACTGATTCCGTTGTTGTAACACATCTTGAGTCATCTGCAAGGTTTTTGGTTTAATGTTGTCAAGAATCTCGAAAAAATCTGTCATTCCTCTAAAACTGCGATTCCATGATTGTTCAAGTATTGTTTCATATTCTTCATCAGCAGCTTCTGACTGACAGTTATCAAACAGGAAAAACACCGGCTGATTCTTGTCATTCACTGCACACTTGACTTTAGCCACTTTAACAGCCGTCAGGGCATTTTTAGGAGGAACTCCATTTGAGTATGTGAAGAGCAAGACAATGTTTTCAGCAATATCTCTTCCAAATAATGACTGAACAGCATCCAAAACGTATTGTTGTCTGTCAGAGAGTCGATTTTCAGTTGCTTTAATCACCAGGCAGACTATGTGTATTTCATGGATATAGTCATCACATCTGCTTAAATTAAGCAAACCTATGGTGATCTCTTTGTCATTCTCAATATTATGTGTGTCTCCATATCCTGGTGTATCAATTATTGTTAAATGGATTGGACTCTCTTGTAGATAAAACCCATAAACAGTGATGCTGGAGGTCTGACTTTGAACTGACTGATCACTCGTCTGTAAAGACTGATCCTCATCTGTGATCTCAAACCAAACCTTGTCTTCTCTCTTTATATTTAAGATGTGGTTGATCATCACATTGATCAGGGTTGTTTTTCCTGTTCCTGTTTCTCCCACCATCAGAATGGTTTTATGGGGTTTGTTGTTGTCTCTTTCCCCGAAGGTCTTTTGCCTAAATGGTTCAGATTGATCATGAGAGTCTGTTCTCGGTTTTAGACGATATCGACCTTTCCCAATGTCACTACTTTGACTGATGATTTCATCAATATTGTGCACTTTTTCTTCCATGCTGGCCATATTTTGTCTGTCATATAAAGCAGAAAGCAACATAGTTAGGCATGTAATTAGTAAAAGTAGTAATAATTTTTTTACCAATGATATGAGGCAGAATTATGCAACTTTTCATCACACTACTTTCATCATAATAATTCTTACAAAAAATCAAAGAACTCCCACACACTATCGGTTCTTGCAAATAAGTATCAACATTTTTATTAGCAACGTTTCGGTCTCACAACCTTCATCAGGGATATACAAATATTCAAACTCAATCCCATTTAAAATAATTACATGACCAATCAATGTAAAGATCCATTTGTAACCAATTAAGCTCAGTGACTGAATACATAACACCACATCATCATAAACAGGTTCAAACATAATTGTAAATAATAAAGTAAAAAAAAAAATATATATATATATATATATATATATATATATATTATAAAAATAATAATACTAATTATAATTTATAACATCACATTAAATAATGCTTCATCATTCATACCCCGATGGTGATAAAGTCTAAAGGTTACAAATCCAAAACAGTTAACATCTCTGTAAGAGCAATTCAATATCACCCCCTCTAGGTGGCGCACTCACTTTTTCAATCCCACAAAAACGTAAGGAAACATCATGATTCGAAGATAGAAAATGAGCCGCAACTGGATAATATACATATTTTTTTCTGATAGAACTCTTATGTTCACTAATTCTTTGTTTTGATTGACAATTGACACATAACCTAAACCACAAGGACAACGGATCAAATAAACAACATGAGTGGAAACACAAGTAATCACAGCATTGATTATATATATTTAATATTTATACAAGTTCTTGGATGACAAAAAAAAAAGATGTTTTAAATGTATTATTGTCCTGAGCAAAATTTCCACACCGATAATTACCATTCTGTATAGGACTGAGTAAACTCTGAGACGGACGAGGACTGACACTCTGAAAACGAGCGTGTACTGGGCAATCTTTTAAATTCCTAGCCGGTTTATACACAATCTAAGGAGGATGCTGAAACCTTTTGCTCAATTCCGGATCAGAAGACAACAAATGCCAGTACTGGGTTTTATAGCATAGGACTTAGGTGAGTGAGTCGTAATAAAAGTAAAATAATGCTTTTTTAAAAATTTTATCTTCTTTTTAACAACTCAGAACATGTCTTTTGAAATGATGAATAAAATGCTTCATCAACCCATTCTGATTCTATTTAAAACAGTATTAATTTTTTAATTGGTAAAAATCTACTCTAACAGCCCTATTGTGCCAATGTCTATAGTCCTTCCTACCTTTCAGTAGAATCCACCATGACCGGTTCCAGCCGGTTGATGCTAAACAAAGTTAATACATGTTAAATTTGTTATTTAAAAGATGCAAGTTCAGAAAGATTTGACAGAATTTATAATGTGATTTTTTTTTCAATGGAAACATGTAATCTTTCCTTTTCTTTTAATTTCTTTATTTATGAGTAGGTTTTAGCAATAATACACAATTTGAGATATATAATCAAAATCATTACTACACCTAGTCACAGAGTCTACAGAAGAGCAAAATAAGTAGACTTAAAATATTACCTGTTTGTAACAATGCTTCCTTCTGTAACTCACTTCAGGAACTTGAAAAAAGGAAGAGACTTGGTTGTGTTTATACCAAGCCAACACCCATTTTTAACCATCACGTGATTTGCAGGAAAGAGTCAAACTATTTGTTTTCAAAATGTTAGGTTTTAAACATGAAATTACTGGAAAGATATGTGGGTTGTGAAGGTTAATTTTAAAATGTATTTCATTACAGATTACAAAATGCTTTAAAAAGTAATTTGTAAATGTATTTTGTTAGATTACACAAGTGTTGTATCTTAATCCAAATACTTTAGAATACTTTGGAATACTAATAAGGTATGTAACAAAGGGACCACCAAGCATATAGTACTTGTTTTTTTCTCTGCATATTATTTTAAACAACATCAGTTTTCTACAATATTTGTTTAAGGAACAATCATTTGACATAATCTTTCAAAAAGAAAAAATGACTGATGCTCAAGAAGGCAACACGATGCATTAAGAGCTGGGGTGTGTAAACTTTTTGAATTGGATGAACAGGGTAAATTGTACTTATTTTGTCTTCGGGGAACATGTAATTACTAGGTTCTGAAGGGCAGTACTAAATAAAAAAATATGATCTTTAAACAAAAATGTACACATCATCCTGTTCAAAAGTTTTCACCCCCAGCTCTTACAGTTTGCTGCTTACACACAAATCCTTACTTGTCACACAGTTTCTGAAACCTGACACTCAAACACCAGAACCTGCAAAACTATACGCTAATTATCTGCCAACACAACATGTATGTGCACAACAGCTAATATTTACTGTTAGATTTTTGTGTTACATAGAGAATTGTATACAATTCTCTATGTAACACAAAAATCTAACAGGAAATATGTTGATTTCCTTTTTCAAACATAACCTATCAAAATGCCACAGTAATTCATCAGTGCCTCACACACACTCCTCACATGTGCAAACACTCATTGCTTTACTGAACACAAACCAATTAGGGATTTAGAATAGGCCAAAAGTCAGGTTATAGGTTTTTCGGACTGTGTAATACTGTTTTAAAATGTGTGCTCAAAGAGAAGCAAGAGTCTGCATTAGTAAAATTCGAATTTTACTGATTTTAAGAAAATCTTGAATGGACGTGTAAGCCTCCCATGCCAACAGACTATGCACAGCTCTTTTTAAAACATACATTTGCTAAATGCTGGTTGAATTGGCACTGGTACACATTAGTTTCTATGACAATGACTTGTTACAGAAAACAGCAACTCCAAATAGGGCATACGTCACCCTGACGCCAGATTGTAAGCAAACCACCTGAGCTGGGTAAGCTAACACGACCTAGCGACCCTTCGTTTAAACTACTATTAACCTAAAAGTGTGCATTTGATCATTCCGATCCAAATGGGACACAACATGCGATACGCATTTTGATCACTAGTTGATGGCTTGTTAAAATGCAGATAAAACGATAGCTGGAATTGACATCTCTACTGTAAGTGAAAGAGTCTTAACACCTCTTAGCATATTTTCAAATGGTATCGGTATAATTTTAATCAGATTTTGGCAAAGAAATCCTAATTTCAGCATTAAAAGCGTGAGTCTGTTTGACAAAGGAATCTCATCTCAGCGGCATGTAAACTGTACCGGTATTTATTATTCTGCTTTGGTTGAAGAAATCCAAATTGCAGTATTGCTTAATCAGTTTCTGATGAAGAAATCTCAGTACAGTGTTATACATACGTAGACTTGGGTGACACTCCACTTTCTACAATGTAAAGGCCTTACAAATTATTGTTAGATTGATGTAATTCATCTAAATTTTAGCTGCATCTACAAGCAGAGCTACCTGGCGATCAAAACTGTGTTTCACTCGCTGAAAGGAATGTCAGTATTCATGCACGAGATGGACGTCTATGCTATGTATACTTAGACAAGCTTTGACTTACAGCAAATCTATTTCCTTACCCTTTAAAGGTGCAATGTGTAATATTTCTGAGGATCTATTGACAGAAATGCAATATAAGATCCATAACTATGTTTTCAGTGGTGTATAAAGACCTTACTTAATAAACCGTTATGTTTTTATTACCTTAGAATGAGTCATTTATATCTACATAACCGAGGGCACCCCCTTCTATGAAGGTCGACATATCGTGACGTCATGTTTCTACCGTAGCCGACAGCAAACAAACAGCTCTACAGAGCGCGTTTCATCACTAATTTGAATGAGAAGCAGCAGAAAAAGATGCAGAAGAATACTCAGGTTGTCCCTGACTCTGCAAACGTGGAGAAAAACATGCTGTCTGAATGACGCCTCGGACATCGTAACGTTAGCTATTTCGATTTGATTTGAGCAGAGGAGGTAATCTTGGAGAGGAAGAGGCGATCTAAAGCTTGGCTTTATTTTATTAAACGAGACAAATTATGCTGTTTGCAATAACAGGGTTTTTCCTGCATTTAACTTGTTTTAGCGCCCGCCAAAGCGAATTTTTGTCCCGCCAAACTCTTTGATCGGTGAGTAACTGCTGCGCTTGTGACAGAGTGCATGTTTAACTGAAAGAACGAGCAGAGAGAGAGAAAAACCCGGTCGCGCACGCTCTCTCTCTCTCTGTCTTCGGAGCCAGGCGAAAGTGTAAACAAGACTTCACCGTCTCCAAACTAAGTGCTGTCTTGCTCTCTCTCACTCGCACATATTAATCAAAATAAATTAAATGGTAAAAGGTCGGAAGACCAAAGTTTCATGTGGAGCATTCAGAGAATTTTTTTTTAATTTATTTTTTGAATTACCGCTGGGTGTGAATTGTGCTAAATAAGTTGCCTTATCTTCTCTGAAAAGCGTTCCGGAAATTCAGCTGACATAAAACAACACTTTAATTAAACAAAAAAACTATCCAGTGATGAAATGTTTTCTGTGTTGACACAAATGTACTAACTGCTGGAATAATCACGTCCCACGTCCAATTCGCGAACTAATGACTCCTTTTAAACAATTAATTGTAATGAATGGTTAAAACAACTGATCTTTCCAACAGTGAACTCAGGAGACGTCTGAATCGTTGTATAACTAATCAGTAACACTTTACAATAAGTTTCTGTTTATTACATAAATTACATAAAAAGTACAGTTTGCTTACTCAAGCTTAAGCTTTAAAATAAATAAAACCACTAGTTTTTTTGAAAAGCATATGACTACATTTTTCCACACAGTGCTATCAAGAATCGATAAGAGAATCGGATCGATAAGCAGAATCGTCAGTGGCATTGATATTGATAAAATCTTATCAATTCCCATCCCTAGTAAAGTCAGTGAATAAAAGACTAACACGATGAACAAATAAAAATAACAATCGCAATAACATGTGGTTTTACTGAATAATTAAGTAAATATAATTTAATATAAAATATAAAGAAACACTATAAAGGAGTGTTGGTCCAAGCAAATCTAAAGGTTAGTCACTAGTGCTATTGATTATTCCCCAATTTCTGATCATTCCTGCTGTTTTGATCACTTATTTAAGTCCTTTTTATTTTATTTTACTTTGATAATAATAGCAGTCAGCTATTCACTTGTCTATTCTTTCATCTATATGATTTATTTACATTTCCCCTCTTGTTCTAATGTGGTTCCATTTCCCATAGGGCCCAGAACGGAACCAGAGACAACTTTATTTGTGATTTTGTTTATTCTCAACAAGTGCACTCATTTTTTATGACCCTGCTACACAAGTAATCTCAACGATTACTAGGGCATAACTATAGTCCTGAGTATTGATAATAAGCTTAATCTAAATAAGCTTAATCTAACTTCGTCAAGGCCGTCTTGAACCATCAGTTAAGTCCGGAGAAATAATTTAGCCATAAGAACCATTTTAAGTAATTTATTTAATCTCGGCTTATGCCCTTTCCAGAAAATATTCTCGGAACCACACAACTCTTAGCCTCCTAACATCCACAGCTAAGATGATAAGGATGACAAGCTAGCTACACATGAAACACCTAGCTTTATGCTACAGACCTAGCTAACCCATCAAACCTTAGCTCTGAACTCTTTAGGGTCATGCATTAGTCTCTCACCACAAGTGTGCCTAAATGTCGCAGATGCTCGACTTAACCTGACCTTAACCAGACAGGAGACCAAAAGGACCGACAAGCCATCACAAGGTACACTGTTCCACCCATGGCTGTTGACATCCAGCACCAGAGCCAAACGTAACTGCACCATGAGAGAAGAGGACAACGACCCATGACCCAAGCCAGAGTTACAGCCACACTGAGCTGATCAAGAGTATCATCTCCTTACCCCACCTTATGGATATGAAACAGAAGGTAAACAACCTCACATAACAGATCACAGTGTCCCACAAGGAGCGGACCTGTGCTCAAAGCCTCACATACCAGCTAGAGACTGAGGTTCAAACCAGATTCAAGGCAGCTGGACTGAGCATGCCCAGGACCAGCACAGAACTGTCACAATGGCAACAACCCGGGTACCAGCCAAGCCCCTGGGAGAATCCATGGAAGGCAGCACCCTCAACCTGCAAACACCACAGGATGACCAACTGCTTTCGACGACAACATCCTCCTCCACACCCTTCACACAGGTGTCAATCGGAGGCTGCACAAGGACAGATGGATGCACCTGCCTCATAGTTTACAGGAGCTGCTGACACACGCAAAATAGCTCCCTGAACAGGACTCACCTGAGGAGTCCTACGAAGAACAAAACTCTGACTCTTGCCCAACACAACTCAGGCAAGCTCAAGTCAGCACTGCCACCAGAGCAGAGTAACACTGCAGACTTCAAACTGCTGGTGACTGGGTGCAGAACCAAGGGCGAATGACCACCTGCTGCCCCTTTGCTAACAGTACTAGGTCAGTCTGAAACTCTCTCCGCGCTACACAACGCCCATAACCACTTCCTGCAGCCACAAGCAAACACCTGCCTCAAGCAAACTGACTTCATGATGACAGGTGACACACTGTCAAGGCACCTGCTGCAGAGACCTGGACTTGGCAACTGTCTACATCACCCACCGTGGAATGACCACTGCTCCAGGAAACACAAACCAGAAGGGTGTCTGATCTTTCTGCACTTTCGACGTCGCTCATGGTTGTCCATAGGAGGGACAACAACGATCAGAAGGGGGGAATTATGTAACGACTGAGACAATCAGACACATAACTATTTTTTTACATTTAACAAATAAGCTTCAAAGCCCACTCTTAGGAATGAAACATCCCCCCCAAAAGAGACAAAAGAGCAGGAAAGGTTTCAGTTGCCGGGGAGACGATCAGATAAGATGTCTTTATTGCTGTGAAAAATGTGGTTATGTGGTCAGGACCTCGGCCACAGGAGAAAAAACCTACAGACATTAAAACAGACTTTCCTGCATTCATTTATCGACGAACTGATCTATAAATGAGCAAGCATCCCATAACATTTTGTGAATGATTTACTGTCTTGTGTCTTATAATGTCTTTTAATACTATTATTTTGTTGATGCTGTGTATTTTACAATAGAATCAATGGTCACTTATACCATGTTTGGTCTCTATAAATTTGTACTTTGAAGATCGAAATGATCGTGTATATACAGTATGATATGTCGATAGCTGCGCAACATATTAGTATTACAAGAATCTTTCATAGTTTCTTCATCAGCAACCAATCCAGCTGCAAATGCAAAGGAGCCCGCTTAATTGCAGACCTTACTGAAGCGGTACAACTACCGGCCAAAGTGGCCATAGTGAAAGACAAAGGTCACTTGACTGGAGATGATGAAACATCTATGGGAAATAGGCACGCAGGTGAAGCAGCAAAGAAAGCAGCGCAGGAACAAATTCTGTCACCAGATAGCCATGATGTTATATCTGGCAGGCCTACATGGCATTGACATCAAAGTGATGCATAGTCAGCCCACAGTACTAGACTTACAGCATTGGAGCAAACACAATTGTAAGACAGATGATGAGGGCATTCTGAGAGATGATCAGATTTTGATCATATTTGATTAATTTATTATTTTTTACATTTTTTTCGTGACCTTTCCAATGTGATGACATAATACACACAAACATGACAAACACACACAAAGTGTTCATGTAAACACTACGTTCGGATCCATCTATTGGAATGAATTCAGTCCGATTAAAAGTGAAAGTGAAAGTGAAAGTGAAAGTGACACGTGACGGCCAAGTATGGTAACCCATACTTGGAATTTGACCTCTGCATTTAACCCATCCAAGTTAATGCACACACATTAGGAGCAGAGTAGTGAGTAGTTAACACACACCCACTGCAAACGTGGATACACACCCAGAGCAGCGGGCAGCCTTTGTGTGGCGCCCGGGGAGCAATTAGGGGTTAGGTGCCATGCTCAAGGGCACCTCAGTCATTTCCCACCGGTTCTGGAATCGAACCAGCAACCTTGGGTTACCAGTCCAACTCCCTAACCACTAGGCCAGGACTGCCCCAGGACTGCCTGCCAAACAAAAGATGTGCATGTAAACATAGCCACTTGTCACAAGATTGTTTGAATGGATTGGCCGAAATTACACACACTACATTATAGCCAAGCATGCGCCCTTAAAATAGCATCTGAACGCGCCACTGACTTTAGACGAGGTTTCTCCTGGTCTGTGCCGGAATTGTTTTCTGGAACTGCAAAATAGCACCAGGGAACGTTTGCGCCGGAACACGCCTCCACTTTTCGCTGAACCGCCCCCGGGAGCGCAAGTTCATTCCCTAATTTACCGACGTGCGTCTGTGGAGGGAAAAGTCCACTGTGTGTTGGGTGAAAAATAGGAATGATACGTGCGTCGGTGTACAAAGTACAGTACACATCGTTTTTCAAGTTTAAATCCACCAACTTCAATACAACACCAGAGACTATCCTTTGAATTAAAAATGATTCTAATTCTGATAATTCTACTATCCTCTGTGAGGGCTCTTCCCATTGCAAAAGAAGATTGCTTTGGGATCTGATAGACATACAGAGTAGGTGTTTAGGTGAACGAGGGTCTGACAAAGTGAGTAATCACTGTCAGGGAAGCAATAGCAGTGTCTGTTCTTCTAGCCCAGCCTGAAACATCAGATCATGAAGGATAAGCTTGCATTAGTAAAGGGTCTTTCCCCCACAAAAACAGCATTGGCAAATGTGCAAACTCTGGTAAATCATAAATGATTTAAAGTGGCCAAAGGAGTTAAAAGAAAGGAAGTGTTTGCACATATTGTACTCTGTGTTTTTCCGATGTGCATGAGTGCATCGCATGAAATACCATATATGGATTTGTCTGTACAATGGTAGTTATCACACCACATCATCATCTACAAGGTTGTGGTTTACACCATTTCTTACACAACGCACACATAGTTTATAAGCTGAAGGCTCTCAATAAAGACTTGACTTTGAGTGAACTACACTTCTGTGTCATTCCTGATCTCTGATATCAGTGTCACTCTCTGTGTATTTAATTCGATAAGGAAGATCCTGTTGTGTCGTGCTGATTGAACACAGAAGACATATCCAAAAAAATTTTACTTTTAATCTCAAAGAGTGAAGACAGAAGATTACAGTTTAGCACTCACTCAGAAAAGTAACCTAACTGAAGGGAACAACCCATTTACAATAACATAGTCCCTCTTGTGGCCATTATGTAAACTGCACTCCAATTTAAAGTATTGTAGTAAGGATACCAGAGATACATAATTATTATCTAACAGAAGTGTTTGTGAATCTGGAGGAGAGTTTTCGTAAAGGTCAATTTTTAACGTGCAAATTTCTCCGAATTTGCTTGTATATTTACGAAAGTTTCATGAATGAGGCCCAATATATTTTCATTATTTTTCTGAATATCTGCTTGTCATAGTAATATCACTGGGTCAGCGGCACAATATTTAAACAAATAATTAACAAAAACGTCTGTAACATCAGTTCCCTGAAGAGGGAACGAGACGCTGTGTCATAAGTTTTATGATACAATGGGAATGCCTCTGTGTGATTGCGGCTTTAAGCTTTTTAATGGGCTCGAAGGGAGCAGCCGAAAGGCCCTTCAAGACCAAGTCCCAGGCCGAAACCCTTGTGTGAGCTGCAGGCCTCAGCATCAAAGTACCAAGGAGGAAACAATATACTAATGGGTCTCTCACCAAAGACTTGCCACACAAAAGAGTGTGCTAAGCAACTATGACCACCACGTAGACCTTTAAAGTGGAGTGGGATAACCCTGCAGTGAACAACTCAGGAACTCAGTTAACTGGGTCCAGCTGGCGATTCCCACACCATGAAGTGAATAATCTCCACTTCAAGGCATACAGTTTCCTTGTGGAGGTAGCTCTGGAGTGAAGGATGGTCTCAACAACCTCAGTTCAGGACACAATCACGCAGAGCCGTTCCCATTGTGTTGAAAAATTTACAACGCAGTGCAAGTTCCCTTGAAAGGGAACAGAAAAATACTGTTGAATTACAAAACCAAAGATGATCTATAAAAACCCCAGTAATTTCACTGTAAGCTGCCTCAAATAATTTAAGATAAAAAAAACCCCTAATATTTATACTTTGTTAGTAATGTGAGAACATTATTACTGAGAACTTATTTCTGAGTATTTCTTATTATTAAATTAAACTTAACACTGCACAAATCTGTGCATAGCAAAGTGAAATAATTAAACCTAAATACATACATTTAACTAAAATCTCTTGGAGTTAACCATTAGCTAGCAACAGCACACATGCATGAGCTAATAGTACTGAGTGCATTATAGTCTCTAATATACAAATTCCCTTTGTTGATAACAAAACAGAGTAAAAACTGGATGAAACTTTGCTATAAAAAAAGAATGCTATTGATTATTTTTCTCCAAATTCCCTGTCCCAAATGGTGAATTTGTGCACTTAATATACATCTGTCAATGAAGTGTGTGTGTGTGGGGGGGGGGGGTGTGTGTGTGTGTGTGTGTGTGTGTGTGTGTGTGTGTGTGTGTGTGTGTGTGTGTGTGTGTGTGTGTGTGTGTGTGTGTGTGTGTGTGTGTGTGTGTGTACGTTTATGAAGTTGAAATAACTTTTTTTTTTTATTGCATGTTACTGGAAGCAAGCATCATGGAAGCAAATGATGAAAAGAAGAAGTGGTGATTGATTATCAGTCATTTAGCTTCCTCTCAATTTGGAAATGTAAAAAATTTAAGTTTGTTTGAAGATTTTACTGACCAGAAGAGGGCAGCAGAGACTGACATTTCACACAAAGTCAAACTATTGTAAATTATGCTCATTTGATCAAAATCTTTCAAATAATGTGGAGATGAACTTGATGATGAACTTTTGAGAACTGAACTGGCTCATTTCTGGATCTTGTATAGCTTGGAAAAACTGAATTAAGTTTGGGTTGTCATTTTAAGAAGTCTTTGCATTACACGGTATATCAGGCTTCAGACAAATCTCTGATCAAGTTCAAACATTTCAACTTAATTAATTAGGCTATTTAATGCACATGTAATGCATAGATTTAATGACAAGAAAATAAATGTTCATAAAGGGTCTCAGTGTATATACAGTTATCTTAAAGGACAAGTTCGGTATTTTACGCTTAAAGCCCTGTTTACAGATCGTTTCTGATGAAATAGAAGTGTTAAGATTCAAATTTGGACACATGCTGCTGTCCCAAGAATTTTAGGTTTCTTTCGCTTTCCCTGCCCACAGTAGACTGGTTGTAGGCTATATGTGCACTGGAACACTCCTTCCTAAAACGCATTAAACTTTCGTTTACAAAGAGATGAAACTCACCGAGTGGTCAGGGGTGTTCACTGATATGCTCACACAAAAATCGCTGCAGAAAATGCTTTCCAACAGGTGTTTTACCATCCGTTGTAAAACTGTGGACCTATTTTTCCAAACGCCTCACACCCGTACATTCTTCCGCTGAGAGCTTGAATAATAAACATTCCAGCCCAGTTGGTGGCGATAATGCACCTTTGCAAGCAAACCACTGGCATTTCATTGTTTGCGATCATAGACAGTTTGCGATCCGCCGTAAAAAAAAAAAAAAAAAAAAAAAAAAAAACACAAAGAAGAAGAAGAAAACAACCCCATTTCAGTTTCCAAGTAATACCGTACCTCACAGCACATCCAATACAAGTCAATGGAGTTGGACAAAAACTACGATAAAACCTGTTGGAAAGCATCTTTTGCAGTGATTTTTGTGTGAGCATATCAGTGAACACCCCTGACCACTCGGTGAGTTTCACGTCTTTGTAAACAAAAGTTTAATGCGTTTTAGGAAGGAATGTTCCAGTATACCTATACAACCATTCTGTAGGTGTTTGGGAAAGCGAAAGAAACCTAAAATTCTCGGGACAGCAGCATGTGTCCAAAATGTAATCTTAACCGTTCTATTTCATCAGAAACGATCTGTAAACAGGGCTTTAAGTGTAAAATACTGAACTTGTCCTTTAATTGAGGACATCAACCTGAAGAACCACTAAAAACAAAATTCATTCATTAATAAAACTGTTGCTGCGTCCCAATTCGCATACTATCCGTCCTAAATAGTATTCGAAAATAGAATTAGTACGTCCCAAATCGTAGTATGTTGAAATGAGTGTTCCAAAGATACCCGGATAGTCTACTATTTCCTGTCAGAATCCGAAGTGCAGATCGATGCGCACTATAACCATAGACAGTAAAAGAAAGACTATAACGGCTAATATTGCCCACAACCCATCGCGCGTTGGACGAGGATTCGGTTAGAACTACAAACGCGAGTGAAAAGTGTTAAAAAACTACAGACATGGAGGATGAACCCAAAAGAACCCAAAGCTTGCCTACTCTTTTGCTACACACTCAAAAATATGTACTTTTTCTTCACAAAAAGAGTACATACTTTTAGGGCGTAGTATAAGTAGGCGAATTGGGACACAGCATGATCCTTACTACTACTACTTCTTCTTCGGTTTTATGGCGGGTGGCACCAACTTTAAGGTGCCATAGGCGTAATTCTATGGGGGGACAGGGGGACACGTCCCCCCCAATATTCAAAGAAGGACAATTTGTCCCCCCCCCCCAATATTTGATCATACTGTATGATTATGTGGGCAATATCGATGTGATTGCAAATACGTCTTTCTTTCCAGCTCCGAAAATATAAAATCCCGGCCGGTCCATTTCCCAAATCCATTCGACTGGCCTTACACTATACATTAACAAAACCTATTTCTCCTGAAAACCATGTCATGTTTTCCCTATACCTTTAGTAGCTCGTGCACCGTCAGTGAGTTAGGAAAAACCAAACAGAAGAAGAGTTAGGAGCGCAAAATCTGACAGACATTTACATACCTGTCAACACTCCCGTTTTTCCCGGGTTTCTCCCGTTTTTTAGCCCTATCCTCCGGACCCCTCCCGGTTTGTTATTTCTCCCGGGAAACTCCCATAATTTGCATGGCCCAAACTCCTTTATGAATAATCGGACCAATATGTTTGTCTAATGTTGACCAGTTGCCAGATCTTGTATTAAATGCATTATATTCACACAATCCACACACCATATACAATTTCAACCCGTTTGTCACCTCAACCTGGCAACCTATAACCCAGTTGCGCAGTCGTGGAAAGTTTAACCCGAAAGCGAGCCGATAGACATGGCAGGTGACGGCGGTGTCCTCGCAAAGAAACCGAAGTACAGTTGTAAATTTATGTTTCCATTTATGGGTATTGCCAGAGTTTTTCCTGCATAGAGAATTATGAGGCGGCCGCCTCCATCAAATTTCGTGCCGCCTCCGGCTCTCGACAAAACTCGGACAGACAGTCACATGGTCAGATACACTTTTCCCACCATGATGGTTCTGTTGCGGTTATAAAAATATTTAAAATAATCTAATTTATTACAGTTATAATTTTTCAATGTAAATTATTTAATTTGATTGGTAACAGCCTAGTGTCTTATTATTTTAATTGGATATCTAAGAATTTGAAATGAAAGATGGAGCATACAGTTAATAAAATTAGGGGGAAAATGCCCTTTATAAAGGTACAAAAAACTATTCTGAGTGTTTTCAAACAGTGATGTAATGAAAAATAGCCAATTTTAAAGGAGAAGTTCACTTTTAAAAAAACTTTTGCTGATAATTTACTCACCCCCATGTCATCCAAGATGTCCATGTCTTTCTTTCTTCAGTCGAAAAGAAATTAAGGTTTTTGATGAAAACATTCCAGGATTTTTTCAGATATTATGGATTCCATTGGGACCCAAACGGTTCAAGGTCCAAATGACAGTTTCATTGCCGCTTCAAAGGGCTTTAAACGATACCAGACGATGAATAAGGGTCTTATCTAGCGAAACGATCGGTCATTTCAAAAATAAAATAAAAAGTTGACGTTTTATAAGCACAAATGTTCGGCTTGCTCTGTTCTGTGATGCGCGTTCGTGACGTCACGTAATACGCAATTACGTTGAAAAGGTCACGCTTGAAAAATTGAAGAAAATGTTCTTTTTGGCTTTTTAATATTAAAACACTCAGGATGCGCACACGAAATGGGCATTTTAAACGATAAACTGACACAAATACATTTGAAAATGTTTATATGGTCCTCCTTCCGCACATTTGTAAACACATCAAACTTGACCTTTTCAACGTAATTGCGTATTACGTGACGTCACGAACGCGCATCACAGAACAGAGCAAGGCGAACATTTGTGCTTATAAAACGTCAACTTTTTATTTTATTTTTGAAATGACCGATCGTTTCGCTAGATAAGACCCTTATTCATCGTCTGGTATCGTTTAAAGCCCTTTGAAGCGGCAATGAAACTGTCATTTGGACCTTGAACCGTTTGGGTCCCAATGGAATCCATAATATGTGGAAAAATCCTGGAATGTTTTCATCAAAAACCTTAATTTCTTTTCGACTGAAGAAAGAAAGACATGGACATCTTGGATGACATGGGGGTGAGTAAATTATCAGCAAAAGTTTTTTCAAAAGTGAACTTCTCCTTTAAGTTTGAAGGGAGTAAAGCCTCTGTTTAGGCCATTAAGGAAATATAATTTTGCCAAAAGAAGAACTTTTATTTTAAATAAATGTTCATTTTAAATCAGCCTATGTCAGTGTGATATGTTACCATATTATCATGCTTAACACTAAGAATTTGAATAAATGTAATGTGATGATCAGATGTAGATATCTAAATCAGAGAATATCATAGGTTCGGGCGGTTTGCGGGTGGATGACTTATTTTTAACAGTGGATTTGGGTGACTCAGAGTTCACCAGATTAATGAACTTACCTTTAAAATGTACAAAATTTTCTTGCGGGGGAGCATGCCCCCGGACCCCCCTAGAGGTACCAAGTACACTTAACAGCATGGCTGTTGTATGCTGTTAAGTGTTCGGACTCTGACTTTTATTTTATTTTGATTAAAAAAATGTGTGCATGCGCCAACACAAAAATTCCCACAGCTGTCCCCCCCAATGTGTGATTGACAATTTCGCCCTTGTAAGGTGCAGTATCACCACCTACTGTATTGGAGTGTGAACCAGAGTTTACCCATTTAATTTAATTATCTTACAGTTTTTTTCTGATGGCTTAAGCTCATTTTTTGTAACTATTGCCTATTTTTGCAAAACTCTACACACAAATAAGAAAACCTTTCACCAAATCAGCAAAACATTGTAGTTCTCTTGCAAAAGCTAATAAACCTTGCTTAACTCTTCAAATCTTCGTAAAAAAATGTTTTTTTCGTATCAAACAGTTAACACAAGCCATCACATTAATAAGCACACAATCCGCCAACTATACTGATGGTATGAATAAAAAACACATCTGGCTTTTGGTTTCTCTGTGCACAAGGTAGGCTATGTCAGTTTGAGGTCATACTTTTGTCATAGTTCTGTAAACTTACAGGGATCCAAACTTCAAGTATTGTTGTTTATATACACACACATCAAAACAAACACAAGTGTTTTTTTTCCAAGTCAAAACACAAAATAGTAATTTCACTGAAAAAAAAAAAAAAAATCAGTCTACATCATGTCATCTCTCTGGGTCCGACCGCAAAATTTCGTCTACATCACATGCAGTGTCCTCTAGTCCAAGGCACCGGGGAAAATATCTTCTGGAATGCCGTATCCAGGCCTGACCTGGGAGGGGAGGGGAGGGATGCTGCTAAACTGTCAATGGATTGAGGTGTATATATGAATGTATACACTCCTCTTATCGTCGATTGCTGAGTGCTCTCCATTTATGTTAATTATCTGAACGTGCTCCTCCCGAACTTTGTTAATAAAAACATTGTGTATGTGTATAAAGTTATTTTTCTTAACTGTGTGGTTATTTTTGTCATTTTACCTTTTTGAGTTATATTTTTGTCTTTGGCCTAAATATGAGAAAATGAAGCACATAATAATAATTCATTAGATTTATATAGCGCTTTTCTAGGTACTCAAAGTGTTTTACATGCACTGCATGAAAATTGGGATTCCCGACCCCGTAAACGGCCGCAAATCTCCCTAATTTTCGGCAGTTAACGACAATTCACAGCCTGTGAACGTCGCGTTCGTCTGTGCCGAATATTGTCGGAAACGAACCATGACGTATGCAGAGCGCTCGCGCCGGAGGTGTGAATGGCTCTAATTACCATATGAATAGCAGCTCCCGCCAGAGAGAGGCTTGAATTTCCTCACTCACTATTGGTTGAACCCACGTGTTTAAACTCCTCCACTTGAGGCAGGAACTCTCCACCAACCTGAAGTGGGCAAGCCACCCTTTTCCGACTGAGGACCATGGCCTCGGATTTGGAGGTGCTGATTCTCATCCCAGCCGCTTCACACTCAGCTGCAAACTGTCCCAGTGCATGATGAAGGTCCTGGTTTGATGAGGCCAACACGACAACATCATCCGCAAAGAGCAGAGACAAAATCATGTTGTCACCAAACCTGACACCCTCCGGCCCCTGGCTGCGCCTAGAAATTCTGTCCATAAAATTATGAAAAGAACCTGCGACAAAGGGCAGCCCTGCCGGAGTCCAACACGCACTGGGAACAAGTCTGACTTACTGCCCGCAATGCGAACCAAGCTCCTGCTTCGGTCATACAGCGACCGGACAGCACTTAGCAAAGGACCCCGGACCCCATACTCCCGGAGCACCCTCCACAGGCCGCCGCCAGGGACACAGTCGAATGCCTTCTCCAAATCCACAAAGCACATGTGGACTGGTTGGGCAAACTCCCATGAACCCTCCAGCACCCTGTAGAGGGTATAGAGCTGGTCCAGTGTTCCACGGCCTGGACGAAAACCGCACTGTTCCTCCTGAATCCGAAGTTCTACTATCGGCCGTATTCTCCTCTCCAGTACTAATAAATTACTACTAGAACAGTACTAGTTAATTAATTAATTACCCTGGCATAGACTTTCCCAGGGAGGCTGAGAAGTGTGATCCCCCTGTATTTGGAACACACCCTCTAGTCCCCCTTCTTAAAAAGAGGGACCACCACCCCGGTCTGCCATCCCAGAGGCACTGTCCCCGACCGCCACGCGATGTTGCAGAGGCGTGTCAGCCAAGACAGCCCCACAACATCCAGAGACTTGGGGTACTCAGGGCGGATCTCATCCACCCCCGGTACCTTGCCACCGAGAAGTTTTTTGACTACCTCGTTGACTTCAGTTTGGGTGATGGACGAGTCCACCTCTCAGCCCTCGGCCTCTGCTTTCTCAATGGAAGACGTGACGACGGGATTGAGGAGATCCTCGAAGTATTCCTTCCACCGTCCAACGACATCCCCAGTTGAGGTCAACAGCTCCCCACCTCTACTGTAGACAGCGTTGGGCACTGCTTCCCTCTCCTGAGGCGCCAGACGGTTTGCCAGAATCTCTTCGAGGCCAGCTGATAGTCCTTCTCCATGGCCTCACCGAACTCCTCCCAGGCCCGAGTTTTTGCCTCCACAACCACCCAGGCTGCAGTTTGCTTGGCCTGCCGGTACCCGTCAGCTGCCTCAGGAGTCCCACAAGCCAACCAGGCCCGATAGGACTCCTTCTTCAGCTTGACGGCATCCTTAACTTCCGGTGTCCACCACCGGGTTCGGGGATTGCCGCCTCGACAGGCACCGGAGACCTTACGGCCACAGCTCCGAGCGGCCGCTTCGACAATGGAGGTGGAGAACATGGTCCACTCGGACTCAATATCTCCAGCCTCCCTCGGGATCCGGTCGAAGCTCCGCCGGAGGTGGGAGTTGAAGATCTGTCTGACAGGAGACTCGGCTAAACGTTCCCAGCAGACCCTTACAGTACGTTTGGGTCTGCCGAGTCTGTCCAGCTTCCTCCCCCGCCATCGGATCCAACTCACCACCAGGTGGTGATCAGTTGACAGCTCCGCCCCTCTCTTTACCCGAGTGTCCAAGACATACGGGCCGCAGGTCAGATGAAACAACCTCAGAGTCGATCATCAACCTACGGCCTAGGGTGTCCTGGTGCCACGTGTACTGATGGACACCCTTATGCTTGAACATGCTCCAACTCAGGCGGCTGAGCTGGGGGGCTATAAGCAAACCCACGCCACCTCTCACCATGGGCAACTCCAGAGTGGTGAAGAGTCCATCCTCTCTCAAGGAGTGTGGTTCCAGAGCCCAAGCCGTGCATAGAGGTGATCCCGACTATCTCTAGTCGGAACCTCTCAACCTCATGGACAATCTCAGGCTCCTTCCCCGCCAGCGAGGTGACGTACCACGTCCCTAGAGCTAGTTTCCGTGTCCAGGGATCGGGTTGTCGAGGCCTCTGCCTTCGACTGCCGCCTGATCCTCTCAGCACCGGCCCCTTACGGTCCCTCCTGTAGGTGGTGAGCCCACGGGAAATGAAAAAAAATTGGCAGACGTTCCCTTGTGCATCATGAGCTGTGGTTAGAACGTCAAAGCATTCTCATGTGTATATGCAGCTATACACGCGTAGGGCCTAGGTGATTTTCAGTTAATATTTCATGTCGATATACAATGGTTGCATATTGTTAAAATTCATCGTGCTATAGTAGCCTACAGACTATAGCCTTTAACAGTGGCTTAAGGGTCAAGGGAAAACAAATGTACTGCGAAAATTGTCTTTAACATTTAAAAATAGACATTTTCAAATTCCAAAGCTTGTATACTATGTGTAGTCAGATAAATATAAGCCTATAATATAAACGCAACTGCGAAATTTCATGTTTTTTAACAGGAAAAAATGCCATTAACGTGAAACGCAGCGCGTCGCGTTCATATAGGCTCTTGTCTGTAGCCTATATAGTTTTCCTCCCATAGAGCATATTATAAAAAAAAAAGCTTAAAGGGGTACTTCACCTCTGGGAAGATGTATGTGTATTTAAAATAGGTCATTTAAGTAGAAGAAATGTGAAGAAATTTTTGAATTTGGAGCTTTCTAGACTGAGAAAAGCCAGAAAAAGTATTTTTGGCTTATGTGGATGAAAGACAACAACTCCCAGAAAGCACTTGCTTCGCTGCCTTAGGAGGCCACTAGCCTGGTAATACCAGACTCTGCTACTTCACTTTGCTTCGTATACAGAGTCTGGAATGGCCTAATAGAGAAGTGTTTTCTCTCTTACTAGGGGGCGCTTGTCTGACGTTTAAAATCATTGGTTACCCGTAAGCCAATCACATGACGTTTGGTTATGGCGTGTGTTATGCGCATGCTCAGCCGCATCTAACTTCCACTGTAAACACATGTATGATGCGAAAACAAAACCATAGAGCGAAATACCGGAGTGAACATGGCTGTGAACGACTTTTGCAGATTATGTGAAGTAAATCTACGCATCCACGGTACAATCAGCATCTACGTCACGGCTCTCAGCCCGCCCTCTGTTCGTTGATTGGCCCGGCCGTCTGAAGGCCGGTGAAAAACTGAAAGATAAGCTGCTATCTCAGACTGACTACAGAAGCGAAATGAAATTGAGCGGAAGTAGGAAGTCTGACGTAGTCAGGCTAGGAGGCCACGCCTACCGGTAAGAGTGCGCAGATGAAAACAACAAAGCTAGCCTACGTGATGAGTTTGCGAGGGATTTAGAGATCGTCCAAAATGTCCGGGATTCGGCTTTTGCGTTCTACAGTCGCCATTCATCATGTTTACTGTGGCGAGCAGGACGAGGCTGACGGCCGCGGGAGAACAGCGCGAGGCCGGTGGCGTGACTACTGAGACGCGCCGGGTCTCGCATCTCTCACAGAGGAGCGGGAATTTTTCTTAGCAATGGTAAAACGCACATCAACCGAACACTTGTTTAGCGTTCATGTAAACACTACATTCAAATTCACCAATCAGAATGAATTCAGTTAGATTGAAAGGTGTGCATGTAAACAATGAATGGCGACCGCAGAAAGCAAAAGCTGAATCGGACATTTTGAACGATCTCGCCCGCCGGACAAGTCCGGGAAAAGGAGGATGGTTACTTACTCAGCTTTCTCCTACTATTCAGCTTTCTCCACAGAACAAGAGCCTGCTAGCTTAGCTTCCAAAGAAAGACGGCTGACACTGTGTACATTCTGACTGAGTGAGATCCCACCCTGTATGGGCGGGCTGAAAACATGCGGAACAACGCCTTCTACTGGCTGTAGTCTTTAGCCTCTGTCCAGAAAATCTTCCGATGACGCAAAACGATTTTTGCGTCATCGGAGGATTTTTTACAGACAAAAAATATATAAATCTCTTGTCTCAGGGGGATATGAGGGTGGAAAGCATGGTAATTCGAAAATACTACAGGTTTTCTACTAATACAAAGCTTAATGCTAAATCCTGAAGTAACCCTTTAACGTCAATGCAGTAAGACGGTGATATTTAAACTCAGTAGCCAATACACCTTACTGAACATGCAATGCGCTATTGCACGTTAAGCGTTATAATGGTTTTCTATGGGTGTTGTTCATAATCTGATGCAATCTGTTTGCCTCTATAAAGTATGCTTTATTAATAAGGTAGGCCTATATTGTGTACTAAATTTGGTGCTTCAATATAACTCTCATTAAATGGGGAAGAACGCTTGATTACGCTGCCGTTGTCTGTTTCAGCAGAATACTGCCATCTAGTGGTAGCAGCTTTTCTCAGACATCTGTTTGTTGATCGTGCAAGGCGAAACCTGCAAAATGAAAGTCTCAAAATCCAAATGAATCAAATAGGATCGACTCAGAAACGAGTCAATGAATGCACGCGTGTCACCTGATCCACAAATGCAATCTTACTTGTTGCATGCACAAATTCTGGCCTACATTAATACACAATCGAGGTTTTGTATTATGTCTCTATTTGTACAAAATGCTGCACATTCAAGTGATTTTGGATTTTGCACACACAAGTTGTACTGTATTAGATTAAATGTAGTGACGCACATTTGTGAATTTGTCAAATAGATGGGTAGTTGTGCACACATTAATAATTAGCACCAGGTCTATTCATTTGTAGTTGTTTGTGTTGTGAAATGCTTAAAAATCACGAAAAGAAAGTCTCAAAATCCAAATGAATCAAATGAGATCGACTCAGAAAAGATGTCACTGAATGCACGCGTCACCTGATCCACACATGCACATCTTCTTTGTTGCATGCACAAATTACACAAGTTAAAAGGCATGGAAAAAACATTTCTGCAACATGTATCAAGTTCATTGATAAGTGTGCTTGCACGTGTTAATCATTTTGATACAATATTCATCCCATAGTTTTTCAGTGGCCGTCATAACATTCTGTCTCGGACTGGTTCTGGTTCTAAAGCTTTAGTCACCAATATTACCTCTATGACCTATGGCACTTCCGTTCCATGGATAGTGGAATGTCTATTGAATGACCCTGGACTACATTCAGAGGTAAATCTACTTTTTTTTCCACCAAAAAATAGAAACTTTTTATTGGATACATCGTTCACATCATTTACATCTGTTTTAATACACGCTTCCTAAAATTCATAAAGCTTGTAAAGACATTCCCCTTGGAAGGCCTATATAGTAGCAGCTATTGGTTCACTCACAAAAAAAGATGTCAGCCTTTGTCGATTTCTTTCTTCAACCTTTAGTCTCGTTATTTATGGCCCTCTTATCAGAGACACTCATTGAACTCATTCATTCTGTGATATTACCTAACTCTCGTTTTTTAAGTGACCATGGATGTTGAATCTCTTTATAAAAATGTTCCATTCCAGGGTGGGCTTTTTTTTTTTCAACGTTCTGGTAAAGTTCTCAGTATGGTGTTGGTGTTGTCATACAATTATTTTTTATTTGGGTCTGATTTTTATTTACAGATTTCTGTTGTCATTATGGGTTCGAAAATGGTCCCCAGTTTTGCATCCCTGTTTTGTGGTATGTTTGAACAACGATTTGTGTACCACCCAGGTTGCAACCCTTTTTAAAAATATATTGTGCTATGGAAACGGTACATAGATGAAGGTTTTATTTTTTTATAATTTTTTCTATGGAATGGTACTGAGTCTCAGTTCATAGACTGGTTGATGATAGCTTCTGTGCACTGAAATACATTTTTTATCGTTATCAAGTCTGTATATCAGGTCTTGAACAGCTCGTATCATAGACCCACTGATTGCAATACAGTTTTACAGTACATGATCCGTCTTATCCTGCGTCATTAAAAGTTCCTTATCTATCTCTCAATTTAGTCATATACGTTGTGTTTGCAGTAGAGACGATTTTTCCAACATCAAGCAGAAATTTTATCAGATAGGTTTAGAGCAATAGCAAATAAGGAAGAGTTTTTTTTATGAATATGTCTCAACGTATGTGTCTGGTTAAGAGACCAAAGACCTTTGAACATCGAGTGAACTGTTATAGTCAATATTCCCCACTGGCAAACGACATATAAGGCATTTTACTTAAACATAGGCATATTGTGGACAGTAACCCTAATCTCAAGAAATGCTTTCAAAAACCACCACCATGTGTAGTATACAAGAGACCACCTAATCTTAGCAATATTTTGATTCAAATGTGGATTTAACCCCTCCGTCACATTATATAAATAAAGTGACTTTTGACAATTATAGATGCGGCGTAAGGATCAACTGTGTAATCCAATGGCGTGGGCGAAGGCATAATGGATGTCTTTTCAGCTCTCCGGTGAAGTTCACTTAATTTATTAGAATTTAGTTTCAATTTGACTTTATCTCTACACTTAAGCTGACTCCAATTTCATATGCTTAACAAATTTAGATTGTGTTTCTAATTAGAAACTAATCATGTAGCTACATTTGTTATTGATTCATTTAGATATTTGATTATTTAATTACTTTCAATTATCTGTTCAGTCGGGACCCAATGCCGCATCAAGGCCTCATTTACACTGCAGGTCTTGATGCCCAATACTGATTTGTTGCCTATATCCATTTTTTAAACCGTCCGTTTACACGTTCTTTCAATTGTAACCCATATCCGATTCATGTATTTACACTTGCCATACTATCTGAAACATTGCACATGCTTTAAAGGGTTAAATTATCTTGCACAGATGGACGAACGCAAAATTTGCTTGATGCTAGCTCTGCGATATATGCAAAGTTTGACATATTTTTAAAAACATATTGTGCTATGGAAACGGTACATTGATGAAGGTTTTATTTTTTATTTTTTTGCTATGGAATGGTACTGAGTCTCAGTTCATAGACTGGTTGATGATAGCTGCAATGCACTGAAATAATTTTTTTATCATTATCAAGTCTGTATCAGGTCTTGAACAGCTCGTATCATAAACCCACTGATTGCAATACACTTTTACATGATCCGTCTTATCCTGTATAAACTCGCGCTCGATCGGCCCAAAGTCCGACATCCGACCAACGCGTAAGGTTTCTACGTGTTACTGTCTTTTCTCGGGGCAAAGTATTTTTTGATTAAATGCAATACATCTGAACCATTTGCCAGGAGACCACCTTCCTTTGTGTGCCAGTTATTCCTAAACTCTTAAAAACCTTATTACCTTTTGTTTTACTTATTTGGAAATGAGGCAAGGCAAGGCAAGTTTATTTATATAGCACATTTCATACACAATGGCAATTCAAAGTGCTTTACATAGAAGAAATTAAAATAATAAAAGAAATAAGAATAATTAAAACAGTTTAGAAAAATAAAATAAAATACAGTACAGTACAAACAGTCGGACGAACAGCGGCACAGTGCTCATTCAGTAAATGCACAGCTAAACAGATGTGTTTTGAGTCTGGATTTGAATGTGATTACAGTAGGAGCACATCTGATCACTTCTGGAAGCTGGTTCCAGCTGCGGCTGGCATAATAGCTAAAAGCGGACTCGCCATGCTTAGAGTGAACCCTTGGTATTTTTAGCTGATATGATCCTGATGATCTGAGTGATCTGTTGGGTTTATATTCAGTGAGCATATCTGCAATGTATTGAGGTCCGACCTAGGCCATTGAATGATTTATATACCAGTAATAATACTTTAAAATCAATCCTAAATTTAACTGGGAGCCAGTGTAAAGACCTGAGGACTGGTGTGATATGTTCATATGTTCTGGTTCTGCTCAGCGTTCTGTATGAGCTGCAACTGTCTTATGGTCTTTTTGGGAAGGCCAGTGAGGAGTCCATTACAATAATCCACCCTGCTGGTGATGAAAGCATGCACAAGTTTCTCTAAGTCTTGTCTGGAAACAAAGCATCTTATTCTTGCAATATTTTTCAGATGATAGTATGCTGATTTAGTTATTGCTTTGACATGACTACTGAAACTAAGGTCTGACTCTAGTGTCACACCAAGATTCCTGACTTGATTTTTAGTTGTTTGACCCCTAGAGTGAAGGTATGCTTTCACCTTGAGAACTTCATCTTTGTTTCCAAACGCAATGACTTCAGTTTTGTCTTTGTTTAATTGAAGAAAGTTTTGACACATCCAACTGTTGACTTCATCAATGCATTGGCACAGGGAGTCAATGGGGCTGTAATCGTTAGGCAATAGGGCTAAGTAGAGCTGTGTGTCGTCTGCATAGCTATGGTAAGAGATTTGGTTCTTTCTCATTATTTGGCTCATTGGGAGCATATACAGGTTGAACAGGAGTGGCGCAAGAATTGAGCCTTGAGGAACTCTGCATGTCATGGATGTCCACTCAGACTTATGGTCTCCTATAGTCACATAATAACCTCTCCCATCTAAGTATGACCTGAACCATTTTAGGACTATCCCAGAAAGCCCCACCCAGTTTTCCAGCCTGTCCAGAAGTATGTTGTGATCAACAGTGTCAAATGCAGCACTGAGGTCGAGTAGTACCAGCACTGATAATTTGCCTGAATCAGTATTTAAGCGAATATCGTTTATTATCTTTATGAGCGCTGTCTCTGTGCTGTGATGCGGTCGGAAACCAGATTGAAAATTATCAAAGTATCCATTCGAGCTTAAGAATTTGTTCAGCTGATTGAAGACAACTTTTTCAATGATCTTGCCTATGAAAGGAAGATTTGAGATCGGTCTATAGTTGCTTAATATGGTCTTATCCAGATTGCTCTTTTTCAGGAGGGGCTTGACAACTGCAGTTTTCAGGGAGTTTGGAAAACTCCCAGAGAGAAGTGAGGCATTTACCACTTCTAGAAGATCTGCTTCTAGACTGTTTAACACACTTTTGAAAAAAGATGTGGGAAGTGTGTCAAGAGCGCAGGTTGATGTTTTAAGGTGCTGTACGGTTTCTTCCAAAATGTTGCCATTAATTTCTTTGAAATCAGACATACTGTAGTAACTACTTTCAAAGGTGGTCTGGTCTGTCTGACCCCAGTGCAACTCAAGGATGTGCTGATCAGCTTTCTGATATTATTGATTTTCTCAAAGAAGAAAGAAGCAAACTCACTGCACTTGCTGTCTGAGAGCATTTCACTGGGAATCTGGCTTGGGGGGTTTGTCAGTCTCTCTACAGTAGCAAAAAGAGTGCGTGTGTTGTTTAAATTGCAGTTTATAATATTTGAGAAGAAAGTCTGTCTAGCTTTGCCTAGTTCCATATTGAAAGCATGGATGCTGTCTTTGTAGATGTTATAATGGACTACAAGTTTTGTCTTCCGCCACATGCGCTCTGCTTTTCTGCATTGTCTTTTCATATTTTGCACTGCTGTTGAGTTTCTCAAAGGTGCTTTTTGTCTGCCACTCTTCTTCCTGACTTTCACAGGAGCAATATCATCAATTACACTTATAACTTTTGAGTTAAAAGAATCAAGGAGAAAATCAACAGAGTCAGCAGCAGGCACGGCGTTATGGGTGGGCCTGACGGGCCTAGGCCCACCCACTTTTCAACAGGCCCACCCAAAACTTTTCATCTTCAAAAAAAAAGGTTTAATATATTCTAATTTTGTCAAGAACTATACAAATAATTTGTGCTAAAATAGTCTAAATGTTTAGTTTTAAAAACAATTTTAAAAAGCTGGTTATGTCTATTTTGATGTTTCTGCGCAAATTCAGCAGACAGTGGTTCGGGTTTGTTCCGATCAGAACTCGTGAGTGGAGAGCGCATTTCTGAATATTCAGCTCTGCTCGCTCATTCTGCAGGGCCGCTCGCTCAACCCAGATGTCCTGTTGCCTGGTTCGAAAATATGTGGAATAGGGCTGCCTCCGACTTACATTTTTTAGTGGACTAGTCGTTGTTCATTTAAGCCATTCGTGGACAAATCGCCCCTGTATATTATTTTAATTATGCTACTTAAATAGGCTATATAGCCTACACAGGATAATGATAGTTTATGTCAAGCGCACGACCGCACGCTTTCTAGCCACAAAGAACCAGTAAAAGTCATGATTATGAATGTGTCTAAAATAGCAAGGAGACATTTAATTATTTATTAATAAACTGGTGTTTTATGTGTCGCTGCAAAGATGAAGTTGTCGACGCTGACTCGCCATGAACGCGAGAAAAATGCACATTTCATATGGATTTCATAATCAGAGAGCCAATTTCTTTTGGTTTTTAATATTTTCGTTTAAAAGTAGACATTTCAAGCTTTCTATAATAGATAGCCTATATTTCTGAAATCTGTGAGGCACAAGCTGAGTTTCGGCGCCCTTCAGTTCACCTGGAATGCAAGTGATCATGCCGGCGCCTTATTACATTGTCTGCTATATATTTTTCTTCTTAATTAAATACAGGCAATTGATTGGTAAAACATTGATCAAAATTAAGATACAATTTATACAAAACGAAAATCTTTTAAAAAGTGTCTTTCTACTAAACAAAACTCAATGAAGTGGTCAAAATCATGTCTTACATGTCATGTCTCCAAACATATTTGCGCATCTCATGATGTATCATATCTTTCTCGGCGACCAGCGCCGTTGCTAGGATGGCGCCAGCGCCTCTGCCTCGCGAGTGGATGATAGCCCTGAAGACAATGGTACCTTTAGTGGTAGTATACCTTTAGTTAAGTTATACCTCAAGACTCAAGAGTCTTCGTAGCGCACTACGAGACAACGCCAGGTTTGATGCGTAATGGAGATTACAAAGCGCTCTTCTTTGGTCAGAACCATGGAGAGCGATCGCGGATAGGTCCGTCCTATGCACCGACACTTTTTACAATGCAACAAAATATCTAAAGAGCATCAAGCTATTAAAATCTATATTATACGAACAGATAATTTAACAGTATATTAGTCAGTAATTTTTATTAGGTTAAACAGTGATTGGATAACGTTTTTACCGGTAATTTAAGGCCCACCCACAATTGGTCTGGCCCATCCAAAACTGAAATCCTGGCGCCGTGCCTGGTCTGCAGATATGCTTGGTGTTGAGGATATAGCCTTCATAAATAGGACACTAGTGTTCTCATTTAAGCATCTCTTTTTGACAGACACAGATCTCGCTTCAATGGCAGGAGAGATCAATATATCAAAGAAAATACAGAAATGATCAGACATTGCTACATCCTTAATAACAATCGATGAAATGTTTAGACCCTTACTGATAAGAAAATCTAGAGTGTGTCCACGATTGTGTGTGGGTCCATGTACATGCTGAGTCAGATCAAAAGTTTTTTAAACAGTTTTGATTTCTTTTGCCATATTGTTTTCTGCATTATCTATGTGGATGTTAAAATCTCCAGCAATGGCAAAACAGTCAGACTCTGAGGTAATTGTTGATAACAGTTCTGTAAAGTCCTCAGCGAAGGCTGGAGAGTATTTTGGAGGCCTGTAAATAATGATAAGTAAAATGCGTGGAGCACCTTTTAACACAATAGACAGATATTCGAAAGAAGGGTAATTCCCAAATGATATTTGCTTACATTGATAGATATCTTTAAAAAGAGCAGCTAGACCCCCACCTCTCTTAACAGCTCTGCAGACACTCATAAAAGTAAAGTTAGGAGGGGATGTTTCATTGAGGATTGTTGCACTGCAGCTGTCTTCTAGCCAGGTTTCATTTAGAAGCATAAAATCCAGGTTGTTTGTGGTTATTAAGTCGTTAACTAGAAGTGATTTATTTTTAAGTGAACGAATGTTTAAAAGTGCTAACTTAACAGTCATACTTTTTGTCCCCACATCAATCTTACTTTCACATGTAATAGGCACCAGATTAGATGGGTTTGCTGTATGGCTATTGAAGGCCTTAGACTTTCTATCTTGTAATAGAACAGCAATAGAGAAAGATACAGGCACACTGGGTTCCCGCTTGTTTTGTAAACATTTGAGAAAGTTACTGTTATCAGAGCGGGGACCCGACACATCACTGAGAGCTGGTATCAGTTGTTTTTGGTTCACCTCGAGCAGAAGGAGGAGGGTGTGGGCCCTGGCGTTGTGGCAGAGGCCGAAGAGCTCTCACAGGAGGAGGGGGATGGCGAGCTGGGCCCGCAGGCTTTGGTGGCAGCGGTGCCTGTCGTTTTTTGGTTGTTATCTGGGGGCTTGCAGCAAAAGAGTGGGATAGTTTGGTTCCAGCATACACCAGTTCTTCCATTGATGCTGGAGAGAGGGAAAAGGTGTCTGGTGAAAGGGGCTGTTGCTCTGGTGTTATCGGAGGCTGTGATATGCTGTCCTGGCTTCCCTGGCTGTTTTCCAGGAAGTCGTCCTTGGGTGCTGAATCTTGGAGCAGCTCTAATATGTCTGTCTGTGGTGAGCTCTGTGGGCAGGGCTCAGCTGAGATTGAGTCCGTGAGCAGAGGTTGTTGTGGCGGAGTGGTGTTATCATTGTCCTTGTGTGATATGTCAACCGCATGTCCATTTTGCTGCTGAAGTGAAGTCCTGTGGTCATTCATACTGTGTCCAGGTGTGTGTGTGCCATTCAGATTGAGTGGATTGGTACACATTGCAGAAGGATGATTGAGGGAGAAGTAGAAATTGTCCTTTAACACTCTTGAACCAAGTTTGTTTGGGTGATGGCCATCCCGATGAAAAAGTTGTCTCTGACTCCAGAAAAGATTGAAATTGTCAATGAAGTTTACTCCTTTTATATTGCAGGTTTTTTGCAGCCATGTATTTAGCCCAAGCAACCGTGAAAACCTGTTTGTTCCTCTTGCTGGGAGAGGTCCACTGATGAATGTTTGAACTTTCAGTCTTTTAAGTGTTTCAAAAAGTTCATTGAAATCCTTCTTAAGGAGTTCTGACTGCTCTTTATGAATATCATTCTTCCCCACATGAATGATGAGTCGATTTGCAGTCTTATGTTTCATCACAATGTTCTGAAGTTCCCTGTTTATATCAGTTGTTGTTGCTTGTGGAAGGCAGCACGTAGTTGTATCCCTGCTGCTAATGT
The DNA here is from genome assembly GCF_965113295.1 of Leuciscus leuciscus. Taxonomy (NCBI): domain Eukaryota; kingdom Metazoa; phylum Chordata; class Actinopteri; order Cypriniformes; family Leuciscidae; genus Leuciscus; species Leuciscus leuciscus. The sequence goes on from NC_138735.1 coordinate 31,635,977, forward strand.
TTCTGATTATGGAGTCCCCCACTATCAGAGTCCTGGGCCCGGCTGTGCTCTGAGCTGAGTGCCGCTGTCTGCTCGACCTTGAGCGCCAGTTAGCATCAGTGTTAGCTACTGGCCCATTCAGTCTGTTTTTGATCACATTCATCACATTTGGGGATTCCTCATTTACATTTATTAGTACTTCAAATCTGTTCTCAAGATGTATAGGCGGTGGTAGCAGACCAGTGTTTGCAATTCTTGTCAGAGCTGTATCTGGGGTAGAGCATGCTACTGCGGCAATATGTGAGGCTCGTGACAATCTGATGTCTCGAGTGCCTTTGGGTCTCGCTCCCTGTTTGTGCCATCGATTTGTAAGTCGATCGGCTTGTTTCTCTACCTGTCGAGGAGCACTAGTTTCATGGGACTCACCGGCTATATGCTGAGGGCGTCCATGACGAAGCTCTGTTGTGTGTTCCGTCTGGTTTGGTGGTCCCGTAAGTAACTTTGTTTCAAGAACTGCAATCCTTTGTAAAAGTCTGTGGCAGTTAGTGCAGCAAGTAGATTCTTGAACCTGAAGAGGCATTTTCTCTCTTATCCTGAATGTAGGCAGTTGTGTTTTCCTTTCCCGGAATGTAAGCTGGTCGGGTAAAAGAATTCTGCGTTTTTGTAGTAATCCAAACTTTGTTGTCTGAGCACTGTGCTGTTTGCTGAAGATAAAATTAGGTGATAAAAGGAAATAAAATATAAAAATATAGGAGATAAAATGTAAAAGCGATAGAGCAAAGCACGGAGCAGTAAGCAAGAGCGTCCGAACAGTAGCTGAGCAGTAGCTGAGCAGCTTGTTATATTTTGTGTTATATTATATAATGTTATATAATGTGTTATATTTTATAAAGGTAAAATATAACACATTACAATCTCTATGATGAGAATGAACAAATGGGAATGGGTGTTCAATACAATTTAAACAATGTGGGTGCTAACGCTGTGCAAAAATGTCATGATTGTAAAAATGTGAATATTGATTAAATTATTTTTTTAAATATTGATTCCTGTATTTCACAGTTAAATGAACTATTCTAAATGAACACATTTATACATGAAAAACGAACAGAAACAAACTGCTGGTTAAATATATTTATTGATATAAGTGAAACACAAGTGAAAGCATTTAATATTGTCTCTGTATATTCTCAATTAACACGTGAAGCATGAAGCAAAAAACACAAGGCCCAAAAATGTCATAGAGAATTAATAGCACAGTCGAGATTTATAGTAATAAGCAGAGTTTAGAAATGTATATCATGTTTTTCACCTGTTATGATATTCAACAGTTTGTCTCTAGATGGCATTGCTTTGTAATACAGTTAAAACAGTCTCTAAATGACAATGATTACATGCACATAATTGTATGATGAATGACAATGTTCTGGCTATTTGTTGCTTTTACAGTATCACTGCTATAGCATCTTACTTTATAAACAAATATCACAGTAATCACTTTTACATTAGGTAATTTTGCAGATGCAGTTGAGTTTATTCAAAGCAAGTTACAAATGGAAAATACAGGCAAGTGTGATGATAGAAATATGTTAGATTCATAAAACATTGCAATTACGATCAATGATAATATAGATTAACATAACAGAAAGATTTGAACACAGCAGAAACATTTTCAGGATCCTATTTTGATTTGTGTTTATTTTTTGTATTTATTGTATTTCACTTTTCCTTTTTTTCTTCTCCTGCTCTCTTCTTGATGTCTTTCAGTGTTTTTGCTTTTTCAGTCTCCTTTATTTCCTCCAGCTTCTCAATCAGAAAATCAATGTGCAGAAGTATGAACAGAGAAACAGTGTTGAGAGCGATCCTCTGCAGAGTTTCCACACAGTGAAAAGCTTCAATCACCAGCTTTATTCTCTCTTTCTCTAGTTCTTTCAGTTCTTCTTTCAGCTTATTGACCAGAGACTCACCGTCCCCAACTTTAATTATATTATCATCATATTTCTTCTTCAAATCAACATATGTCCTCTTCTCTTTCTTTGTCTTTGTTACATATATTTTTGCTTCTTTGACGTGTTTACTGTAGTGGCATTTCTTTGTGCACACTGTACAGTGATCATTCAAATTAATCATTTCGCACATTATGATACCAGTCCACCACCAGCATCCTGGATAATGACAGTTCTCCTTACAGACGGTGCAGCACAGCGCCTTACTGGCTTTAGAGCGATCAATATCAACCCAATCTTTATAGGGCACTTCAGCTTCATACTCAAAGTTTTTATTGTCTTTTACTTCTTTCTTGTTCTTCTCCAGAGCTTCTTGAGTTTGTTTCAACTCATTTTGCTTTAGTTCCATCATTTCAACACGTGACTGTAGATTGGAGACATATGCCTCCAGCTGTTTCCGTTTAAGCAACACTTCTCGAGTCATCTGCATGGATTTTGGTTTTATGTTGTCAAGAAACTTGAACAATCCTGCCATTCCTCTAAAACTGCGATTCCATGATTGATCCAGCCTCTGTTCACGCTCTTCATCTTCATATTCTTCATCAGCAGCTTCTGACTGACAGTTATTAAACAGGAAAAACACTGGCTGATTCTGCTCATTCACTGCACACTTGATTTTAGCCTCTTTAACAGCCGTCAGGGCATTTTTAGGTGGAGCTCCATCTGAGTGTGTGAAGAGCAAGACAATGTTTTCAGCAGTATCTCTCCCAAATAAAGACTGAACAGCATCAAATATTTTTATCTGTCTGTCAGAGAGTCGATTCTGTGATGCTTTAAGCACCAGACACACTGCATGTGTTTCATGGATCCCTTCTGCAGATTCACTTAAACTAAGCAAACTCTCAGCGATCTGTTTATCAAGATCAACTCCACGAGTGTCTCCAAATCCTGGTGTGTCGATGATTGTTAGATCGATTGGACTCTCTTGTGAATAAAACCCATAAACAGTGATGATGGAGGTCTGACTGTGAGCTGATGATCGGTCACTCTGATCATCTGTGATCTCAAACCAAACCTTGTCTCCTCTCTTTACATCCAACATGTAGTTGATCATCGTATTGATCAGGGTTGTTTTTCCTGTTCCTGTTTCTCCCACCATCAGGATGGTTTTATGGGGTTTGTTTTTGACTCTCTCTCCAAAGGTCATTTTTCTATATGGTTTAGACTGATCAATATTGTCTGTCTTTTTTTGCAGAAGGTATCGAGCAGGATTTCCATCTTCAATTAAGATGCTTTTCTTGATGATTACAGCAAATGAACTTGTCATATTTCCCCCCTGTCATTTTAAAACAGAAACACGTTATTTTACACAGTTTGTTAAAGCTGTACATGTTTGATGTTTCAGAAGTCTTGTATCCACCTTATTTTGCAACGCGGAAGTAAATACGATGACGCACTTCCTTCTATTGTGTTAGACTTCCGTTTCACATATACTGGTAAGAAGCCATGTTGTGGAAGCACACACAAAATACTATTAAACATCAGGATGGTTAATGATTATCACACCAGCGGAGTATAACACAGTGGGGGGATGAAATGAAGAAGTGGCCTGACATCTTATGAGAACATTTTCAGTTATTTTGTTTTGTGACTCGGAGTAGACGAGTAGTCTTCAATGCGCGTCTCAACAGCTCGTTTAACAAATACCATCTCTGCACATGCTGTGAGTTTGGGTTGCTTATTCATATGGGAATGCAATGTGCACCATTTCACCAGATTTGTAACATAAATCATCTATAAACCTACACCAGCACAGGAGAACACATCAATATGTTACTAAATATGCAAACTGTTCATTCATCACAACTTCAAAATAAAAGTTTAAACCCTCTGTAGGAGCCATTAGGCTATTAATAATGTTACTCAATGTCATGGCTGTATGTAACTATATTTCTGTACTCTCCCCTGTGGTAAAGAGAAAGAATTGCACCCCTTTTGGGGATTTCCTGAAGGTTACCCATCTTAAACAGGAAGTGATGTGGCAAGGGGAACGGGGACAGGAGACAGTTTTTTGACCTAAATTACACCACACTGCTTGTTTTGGAAGGAGAGTTTTGTCTTTAAGTTTTCACCTTTTTGTTGCAATAAAGTTCAAGACACCCTCATGAGTTTGTGTGTCTTGATGTCCACAAGAAATTACAGTGGCTGTAACATTTCTATTGTAAAGAAGTGGCCAAATATTAAAGGGATGATCTTCCGTGGGTCTGCCATTAACGAAGTGGAAAGAGCAAACGTACAGGAATTTTGGCGGTTTCTCACAAAGGTGTCACTAGGAGATTGAACGGTTAATGCAACAGATAAACTTAACTATTTGACTAAAACAAAAATAACACGCAACTCACATTACCAGCGTGTTCACACATTACAATAATGCTTTTAACCAAAGCCGATGAGCTTCTTGCAGCGCAGATCATAGGTGCTCCACATCCACATTCAGTTCTGCTGCGTGGATTATGGTCAAGACAAATATCTTTCAGGTATTTTTTACACTTGAACCAGCTATTATGGCACACCCTAACTACACAAAGGACACCAGTCTGTCTGTAATCCGTATTAAAAGTTAGCCAGTCAAAACTACACAGTCGATGCAAAACGTCTCGGTTACTTATGTAACCCTCGTTCCCCGAGTAGGGAACGGAGACGTTACGTCGGATGACGACGAATGGGGTTTCGCTTAGAAAGCCTATCATCTTCGAGTATATAAAAACGAGCCAATGGCAATGAAATGCCATGGGTCTGCGGAATTTGCATAGCGTAACTCCGCCCCACCCTGGGGGTATATAAGGAAGTGCGCTGGCAACATGCAGATATGTCTTCGCTGAGGAGCCGAGACTGAACTCAGGCGTTCCAGCGGTACAGCGGAAGTGGCAGGGAGACGTAACGTCTCCGTTCCCTACTCAGGGAATGAGGGTTACATAAGTAACCGAGACGTTCCCTTTCGTTGTCACTCCGAGTTACGTCGGATGACGACGAATGGGGTTCCCAGTGTAATCACACCACCTCTCGACTGTCTTCCAGTGCCCTGCGTAAGTCTGAGCTCCCTGTCGTGAGACTGGCACGAAGGACTCCTACTTAACACAGGAATACCAAGGTACACTGGGAAGCATATCTCAGTGGAAATATGCAATCATGCCCAACCCGAAGGGGGGGACTTGGAATACACATATGACCCCGAAGGGCTGCATACGGAGTATCACTGGGGTGTCCAGCCGCAGGTGGAATATTTCAACCCCAGGGGTGGCAAGGTGGCTTGCCGAGGGAAGACACATGCTCAAGAGGCTTACAGTGGAAATACACATGTGGGGGTCGCCCAGAGGGGGAACCATGCACATGGAGGCACCTAGCCAAGCGCGAAAGCTGCCGGTGGCATAACTCTGGCGTTGACGTCGACAGTGCTGGAGGAGACTCAGGGCTTATTAGGCTCACCTGAGGGGAATATCGCACGTATCCCGTCCATGGATAGGAATGGCGAGCAAGCGAAGACACCTGAGCAGAATCTAGTACCGGCTAGTTGAAGCGAGTACATGAGAAGAAACTGGCTCCACTCGGAGATTATAGAATCTCGCGAATGTGTTAGGTGTCGCCCAGCCTGCAGCTCTACAGATGTCTGTTAGCGAGGCGCCATGCGCTAGAGCCCAAGAGGATGCTACACTCCGAGAGGAGTGAGCCTTCACACCAAGGGGGCACGGACGACCTTGCTGCTGGTATGCCAAAGCAATGGCGTCCACTATCCAGTGAGACAACCTTTGCTTGGAGAGAGCCTTTCCCTTCAGCTTCCCACTATGACAGACAAAGAGCTGGTCTGAGGTCCTGAAACACTGCGTTCTGTCTACGTAAGCACGGAGGGCGCGTACTGGACAGAGCAATGCCAAGGCTGGGTCTGCCTCCTCCAAGGGCAGCGCTTGCAAGTTCACCACCTGGTCCCGGAAGGGACTGGTGGGAACCCTGGGCACATATCCAGGCCGGGGTCTCAGGATCACGTGAGAGTTAGCCGGCCCGAATTCCAGGCACGCTTCGTCAACCGAAAATGCCTGCAGGTCCCCTACCCTCTTGATGGAGGCCAATGCAACCAGGAGCGCTGTCTTCATTGACAGGAACTTAAGCTCCACTGATTGCAGAGGCTCAAAGGGAGCACTCTGCAGGGCAGATAAAACCACTGAGAGGTCCCAAGAGGGAACGAGAGGAGGGCGGGGAGGATTTAGTCTCCTCGCAGGTCGTGCTTCCCTAGAGACTTACCTTCAACTGCATCGTGATGTGCGGCAATGGCGGCAACATACACTTTCAGGGTGGAGGGAGACAGCCTTCGCTCCAACCCTTCTTGCAGGAAGGAAAGCACGACACTGATCGGGCATTTCGTGGGTTCTTGCTGTTTAGAAGAACACCAGTTGACGAAGAGGTTCCACTTCAACGCATAGGCATGTCTCGTGGACGATGCTCTAGCGGAAGTGATGGTAGCCACCACCGCTGGTGGTAGGGTACTCAAACCTACCTCCTCCCGTCCAGGAGCCACACGTGGAGGTTTCAAAGATCGGGACGAGGGTGCCAAAGGGTGCCCCGTCCCTGAGAAAGCAGGTCCTTCCTCAGAGGAATTGGCCAGGGAGGTGCTGTCGCGAGGAGAACTAGTTCTGGGAACCAGGTGCGGTTGTGCCAATACGGGGCAACCAATATTACCTGCTCCTCGTCCTCCCTGATCTTGCGCAAAGTCTGCGCAAGGAGGCTCACTGGGGGAAACGCATACTTGCGTAGGCCCGCGGCCAGCTGTGCGCCAGTGCATCCGTGCCGAGCGTGCCCTCGGACAGGGAATAAAACAGGTCGCAGTGGGACGAGTCGTGGGAGGCAAACAAATCTACCTGTGCGTCCCCGAACTGATCCCAAATCAGCTGGACCAACTGGAAGTCGCCATTCTCCAGCGAAAGGCCGAACTCGAGACAGCTCGTCGGCCGCCTGGTTCAGGTGTCCCGGGATATAAATGGCTCGAAGCGACCTCAGATGCTTCTGACTCCATATGAGGAGGTGGCGGGCGAGTTGCGACATACGGCGGGAGCGTAGACCACCTTGATGGTTGATGTACGCTACTGTGGCGGTATTGTCTGATCGGACTAGTACGTGTTGACCCTTGAGCAACGCTCGGAAGCGGTGCAGGGCAAGGCGTACGGCCACCAACTCGAGGCAATTTCAAAGGCGCTGAGGACCTGTCCAGGAACCTGCAGCAGCATGTCCATTGCACATGGCACCCCAGCCCGTGGTGGAGGCATCTGTGAAGACAACAACATGCCTGGAAGCTCGTTCTAAGGGCACTCCAGCCCGTAGAAAATTGAGGTTCGACCACGGGGTGAAGGTCTGACGGCAGGTCGGAGTCACTGGGACTCGGAGCGTGCCGTTTTGCCATGCCCACCTCGGGACTCGATCGTGAAGCCAAAGCTGAAGCGGTCTCATATGAAGCAATCCGAGCGGCGTTACTGCAGCTGCGGATGCCATATGCCCCAGGAGCCTCTGAAATAGTTTCAGTGGGACCGCACTCTTGCCCTCGAATTGGCGAAGACAAGTCAGCAGTGACTGCGCGCGCTCGCTCGTAAGCTGCGCGCACATGGCGACCGAGTCGATCTCCATACCGAGAAAAGAGATCCTCTGCACGGGGCAGAGTTTGCTCTTCTCCCAGTTGACCCGAAGGCCCAGACGAGCTAGGTGCCGGAGCACAAGGTCCTTGTGTTCGCAAACCTGATCTCGAGAGTGAGCTAGGATCAGCCAGTCGTCGATATAATTCAGGATGCGAACCCCGTGTTCTCGTAGGGGAACAAGGGCTGCCTCGACGACCTTCGTAAAGACGCGAGGAGACAGGGCTAGCCCGAAAGGGAGAACCGCGTACTGGTATGCCTGCCCCTCGAAAGCAAACCGAAGAAACGGTCTGTGTTGAGGAAGAATGGAGACATGAAAGTAGGCATCCTTCAGGTCGATCGCTGCAAACCAATCCTGGGGCCGTACGCATTCGAAAAGGCATTTGGCCGTGAGCATCTTGAACGGCAGCCTGTGAAGGGAGCGGTTCAAGACGCGCAGGTCCAGGATCGGTCGTAACCCACCGAATTTCTTCGGTACAATGAAGTAGGGGCTGTAGAAGCCGGACCTCATTTCGGCTGGAGGGACAGTCTCGATCGCACCCTTCGCCAGTAGGGTGGCGACCTCCGCTCTCATGACAGGGGCATTGCCACCGACCATAGTGAAGCGGACTCCCCTGAAGCGGGGAGGAGACCGCGCAAACTGAATCGCGTAGCCGAGCCTGATGGTTCTCGCGACCCAGCGGGACAGTCTGGGGAGCTCTAGCCAGGCCCCCAGAAACTGCGCCAGCGGGGTCATTCGAACCACAGACGTACCCTCGGTGGTGCAGCAGGGCAAAATGACCGGCCCAGGCGAGGGTGGCATAGCGGCCCTGTGCGGGGGCACGGTCATTTGCCGCATCCTGCCAGAGGAGGCCAGGGGAGGACCAGCGTCCCACGGGGGCGTGCTCTGGCAGGGGACTGGCGACAGAGGGGGATAAGAGAGGCGTGGCCCGTGGGCGGCGCATGCTGTCATCCGAGAACTCTGTGTGCTCAGAGATGAGTGTGTCAGTTCTGTTTTTAACCACATTAGGGTCTGCCCGTCGTGGGACGAGCAGCGGGAATGGGAAAACCAAAGATTCTCCCCCGGCCCTCCACCGGGGGAAGGAGCGGCCCTGCTACCATCTCCTGCACAGAACTGGGGGTCATCTCTGAGCAGCCACCCTCAGGAGCGCCGCTTGGCCTGGCGTTTAGCGGGGCACGGGGCTGGAGGGGGCTGTGACGCCTTCCTACGGCTTCCTCCACGCTGCGACCCGGAAGCAGCGGACTGCTGGGGCCGAACGGGAGGGGCGGGAGCCGTAGTAGGGCGTCCTCGGCGGCGAGCAGGCTGAGGCACCTGTGCCGACGGCTGCGCTGCCGGAGCAGCGGGCCGCCGGGGCAGGACGTGTTTTAGAGCCTCAGTCTGCTTCTGGGCAGTCGAGAACTGCTGGGCAAAGTCCTCGACTGCACCGCCGAAGAGGCCAGCCTGGGATATGGGGGTGTCGAGGAACCGGGTCCGCTCGGCCTCCCGCATATCAGCCAGGTTGAGCCACAGGTGTCGCTCCTGGATCACACAGGTGGACATCACCTGACCCAGGGAGCTTGCGGTCACCTTCGTCGCTCTGAGAGCAAGGTCGGTGGCGGCACGCAGCTCATTGAAGAGCCCTGGGTCAGTCCTCCCCTCGTGCATGTCACGCAACATCTGGGCCTGGTAGACCTGGAGTGTCGCCATGGCATGCAGTGAGGAGGCCGCCAGCCCCGCAGCTCTATAGGCCTTCGCCACGAGGGTGGAGGAGAACCTACAGGCCTTGGAGGGGTGCTTAGGATCACCACGGGAAGAAGCACTCTGAGGACACAGCTGTATCGCAACAGAGCGTTCAACCTGGGGAATCCCAGTGTACCCTTTGGCGGTCGCCTGATCGAGAGGAGGCAAGGCGGAGGAGGCCGCCGAGCGATCACGGGAAGACAGGGGTGCCTTCCAGGACCTCGTGACCTCCTCATGCACATCCGGGAAGAAAGGCATTGGGGTTGGATGCCGACGAGGGTCAGCGGCCGCACCCAAAAACCAATCGTCCAGCCGCGAGCGCACTGGACCAGGTGGCGGGGACCACTCTAGTCCAATGGCCGCGGCTGCCCGGGAAAGCATGGCCGTCAGCTCGGGATCTGACTCGGGCAATGCTGGCACACCCGAGGGTGGCAGCACAGCCGAATCATCACTTCCCAAGGACTCCTGCCCACCTTGAGATGCAGCGATCGACATTGAATCTTCATCTGGAGCGCCGAATGAGACCCGCGGCAAGTCAGAGGACTGTACTGCGGTCACATTCGGAACACTCGCGGGTTGCACGGAGGTAGGGGGGGTGTGGAGCGTGGAATAGTCGGCGCTTGGTTTCACACCGTCACCCTCAGGTCACCCTGGCCGCCAGCCGAAGTACCAGCTCTCGCGGAGCTCGTAGATCGGGGTGCGGATGAGGGGACTCTACTATACAGATCATTGAGTCTCGACCGTAACCGTGCGATGGGCATGTTCCCGCAGTGGGAACATGACTCATCCACAAACGCTGCCTTAGCGTGCTCGACACCCAGACACACAAGGCAGAGATTGTACCCATCAGAATCAGAAACAAATAGACCGCAACCAGAAGTACACGGGCGAGGCATCTTTAAAAAGACGTGCACCGTGTAAGCTCTTTTAGAAAGGAGATTTCTCCGCAAATGTTGAAGCGACCAGGGAGAGAACACACACACACTGGCAAATCACTGCACATATAAGCAGGGAATGTGCACTCGCTGGAACTCGCTGTCACACCAACACCTGGAGAGAGGCTCGTCTCAAAGAGAAAGAGATGATAACTCAGAATTGGCGGTGGAGTGAAGTAATGAACTTGGCTCAGAAGCGAAAACATATCTGCATGTTGCCAGCGCACTTCCTTATATACCCCCAGGGTGGGGCGGAGTTACGCTATGCAAATTCCGCAGACCCATGGCATTTCATTGCCATTGGCTCGTTTTTATATACTCGAAGATGATAGGCTTTCTAAGCGAAACCCCATTCGTCGTCATCCGACGTAACTCGGAGTGACAACGAAAGGGAACTACGGGTTCACAATACAACTACAATTAGCGGATGTGGCTTAACAGAAATCTAACACATTATATTTCAGAAATGGCGGTGCCCGCTCTTGCGTGAAAAATAAGGTGGATATTCAAAGAAAATTTATTAAACATTAGAGTGAAAACATTAGAGCTGGGACACAAATAATGAGTAACAGTGACTGTTTTAAAAAGACAATGGGAAAGGAGTGCACATGAGATTAAAAAAACACATTAGTGTGTGTGTATGAGGGATTCAACACTATCAAATTAGTGAATAAATGCATAAATCCTCTTCAAAAGTCTGTATGTCCAAATGGACTTGTGGTAACTTTTGTTAAAGGGATGGTTCGGAGTAATTTCAACCTATAGGGTCCTTTGCACCATGACCGCGAGCCAGGGGTTCTGGGTTCTAACCCGCCCAAGATTAATATTATTATTAGGCTGCAACACATTCCTGCGCCAGATCGCCTCTTATTTAACACAAACGAATGAACGAGGCATATAGCGTTTTCATATGTACTACTGTAATATGTACTGAAACCCAAAGCACTTTACAATCAATTTAGGGGATCTCTCCTCAACCACCACCAGTGCTAATCATCTGGAGATGTTTCTTTTATATTAGGTAGCCTACTGTAGATGTTTCAAAAAGTGGTGGGGATGGACAATATTCGGGACATGTCCCCCCTGTCTCAATAATAAGATTAAGATTAAGATTAAAAAGATACAATTTGTTTTTAACAATGATGAATGATCGTATTACCTTATTTCAAATTATAGGCAAACTCAGAAGTTAAATGTTGTTGTTTTTTATAGCCCTAATCAAAATTTTCTACGGTCAACTAAGGAGGATCAGACTTGGTTGAATCGGGATGAATAACAGAAAAAGCACAAGGAACAGAATGTTACAATTTAAGACAGATGTCACTGAATAATGATAGTCTTACCTTTCTGATAACAACTGAGATTCTGTCTTAACTGGTTCACGGTGTGGGTCTTTCAGCTTACAAAGCAATTTGATGCTAAATAATAAAAAAATAGACGTAAAATAATGTAAAAAAAAAAAATTTTTAATGGATGTGAACATTAAATCTCCCTCTCACCTTATTGCTATTTTTATTCGTGTCGGGTATTAGCAAATATTATACTTGCAGACAGTACTTCATTATTGATTAAGATCAACAAAAATAAATGTAATTCAATAATACACTATGAAGAGCAATGCAAATTCTTAGCATACACATATACACTTATATACATTATGTAGGTCTATAAAATGTTATTTAGTCATATACTGCAAAGAATGTCTTGACAGTCAGATATAATTCAGTTTAAGATCATAAATCAGTAAAATGAATCTACTTACAATAGGATCCCTGTTAAATGGTCCGTCCTTCTTCAGCAGACAAGAAGAACTAGATATAACTGGATCAGATCATTATTTATAGGGTCCTGAAGTCAACGCCCATTTTCTGAAAGTCATGTGATTGTTGGGAAAACCATCATATCTGAGCCCGAAATCAGAATGCAGAGAGGAATGTCGAATGTAATGATGCATCAGACTCAAGAGGATCCATTTGCAGCTTTTATTAACGAAGTCAAACAGGCAGGAGTCAACACCAGCAAACAGGACAATGGAGAAACAGCAGAGACAAACCAGATAACAGGCAATGGTCGGGGCAGGCAGCGAGAAGCAAGGTCCAGAGAACAATCCAAGTCGAGGTAGGCAGAGAACGATCAGAAACGGGGTACACAGTCCAAGGTCAGGGTAATAAACAATCCACAAGTATAAACGCTCGGTAATGACAGCCAGGGCAAATCAAGACTTTGCACTGGTGTGGTGTGTGGAAGTGGTTTATATGTATGTGTGAGAATGAGCTGCAGGTGTGTGTGGATGAGATGCAGGTGTGTGCGCAGTCCCAGGTAAGAGGCTTATGGGAATTAGAGTTTGGTAATGATTAATATTCTGGGGACGGATCCCTCCGGTGGTGAAGAGGAGGCGGTACGGGAGCCTCTTCTGTAACATCGAAGCAGGATGGTACTCTGTTTTCTTGTAGCAGTGCTCAGTTTTTCTCGATTTCTAACACACTATAACGGATTCCTTTGGCACAATTTCCCAAACCATGCATTCAGTTCTTAAAACAAAGACACTGTAGTACATTGTGTCTGGAGGAAACTGTGGAGACTGCATCATTTCAGAGGCCAGACAGACTCACAGAGGGGATGGGCATTTCACAACTGACACTTTATTCCACGTGGAACTCCTGTAACTGTCTGTCACACATTTGACCATCTACTTTTAAGCGTTACTTATAAACAAAACAACTTAATATGAGCATCAAACAGAAAAACTGAAATAATCTGCATGGGGTGTTCGAGGCGCACATACAATGCAGACTGCAGAGTTCAACACCATCAATAATTATTTCAGCATTATTCTTCCCTCTTTTACTTTCATTGTTTTTGATAAGTAAATTCAAAAGTATCACTCCACCCACATCGAAAACTTTTAATATTTTTCTGTTTTGTTAATCTTGTGCCAGCTCTTTCACATGGTACAGGCGAGAAATAGAGGTGCTGAGGTGGTGGTCCTGACTCGTTCAGGGTTCATTTGAACCGGCCGTAACCATCCGCTCTGCAGCGGATATACATTTTCAAACTATAGTGAAACACTTTTTATTACCAAGGTAACTTAGATCAGCAGTTTAAGACATTAAATTCGTAAGCACATAACACAAGTAACACTTCTCTTTAAAATACAAACAAGACTTTATTGATTATTCTAACACATAAAACTAATATCTAACATAAACACACACACACACATTCATACGAGTTGCAGAAAGGAAGAGAGTGAGGAAAGAGTGAGTTTAGGAGTGAGATGATGAAATCTCAAGATTCTATGCACTTATAAGACATGACCTGAAGAACCATCAATCATTAATTTACCCCTTCCATCGTTTTAGGCAGGTTATTAAATTTATATCAATGCACCAGTTCAGTTTAAGAGTCTGGAGGTACTTGCGTCTTTGCTTTTGGGGATTCCCTTCTGTCGTCGTCCTCTTGCTTGAATAGATGTCTGGGGCGGCCAATCACGTGGTGTGTTGGCGGATTAATGAAAGTCTTTGTTGAAGCTGGCTTTGCAGAAGAAACATGGACCAAAATCTTGCCGCAAAACTTAACTTAGAACCGAGACTCACAACGGAAAATAAGAGAACTAAGAAAAGAAAGAAAATTGAGACGAGAGTAGTTAGATGGCTTGAATGAAGCTGTTGAACCCGTTCTTCTGATCTTGATTTGGGTTCTTTGTCTCTGCGCGTCTACATGGTTACTTTTTCTTGAGAGAGAGACTTTCTTGAGAGAGTAGAGAGAGCGAACTTTGTTTCGGGTCTAAGATTTTAAACTCAAAAGTTCGTCCAACCTCCTGAAGAGATTTGACCAATTAGACACTGGCTTTATTTAGGAAGTGGCGTTCTCTTCACTTCTTACCATAAATCATTGCTTATCTGGGATCTCCTTACTAGCAGAGAGAACAGAGGCCCCAGTTTAGACATCATTACTATTATAAGAATATGAAACATTTTATACAGATTTCAATCAAGCCATCTTTTGAATCACGAGCATGATACGATCGTACTGATATGAAACACAACACACTTTCATTCAAACATCTAACAGTTATAACCATTAAATGACTTCTAAGCATATTAGACACAAACATATATTGTAGACACAAAATAGAATCATGTAGTTGCATGATGTTTGATTATAAGTCCATCGAAAACTGTTCTGGAATGATTTTATGTATATTGTTATTGGTAAAATCTCAGTTTTCTGTGGTTTGGAGAGATTTTACTCTCTGGGTCATTCAGAGGTCCTTAAGAAGAAGATGGTCTGTTTTGTATCTCTGTCGTGGGCTCGAGCAGCTTCTGCTGTTATCTTGATCGAGCACTGAGTTGTGCCATCTCTGAACCAATCATTCTTTTAAAAACCATCTCACATTGACAAGTTCTTCCATTAGTTGGCCATAAAAGTTGGCTGGAGCCTTCTTTTATGGTTCTGGAAGGTTGAGTTCTGTGTGGAGTTATGTTTGAACAAAACACCTGGAAGCTTCATTTGTGTTTGATTCGCACTCAGTCGTTACACTTTGTATGTCATTTGTATTTATTTCAATACATTTTATGACCATATTTACGACGCTAGAAATACCCAGCTGTTTCCAAGTCTGATTTCTTTGTACACCTTTGTTCCTTCAATTTTGCCTTAACTGGTTAAATCACCAAAGGTCCATGCCCAAAAATCTATGCCTATTGCCTATACCATATATACCAGCAAATTCCTTTGGTTAATGTTTTCCAAACATTCATCGAATTTAGTCCACTGCAACCCTGTTACATAAACAGTCCTATGCATCCATGTGCTCGCCTAGTCACTGGGTCATTCATTATTACTTTGAGGATAACTCATCCTACATTCCTGGCAGACAACACACTTTTTATTTTATCATTAATTTAACCTCATTCCTGATAATACCTCTCTAGTTATCTCCACTATCTCTAACTTTAGAAGCTTGTCTTTATCTTAATCATACTTTTATTGTTACATTTTATTTGTCGTCTTGTTTTTTATAGCAAGGATCAAATTCCTTTTCAATCAGAGGAAATGTTCTAATAATTCCAAGTTTCCTAGTCAACTATCCTCACTTTAATTATTATTTTTAATCTTTAAATGGTTAATTTCCATGTAAGCTTATTCAGACATTTCTTACAGTCACTTTGTATGCAGCACTTGTTGATTTTCAGTTTATTTAAAGCTGTAAAATGAAAAATAGTCATTTAATTTATCACATCTTGCATGCAACTTTTATTAGTAGGCTATTAACAGCTGTTCTTGCATTTCGATCACTCTGCTGCATATCTTAATACTTTATATTAAAACTAATTTCAGTGAATCAATATTCAAACCTTGTCTTTGTTGTCCTAAATATCCTAAAACTACTTTGTGGTCAGTCTAAAGCAGTCAATATCTCTTCTACTGTAGTAATAATTATACATTTACTTTTGTTATGTACATTATTATTTTATCATTATTATTCTTTTTTCTAAATTCATTCCGACGATCCATCCACTCGCTCTCTGTATCTTCCGGCTTCTCCCGTTAGGGGTCACCACAGTGGATCATCCTCATATCTATTTGGCATAGGTTTTTACAACAAATTCCTTTCCTTGTGCGACCCAGCATTGAGAGTGCACTCATGCAACACCAGTCGCTGGGACTTACTAAAAATCCATGAACTACTATAATATGTAAACCACTTAATTATTTAAATATCTCATCTCTTGTTCACTATATTTAACCTCCATATTTGACTTTAAAATAACTCTGTCATTATTGTTGCATACTCACTTTTTATAGTTCAATTATATTTTTAACATATACAATAGTATTATATCTTTAACATATACAATAGCAATATTATAATGTCTGTCCCCATTTAGGAATATGTATCTTGTTATCAGTCAAAACTTCAACCATTAAATTCTCACTTAGGTGTTGAATTTGGTCCAATATCTGTTATATATTATACATTCTGTTTCTGTTTCTCTACTTTTCTTTAAGTCAAGCTAGCTTATCAGCTGTATTAATATCACTAGATATCACTGTGTTTTCTTTAAAATTGTCTGGTTGGGTTAAAAGGTTAAGTCCTCCCAACATTTCTTGAATCTTTTTAGCTAAATCAGTAATTCCAGAAAAAAACATTGTACCTACCATTATATATAACCTTTTATACATAAATATATTCATTCTTTATTGTCTTTATTTATTCTTTATTGGATTTATTGTCTCTTTAGAAAAAGTTATTTAATCCCTCTATAGAACCTCACTGAACCCTTAACACTCAGCTTCTTCTTTTCTTTTTTCTTTTTTCTTTTTTTTATTGATTTTAAGAATTACAATTACAGTCAGGGGGTACAAAGAGTAAAGCCGATAAACAAACATAAAAAGACATATACATAAACAGTGACAAACTTAAAAGTTAAACAACAATTTTAAAATGTTTACAGATTGAAACGCACTTTGCAGCTTTCTTATTTTTCAAACCCAATATTGTGTTTAGGTATTGTAAAATTTCTGCACTTAAAATGAAAAACAAAGGCTTGTTTCCTCGAAATTTACACTTATGAATACTAAATCTTACTAAATCCTGCAAGTGTGTGTGTGAGAATGACCGTGTCTTCCATCATCTCGCTTTCTGATTGGATATTGTTTTGTTTCACGTGATAATCTCCAGTACGTGCACGCGTCAGAGCCATAGAGAGAAAGAGTTGGGACACTCCCATAGACCTCCGTTGTAAAAAATGGCGGCGCTTTTAACCGCCTACTTCCGGGATATGAAGATCGGAATAGTTCCAAACACTTTCATTTGGTCGTTGGACACCATTCACTTACATTGCTGCGCGTCGAGTTGTTCCAGAGGTAAATTGCTGAAATATCGACCTCTTTTGAATTGTCAACTGTCTATATTGTATCAGAGGCCCTTTGCGATGCTTATACTGGTCTTCATTTGTATATGCACGGCGCAATTATTTATATTTTATGTTGGTTGTTTCAACCAATTTTCAAGCACTGCCTGCTAGCAAGCTAGCGCGACTTCGTCTGCTGTGACAGTAAGAGCTCGGTAATGAATCGCTGCCACCTTTATAGCGACTTAATTCATTTTAATCTTAATCTTAATTGAATTTTTTGGGATATACTAACTTTTCATTATGTTTTGTTGTCTTGAGTGAAGCAGCTTGTGTGAACAATGCTGGACCTCTAGGATTGTTATGGCCATCACCAGTCCTGTCTGTTTCATGGATCACCTGCCCCTGGTTTTTGTTTTTCTTGTTCACACACACTCACAAAAGCACACATTTTTTGTTGTCTGTCATTGTTTAATAAAACGTATTTTATTTGAAAACCTTCATTTGTATCAGCCATGCTTAATTGATGTCTCAACTCTCAATAGCTGTAACAGAAGTTACAAGTGTTTTGTTAGTGAATTGCTTAAGTTACTTGGATTGAGTTACAGCTACCCTTACTCTTAGCCTACTCTGTACACTAACCCAGAGCCATAGAGGAAAATCTTCACTCTGCACTTACCTATAGACCCAAACATAAAAGCGTAAATTCGTTTTTAATCTGTTATAGTTTTGATAATATGTGTATGGCTTAATCTTAAAATTATATTCTTAGTCTTAACATGATCATGTTTCACGTTGTGGTCCTGGGGGTGGCCACTTTCATTGGAAGAAGTGAGCTAGCTTCTAGTGAATTCTGAACGGACCGCCACCGCAGACCTCTTTGCGTGATCAAAGGTAGGCTAATGGCTGAATCGGAATTTATAAGCAAAATCACGGGAATCAATAGCCTAATACAGCCCAGTTGTGCTAAAATAAATATCATGAGACGTCCATCATCAGATGAATGATAATGGAAAAGTTAAGTTAGAGCCGCTAAAGCCAGTGCTACTACCAGAGCCCGTCTACGGAGAGCCTGCCCACTCCCTGTTAAGTCCTATTGTACCGGATTTTGGTTGTAGTTCCACCAGAGTTCCACTGGGGGCGATCGCCCATGAGTGCAGAATGAATGGGAGTCTATGGGGCTAGACGGCTAAATTTGTCTCTTTCACCCGATTGCCGTTGAGAAATCTCAGATTCGATAGTAGGTTTTGCAAGTTCAACATGGGTTATAGGTCGAAAGTTGAATGAACGAGTACTTATGTCCTTTCGATTTCTTACAGGTTGAGTTGTTGTTGCCCATAACACGCTAGCATTCTGCTAATGAACGCTGATTGGTCAGTGAAGGACTGATTACGACCAGAGATACCGCTTGATGGCATCGTGGCATCCGAAGTGGGACCAGAAACAAACAAAACAAAAACTCATCTAGCACGTGTATTTACCTGTGTCAGCTGTGTTGTCGATGCCTCGAGAGAAAAGAAAGTGCAGAGCGCGAAAGCACCAAAGCGACTGAAGGATTGCCGTAAAGCAGTATCTCTGGTCGTACGATGTGTATGACGTCATTGACACTTTAAAAGACTTTTTAAAGCAAATAAGTGACTCTAAAAAATCTAACACCCAGCGATGTGTAATTTCTTTGCATCTCCTTTCGAATACAATATTCAAATTACTAGACAAAAAATTATATCCTGAGAAAAGTGGATTTTGGTTGGTATAGCGCCATAGACCTCCATTCATTCTGCACTCGTCCTGTGAGCGCCCTCATATGGAATCAAAGTGGAACTGCAACCATTTCGGAAGCCGGAAGTGTACTGAGAGTGAAACTTCTCGCCTTATTAGACATTCTCTGCTACTACCCATGCGAACATGAACACTAAGCTTTTCCCTCCAAAAATATAGTCTAAAACTTATCTCCAAATGCAAAACTGACATTAACAAAATACAATAACAGCTGAAAAAGTACTTGGGTGTGTGTTTTATTTTATATTTACCGTTCAATAATACAATCGCTGCTGTCTGTCCCATAGAAGAACATGACAGCCAGCGTATGTTTTGGAACTATTGGGGCTTACATGAACCATGTGACAGCCATAGCGGCGACATCAAAGAGTGTCGCAACTCTTTCTCTCTATGGCTCTGGTTAGGACTAGAAGTGTGGAGAAGGGGGGTGGAGGGATGCTGCTAAACTGTCAATGGATTGAGGTGTGTATATGAATGTATATACACCTCTTATCGTCGATTGCTGAGTGCTCTCCACTCGTTAATTATCTGAACGTGCTCCTCCCGAACTTTGTTAATAAAAACATCATGTATGTCTATAATGTTATTTTTCTTAACTGTGTGGTTATTTTTGTCATTTTAACTTTTTGAGTAATATTTTTGTCTTTGGCCTAAATATGAGAAAATTGAGCACATGGTGACAAGTGTAACACATAAACCTATATTTCTGCCTCAAAATCAGAATCAAACACTCATGAGTTTTGAGCTGAGATATTAATTTAAAAATTCTTAAATGTTGATGTTAGCGGTAGACTGAAATGAAAAAGTGAAATGAGCATTGCTGCTGATCCCGTCATAAACTGTTCATAAAATGTATTGTATAAATACATTGTATATTTAGGTAATTTTATAGGCCATGGTGATACAAGTAATCATGCAATATATCAGTTTAAAAATGGATCTACGTACTGTTTTAATGGTCCTTCCTTCCTTTAATGGAACAATCAGAACAGATTGACAATAAACTGTGCATCATGATTCATTTAATTTTTAGATGTTCTGAAATTTTAATATTGTGGTTTTGTATTGGAAAGAACTTTCACTGTGTGATATATATCTGTTTTAGAATAAAAAAAATCACTTAAGCATGAGTTGCAAAATGGCATGATTCGAAAATAATCTGGTAAATACAGTAATGTGCAAATAAACAGTGTCTAAGAATAAACTTGTTAAAAACAAACAACACACACAGTCTATACACGAGAGCTGTAATGGTACTAAAAGCAGCACAGACTCCATAAACCATCAGAGGCCAGAGTTTCTTTGCATTTAGAGCATCTCAATGAACTAATTTCTAAACTCTCCATATTCTGTTACTTTCACCCTCTTGATAGCTGGCGTAACTACACATTTGCTACTAATTGGAACAAACCATAAATCTAACTCCCACCCTCCCATTCTTATACAAACATCATCCATTGTAGGTTCGCTACCCTAGCGTTTCAGATTGAAGGCAGGGAAACACTCTGAATGGATGACCAGGCCATCGCAGTGCTCACACACACACACACACACATACACACACACACTTCTATACAATACAATTGGAAATACAAATTCAATACAAAAAAAAATTAATGACCCTTCTCAGAGTAGCTTTATAGAATCTATGATTTATGAAAAAAAGAAGACAGAGACATAATTGCTGCAGTAAAGGCTTTATAGGCAAATGGACATTTCTCCAAGATAACAAAAATATGCAATATAGCCATTTACAGTATTATGTGTAAATACAAAATATTCAAACAGAAAAAGCCATCTTCTAATATGTCTTCTGCATTTGTCCACATGTTCTCATCCACATCACACCTGATATCTTCTCTGGCAAGGCATCGTGGGAAGAATCTTTTGGCATGCCTTATCCACCCCTGGCAGTGTTCAGCTGTGATGTCTTGGCATGCAGCATCAATTGCATCCAGGAGGGACATTTGGTTCTGTGGACGATGGTCAAAAACCTTCCATCTCCAGGCTGAGAAAACTCCTCAATGGGGTTGAGGAAAGGGGAGTAATGGGCAAGGAAAAGGGACATCATCCTCTGATGGGCATCAAACCAGGCTGTCACTGCACAGGAATGGCGGAATACCACACTGTCCCATATTTGCATAACTTCAATCAGCTGTTTCTTGTATTGACGAGGCTCACTCACGAGTACTGTTATCAGAATGCTTTTATTCTGTTCAATAACACAGTGTTGCACTTGGCTTACTGCCGCTTTATACTGCCATCTAGTGGCCCAGTTAGCATGGAACACATATATATACATTTCTCAGTAGCAATGGAATAAAATACTGGGGATATAGGGATCTCCCAGTCACGTGACCCCTAGCCGCGTGTCAGCCATTTTGACGGAATACTATTGCACAAGCGCACATACATGAGAATGCGGATTATCACGTTTTATGGCTGCGAATTGATTAAAATAATGAATAATGGTCACTGTATTAATTATCTTGAGCCTGCTGAAATGTTCCTATAAATATATTTTCTTTCCAACTGTGCAATCTTAATAATAAATAGGCTAAATATATTTATCCACTAAGCTGCAGCAGTCCTATGCTCGTCTTCCCATTAAGTTTTTTTTCTCTTTCTGACATTTCAAACCTGTTGTTACATTTTTTATTATTAAATTGGCTATAAAAAAGATTGCTTGTGTGTGCTGGTGTTCATTCCAGTCTTTTAAAATAGTTGAATGAATGAATGCTCGCGAGGTGCCTGCAACGACTTTTTAATCAATAATGTACACAGGGTAGAGGAGAACGACAGTCAACTACTTTGAATATTATAGCATTTTGGGCATAAACATGTAAATAGTGAAAAGACTGACATTGAAAAATGACACAGAATGATTAAAATGTAATATTTAAATATTTAATCCAAATAAATACATTTTCGTGGTTCGCACTGATGTTATTCATTTGTTCTCGACACACTTCAGCGTCGCGGTCACTGGCCACTATCTATTATTAGCGCAGCGGCCGTCAGCTAACTCTTCACGTCATGTCATCATAAAAAGAAATATACAAGAGGAAGATCAAATAATTAGGAATCATAGATCCATATGAAGCACCACAAGTTCTTTTTACAGGCATTACATGTGTAAAAAAACGTCCTGACATTGAGTTCGGTGACATTTAACGTTACAGCTACCTTATTCACTTCCCATCACGCTATACCGGAGCTTCATTAAAAGCATACAAAAGCTTAGCAGGCTATCGGTATCACGAGTCCGGATGGATCAGCAACTCTTTGATTTGGACGCCAGCGGGGAAGGATTTTTCAATCATCACCGCAAAGGTTGGTCAATAGATGAATATTTCGCGACGAGCTGTATTATCACCAGCGGTTTAGCATTTTCTATTCCGTCAAGATGGCTGCTCCAAATGGCGTGACGTCACGCGGGACGTCCCTATACTTGTGTTTCAGTTCACAATATGAACAGCTGTTCAGTTTGACTTTAGCCTATAAGTTAGGTTTAGAACATAATGTTATCTGTTCTGACTTACAGTGTGAAAGCATTTGTAAATTTGGCCGTAAAAATCCATTGTTTAGGTCTTGTTTGAGCTTGTGTGTAAAAGAAGTTCAAGCATTTTAAATGTTTTAACTGTGTGCATTTTGTGTCAAAGCAACAAGAAATGTGTTAATTGTATAGCCTACAAGGATATATGTAGTGCTAACTGTGTTAAGAGTTTAGGAAAATTGTTAAAAGTATGGAAAAAATTGTCATAGCGATCATAAAAAAACTAACTTCAGTTCCTTCCGTGTTACGTGTTACAGTCTCCATTGTATCCATTAGTAAAGTTTTTTGAGGATTACTATGTAGAATGTTGAGCTGTTAATACAAATTAAGTTGAAAGGTTTCAGGAACGTTATACTAACCGTAAAATAAATTGGACATTTTAAAGTTCCCATAAATGAAGCTAGCGCAAGTTCTGCCAGGAAGACTCAATCGTTCGCGTCATTAATTACCTCCTCATCTATCCAATTATATCACTTACTGTAGCTTAAAAGGGCAGCGCTTACACATGTCTGAGTTCGCAGATGCTGTCACTCCAGTAACTCAACTGCTAGCGACAGTAGCCGACCAAACATGTCTCAGGATAACCAATCCATTTGTGACTACTCAGATTCAGACGATTTCGTTCAGCCATCCCCTTCTGCTACACGCCGGAGTACCCGAATTCAATGCCGCACCTCTTCGTGGGCGAGCTGCTCTTCTGAACTCATATTAAACGCTCTCGAGGACGCCGGCATCCCTGCTAGCGAAGGAATTTCTAGAGAAGATCTTCTGCTCTTGGCCCAGAACACACTGGGCAATCCTCCTGCATCTACTTCTCCACATCCAGACGCCGCCACAACCTCTGCTCAACCGAAAAAAGCCAGCAGAAAAAGATCTGCAAAATCTACACCTCGTTCAGCTAAAAGAACATCATTACCGGATCAAGAGATATCTCCTTCTCAAATCGCCGACCCACCCGATACTAATCTGCTGCTCCTTTCCGCAGTTCAAAACCTATCCCAAACGGTCAAAGGATTACAGTCCAAGATGACAGATTTTGAAAACTCTCTCTTCAACCCTGACAGCAGCCCAGATCCCACTACAACTCGGCCCTCTTTCTCCGGTAATATTTCAGCAAGCTTACCTTCTACATCGACCTCTCTGCCCGCTCCTCTTCTCAGGATCCAGCCGTCATTCCAAAACGTCTCAGCTTCACCGGCTTCTCCCAGTTTTAATCTCTCCTCATCTACTCCAGCTCAAGCTTTCGGTAGGCGTTTCGTTCCTCCCGCCGCCGCTACAGTCTCTCCACATCTCAGGTCAAATATTATCCAAGGTAAGGACATCAACCTGGCTTCTTTACTTCTCCCTTCGCCTGCTGCCGACAGGAAAATGGTGGAATGCGGTGACGTGGCAGTGCTCCTTAAAACTTCCGATCCACGCTTGCAACGCAATCTTTCGTTCGGAGAGTTCGTAATTGCATTCAGCATTTACAGGGACACTCTATGCCAAGTTTTTCCAGATAGGAGGGAAGAGTTAGACCTCTATCTATCCATGATGGCAGACTTTAATCAAAGGTATGGGGGCACCTTATTCTATGAGTATCATAAATCCTTTTCCGCTAAATCCGCGTCTTGCATTACACTCTACAATTCAAGACTCGACTGGTCCATCACGGATACTGAATTGCTAGTTCGCCATTTCGGCGGTCAAAGAAGTTTGTCGTGTTCTATATGCAGCGCTCACGGACACTCAGCTGCTTTCTGCCCGAAAGCTTTTCCTAGCCGCGATCAGGCCGCTGTCCGCGGTACTGAAAATGTAAGACGCAGCTCCTCCAGCAGAGGACGCCCCGCTGAAACATTTAACGACAATCCTATTTGCAATCAGTTTAACGAAGCTGTGTGTACATTTAATAACTGTCGTTTCGCTCATATTTGCAGCTTGTGCAAAGACCCACACCCGAAATCAGTCTGCCCACGCCGATACAAACCTCAAACCACAAGGAAAGCCCAGTTTCAGAAGAAATTCTGAGCAAACATCCGTCCACACCTATCAACATTTCAAACCTCTCTAGCTACCTCTCTTCTCACCCCGATCCATCTTTCGTCGATTATCTCATCACCGGCTTGTCTCAAGGGTTTAGGGTGGGAATTCTCTCACAACTCACTTCATCCTTTTCAGCTAAAAACTTGCAATCAGCTATGAACGAGCCCGACGTTGTTTTTACACTGCTCGAGAAAGAAGTCAATAAAGGCTATGTTATCGGCCCTTTCGCCTTCCCTCCTTTTGCCCCCTTCAGGATTAACTCTATTGGCGTCGCTACCCGAAAATACTCTGGTAAAAAACGTCTCATTTTTGACATGTCTTCTCCCCATTCCAGCAAAATTCTAAGCGTTAATGATGCATTCCCCTCGAACCATTCTCCCTTCATTACGCTTCGGTGGACAACGCTATTCAGTTAATCAAGCTAGCTGGCCATGGTGCTTGGCTGGCTAAAGCAGACATAACAGACGCTTTTAAAACCATGCCAATACACCCTGCTGACTGGCCACTTTTCGGCGTTAAATGGGATTCAAAATTCTATTTTGCAGTAAGGCTCACTTTCGGGTGTAGGAGCAGCCCTCATATCTTCAATAGTCTGTCGGAAGCTTTGTGTTGGATCCTGCTGAACGTCTGCAAACTCCCGTTCGTTTTGCATTTACTTGACGATTTCTTGCTTATCGATTTCCCTTCTCCTCATTCTTCCGTCCTCGATATCTTAAAGCAGGTTTTCAGTGACGTCGGCGTTCCCCTCTCTTCAGAGAAAACTCTGGGCCCCTCCACTAATCTCGAATTTTTAGGTATCTCCCTCGATACGGTTAAGATGCAAGCTTCTCTTCCCCTAGAAAAGCTTATAAGAATCCGATCTTTCCTGGAAAAATTTTCCTCTCTTCCAGTCGTCTCGAAGCGCGATCTATTGTCCCTCTTGGGCCACCTAAATTTCGCGATGAGCATCATCCCGCAAGGCAGGGCTTTCATTTCGCGTCTATTAACAGCTGCACATTCCGTGCCCGAACTTAGTAATCCGGTTCAGTTAGACGAAGGTTGTCGGTCCGATATTACATTCTGGTCTCGCTTACTAAATGATTGGAACGGCATTTCTTTTTTCTATAACGAGAACTTCGAATCATCCGCAGATTTACATTTATTCACCGATGCCGCTCCGTCCGTCGGGTTCGGGGGATTTTTCCAAGGGCACTGGTTCGCAGAGAGATGGCCGAATGATTTTCCTAGTTCTACATCTAGTTCACTCTCTTCAGCGCTATACGAACTCTATCCTCTAGTCGTAGCCAGCGTAATCTGGGGTCCTGAGTGGTCTAGGAAACGCATTCTTATGTTTTGCGATAACGAAGCCACCGTAGCTATTATTAATAAAGGCAGATCATCTTGCCTGATGATCATGCCTTTTCTGCGTCGCTTAATTTGGCAGTCAGTCATCCACAACTTCATTATTAAAGCTGCTCACATACCTGGCCATTTCAATGTTGTCGCTGACGCTCTATCTCGCTTTCGTTTTCAGACCTTCAGACGGCTCTGCTCCGCAGCCAACAAGGATCCAACACCCTGCCCTCCCCTGTCAGCCACAACGTTATACTAGAAGATTTGCTTTGCTCAGCCAGACTTTACATGTCTAAAGGCGTTGCTCCATCGACTCTCAAAGCTTATACTTCTGCCTGGTATTCGTTTTCAATGTTTTGTTTAGCCTTTCAACTTCCTTTATTCCCTATTTTGATTTCGACAGTTTGCTCCTTTCTCGCGTTTAATTTCGACAAACGAAATTTAAAAATCTCTTCCATTCGTAGATTACTCGCAGGTGTTCAATTCTACGCCAAATATTATAACCCCGATTCTCCTAGCCTATTCACCGCTACTCCTATTCGCCTCATGCTCAAAGGTATGGCTAAAACTTCTATCGTGTCCCCTGACAAAAGGCTGCCTTTGACGTTACCATTAATTCATAGGTTAATCATTGCAGTTCGCAACGGCCTCTTTTCCAAATATATCAACACTCTGCTAGAAGCAGTATTTCTTACAGCTTTCTACGGCTTTATGCGTCCAGGAGAATTTACTTCACCAACCAATACATTCGATCCAGCACGCGGCCTTTCCTTTTCAGACTTACAATTCTTTCCTAATTTTTTCACACTCTTTCTTAAACATTCCAAGAATGACTCTAAAGGCTCTGGCATTACTTTAACTATCTCTAAAATCAGTAGCGATTTCTGCCCCTTCTCCTCTATGACTAAATTCCTAAAAATCCGTCTCAGACATTCTGCTAGTTCTCCCCTCTTCATTCTACCCAACGGAGCACCTCTCTCTCAAAACCGGTTCAAGTTCCATCTCAACTCCGTTCTCAAAAGCTGCAGCTTATCTCCTTCTCAATTCACCGGACATTCCTTCAGAATTGGAGCTGCCACTACAGCAGCCGAGCGCGGCATCTCTACAGCAGCTATCAAAATCTTGGGCAGGTGGTCCTCCTCGGCTTTCGAGTCCTACATAAGACCAGATTTAAAATCCATCCTCGAAGCCCAGCAAGCTCTCCAGTCTTGATCTAGGTAAATTCCTATTTATCTACTGGTGGTGGTGTTTTTGCCAAAGCAGATTGGCATTCTATGATCGTATGGCTAGCTACTAAACCAAGATGGCCGTGGGTTTCACGTCTGTTTAAACAGTTGTTACATGTTATGGTTTCAAGTGGCTGCGGCCCAAGTGTACTACCAAAGTGGCTGTGGCCCACGTGTTCTATCAAAGGACGGCCTGCGGCCTATGTGTCCTCTCAAAAGATGGCCTGCGGCCTACGTGCTCTATCAAAGGACGGCCTGCGGCCTATGTGTCCTCTCAAAAGATGGCCTGCGGCCTATGTGTTCTATCAAGGACGGCCTGCGGCCATGTGTTCTATCAAAGGACGGCTGTGGCCATGTGTCCTATCAAAAGATGGCCTGTGGCCCATGTGTTTTATCAAAAGATGGCCTGTGGCCCATGCGTTTTATCAAAAGACGGCCTGTGGCCCATGTGTCCTATCAAAAGATGGCCTGTGGCCCATGTGTCCTATCAAAAGATGGCCTGTGGCCCATGTGTCCTATCAAAAGATGGCCTGTGGCCCATGCGTTCTATCAAAAGATGGCCTGGGGCCCATGTGTTCTTTCAAAAGATGGCCTGTGGCCCATGTGTTCTATCAAAAGACGGCTCGTGCTCATAGGTCCATCTAAAGGCGGTTCTGTTTTATGCGTGCAACCAAGGATACCAGCAGCATATGTCCATGTATCTCGAAAGTTGATATATATTTTCTTATTATAAATAATAATAATATGTTAGAACCACGACGGCAGTGGCTTATTCGATATAATCAAGGATGGTACTCGTCTAAATCTAACATTCTTTTTTTTTTTTTTTTTTTTTTTTTTCTCTCTCTCTCTCTCTTCCTTTCTCATCTATGTTAGGAACTTCAGGATTCACGGCCGGTGAGTTAATGAAAAAAAATATATATATATAAAAAATAAAAAATAAAAAAAATAAATAACTTTTTTTTTTTTGGGGGTGGGCCCCGTTCCGGCGGATCCTTAATTCCACCTATCTTTGGGGGTGAGCGGCGCCCCCGCCTTCGTCTTCAGGCGGGACTCGCAGATTCAGTACCCTCTGAATGCGAGTTATGAACGGGGCCTACGCCAAAGAACCTGATTGCTTGCTGAGCTCCTAAATAAATGTTATTGTTACAGTATTAATTCTCCCGAGTCTTTCTGGTAGAAATGAAGCTAGCGCAAGTTCTGCCAGGAAGACTCAATCGTTCGCGTCATTAATTACCTCCTCATCTATCCAATTATATCACTTACTGTAGCTTAAAAGGGCAGCGCTTACACATGTCTGAGTTCGCAGATGCTGTCACTCCAGTACCTCCCTCCTCCCCGCCTCCACCAAGATGGGATCTTTCCTCCAACTCCTCTACTCAACCAAGCTGGGTCCTCCCTCTATCAACCCCAACACCATCAGTCAGGCTACCCCTTCCATCCTGAAGACTTCAGATGTCTTTTCCTCCATCCACCCCACCACCACCAGATGGCCCCTTTTCTTACTCCGCCGGGGGGTGAGCGGCGCCCCCGCCTTCGTCTTCAGGCGGGACTCGCAGATTCAGTACCCTCTGAATGCGAGTTATGAACGGGGCCTACGCCAAAGAACCTGATTGCTTGCTGAGCTCCTAAATAAATGTTATTGTTACAGTATTAATTCTCCCGAGTCTTTCTGGTAGAACTAAAACTGAACATTTGGAAAACGTTCATAGAACAAAACAATTTGTTTGCTGGGAAGTAACTTTGCAACTACATTTCAACTTATTATACTACTAACCCTAACCCCAACAGACTAGCGGCAGCCGGTAACCTCTAAGAGGCTGAGTAGAGGGAGTAAAAGTTTACGCGTTTCCACTGCAGCTCCAGGTGGTTTATTGTAACATTGAAACAAACAGCAACTTGATGAATGATGACAGTAAAATAACCAAAAAAGCAATGAAATTAAATGAAAACGGTCAACAGAAAGCATCTCAGCTACTCACCCCCTTCCTACTTGCTAACCAAACGCAAACTAACAGGTAATATGCACCTATACCAACTGGCGAAACAAACTGAAAGTAAAAATTTCTAAATAAAAGACATCAACCCAAACCTGGCACCTACACTCCAGCCCCTGATTATTACACCCCAAAACTGTAATAATCATAACAATACAACACAATCACGCAAGTTATACATCACTGAATATTTACCTGCATACATAGAAATCGCTAAATCTTATTTCACAAATAAACAATGTATACACAAATATGTATTAAATGTCCAATTCTTCAATGTGTGAACAGTGTCCGTAATCAACTGAAGTAAACATGTCAATCAAACGGTCTTTAGTCAAAGTCTTCAGTAAGTCATTTGAGAGCTCTCATAAGTCAGTCAGTCAATTAGTCAGTCGGTCATAGAATAGTTAAAAGTCCTCCGTTTCAAGAAGGCAAACTTTAGTAATGGGTCTGGTCAAGCAGGAACTCTTTGATTCTTACTCTTTGATTCCCCTTTTATCCTGTGTGATCTGAATAATCTTGCCCATTATCCATGAACTCATTGGAGCAGTATCATCCACTACTAGCACAATATCTCCCACTTCAAAATTGCGTTTCTTCAACAGCCACTTCTGGCGTTCTTGTAGTTGAAGTAGGTACTCCCCGATCCATCTCTTCCAAAATAGATCTGCCATGTATTGGACCAACGTCGTCATGAATACGGCACGCCATCCCTTTTAAACAGTCCAGGTGGTAAAGACGGCTGTGTTTTCAAGAGGAGGAGATAGTTAGGAGTAAGAGCTTCCAAATAATTAACATCCATAGATGCTCTGGATATTGGATGTTTATTAAGGACTGATTCAACTTCACAGAGAAGTACATGTATCCGTTTAGACAATGGCCGCCTCTGCGACCTTCGTAAAGACTCGGGGCGACAGGGCCAGCCCGAAGGGTAGGACGTTGTACTGATACGCTCGACCCTCGAACGCGAAGCGCAGGAATGGCCTGTGTCCAAACTTTGTCCTTTAAGGATAGAATTTAAAATCTTTCTTATGGACCTTATAAGCCGTTCCCAAATTCCTCCAAAGTACGAACCAGCCGAGGGATTAAAGTTCCACTTAATTCCCTTCTGAAGCAGAAATGAATTGATCTGATTATGATTCCAGTTTTTTATAGCATCCTGCAGTTCACGTTGGCCACCAACAAAGTTTGTACCATTGTCTAAACGGATCTCGACAAATTGTCCTCGATGTGCAATAAATCTTCTTAATGCATGGATGAAAGAGTCCGACTGTGCGTCCGAATGATTACACCGTATTTTATTTCTGCATCCTCCTTTTGAATGGCACTGAAAATTGTGTATGGATATGGAGCAAGCCCGAGCGGCGTTACTGCGGCTGCCATATGCCCCAGGAGCCTCTGAAAAAGTTTCAGTGGGACCACTGTTCTGCTCTTGACAGTATTCAGGCATTTCAGCACCGACCGGACACGTTCCTCTGTAAGGCGTGCCGTCTGTTGGACCGAGTCCAGCTCCATACCGAGAAAATTAGGGAAAAGAAAGGCACTGGGGCGGCAGGCCGAGAACCAACACGACCCGTCCCGAGAAACCAATCCTCCAACCGAGACTGAGTGGGACACGGTGGAGGACTCCACTCGAGCCCGACAGCCTCGGCGGCCCGTTTCAGCATAGCTGACATCTGTGGATCAGCCAAGTCGTCATCTCCAGAGCTCAGCTCACCCTCCGATGCTGAAATCATCATCCTGTCCTCTGGAGGGACCCCGAATGAAACGTCAGGTCGGTCCATTACAGAGGGACCAGCGCGCTCAACGGGGGACTACACTGGCTGCGGTGTGATGGAGGGGTGAGGAGCCCACAGGGAATGGTTACCGGGCGGGTATTCCATCACTATCCTCCGATCACCCATCCCACATGGCACCCTAGGGTGGGGCATGGTATTGGGGACTCCACTTTCGCGAACGAAGGCGAATCTCGATCTCAATAAAGTCGTTATTTTTGTTTGTTTTAGCGCACAAAAAGTATTCTCGTCGCTTTATAAACTTAAGATTGAGCCACTGGAGTCACTTGGACTATATTAACGATCTCTTTAATAACTTTTCTGGGCCAGCAAGTTTCAGTCCCTTAGAAGCCTATGGAGGAGTTAGACAGCTCTCAGATTTAATCAAAAATATCTTAATTTGTGTTCCGAAGATGAACGAAGGTCTTACGGGGTTGGAACAACATGAGGGTGAGTAATTACTGACATAATTTTCATTTTTGGGTGAACTATCCCTTTAACCTGATGAAACATCAATTCTATGTCAGCCATCATGGCAACATACTCCATTCTGAATCGTACAAGAACACTCACCAGTGGACTTGCTAAATCTGTTTTTTAGGATGATACACACCATGGTGAGGTATGTACAATAAGCGTCCATCAAGTCGTTCCAGTTCAGCTGTGGGAAACTTTTCAGCATGGCCTTTAGTGATGACACTCTCCATAAAGGTAGTATAGTCAGCATGAAAAGAAGCATTTCTTTGAAGCCTTCTTTTAAGTTTCAGAGCAAGGTTGTTCCACGATTGCTCTATTCCTTGGCATGACTACCTTTTCATTTCCAGTGGTCAGTCTTGCTGACTGTGAAACAAAATCCATGAATTGATGATCTTACTTTGACAATCCTTGCTGTTCCTCTTGAACACATTCAGGAAAGTCACCCTTGAACTGTTGCTCCCACAACTCATCCAGTTTTATAACTGTAATCCTATTGACAAGTCATGTGATGATGTTCCTCAACAGCATACTCTTCCTGTCGCTTGATTGGTCCATTAACTGCCCATCCAAACATGGTTTTAATGGCGTACGGGCCACTGTCTTGACAGCGAATAATGTGCCATGGCTCCAAAGCCTCTGGCACATTAGCACCAATCAACAACTCCACATCAGCATTAATTGAAGGCAAACATATATGACTTAAATGAGGCCAACAAGCAAGATCATTTTGTGTGGCGATGTTGGGTTTACTTACAGGCATGGTCTTCTGAGTGTAAACCTCTGGTAAAGCAGAGTAGTGCTCTTGATTCAATCCTGACATTTCCAGATCATTCAGAACATAACAGCAAACAGTTCTGACTCATGGTTCTCATTAGGATGTTAATTTTCTTTGCGGAGAGATTGAGCTTGGACATCAAACTCCCTGTCCAGAAAGATGTAGAGCTCCCAGAATCAAGAAAAGCATAGGTGGTCACAACTTTACTCCTTTTGTTTGATTTCACACATTCAAGAACGAAAGACAATGCACAATTTTCTTTACCAGCCCCAGTAAGAGCACTGGACTGCAGCGAGATCAAAGCACTTCCCACTGTTGACTTGGACTCATCTTTATACTGAATGCCCTTTTTCTCTGATGGAAAAATATGAAGAAGACTTGGGTGTTTGAGTTGACATTATCTTACATATGCTTCTCTCTTTACAATCACGGCTGAAATGTCCTGTACACAAGCAATCGAAACAAATCCCCTTTTTCTTCAGAAAATTCATATTTTTTGCATGAGCTCTTTCAACAAGCCTTTTACAGAAGTCCAAAGCATGTGCTCCATCACAGAAGAGACAGGTTTTATTCACAGCCTTCCCACCACACTCCTTTGCACCAGTTGCAGTGACTTTGGTAGCAAAACTACTACTAGGTTTCAAATGAGGCAATTTGTTATTAAGGTTTCTCCCTCAATTAGGCAGAACATCTTGAATGTTTCCGAATACCGGATCTGTGACTTTTCACCTGACTTTCTATGAAGTCCACAATGTCAGAAAAGCAAGCTGTATGGTTACGTCATTCCTGTAAATGATATGCCACCATTCTCCAGCTTTCTCTGAGGGGAAGATTTACAAGAACAATTTGCATATTAATACTCTACTAATACTCCAATGAGAGTTAGTTGACAGGTGCAATGCTACTTATAATCAACAGCATGTCTAAATGGGGACCATTGCTTATTATAACCAACGCTCACTGTAACATTTTTATTATATCTATATTTTTGCAAAACTCCAAAACCTTTCACCCTGTTCCTTGCACACAATTTTATTTTGTAACTTCAAAGCACTTTTAGTGCAGGGCCTGCAAGCAAATGCATTTTAATATTTCCATCAGTTCATAAACAACTCTATATGGTTTTCTGATGCAGCAAAATTGCTTCGCTCAGTTGGTACAGCGTTGCACTTATGATGCAGAGATACTCAGGTAGGAGTCCTGTGCAACTCGATAAATGAGCTTGAAGTGTCCTAGAAACATTTAAGATAAACATTTTCAATGTCTTGCAAAATATTCTGTTTGTGTTTTATTGAGAATTAAGCAGAATGAAGGTCATTCATCTCTCTTCAGTCATCATTAAATCACACAGGTCTGTTTCTGTTCATATGAGTGATTTTTTTTTATTCATACATTTGTCATTTTGAAATAGTGATGCTATCAGAGTTATTTTCTCATAAGGCCTCTAAGTGTCAGTGCTTAATAGTACAATAATAAGCACTAAAAATATTGTACCTAAACAGTCCCTTAGTGACTGTACATTATTAATATTCATGTTCTGGCATGTTTATGTTGCTCAAGGAATTTATTCCTTGAAAACAAAATATAGCAAAAAAATAATTGCAGTAATCAAATAGTATTTTGCATTTGTTAATTTAGCAGATGCATTTATCCAAAACAACTTATAAATTATAATAATACAAGCAATTGTGATATGGACACAGTTTCAGGACCATATTTTGGATTTTCTGAGTGTACTAACATACTTTACTCTTAAAGAGACAGATCACCTAAAGAAAATAATATTTCTGTATATTCTCAATAAACACAAGAAGCAATAAACACAGGGGCCAAAAAATGTCATAGAGAATTAACAGCACAGTCCAGATTTATAGTAAAGCAGAGTTTAGAAATGCAAATCATGTTTTTCACCTGTTATGATATTCAACAGTTTCTCACATGGCCTCTAGATGACATGTCTCTAACAGCCTCTTAGTGACAATGATATACACGCACATAATTTTATGATAAAAAAAAATGTTCTGGCTATTTGTTGCTTTTACAGTATCATTGCTGTATTTTCAATAGTATCTTGCTGTATAAACGCATACAGAATTCACAGTAATCACTTTAACATAGTTAATTTTGCAGATGCAGTTTATGCAGCAACTTACAAATGGAAAATACAAGCAAGTGTGATGATAGAAAAATGTTGCAGTTAAGATTCATACAATATTGCAATTATGATCAATGATAATACAGGATAACATCACATGAAGGACATACTTTTGAACGAAGCAGAAACATTTTAGGATCCTATTTTCAGATTTTCAGTGTCAGCATCATTTGAGATGAGGCATTATTTGTGATTGTTAAAATATTTTAAAATCTAGCCATGTATAGCAGAGCTTCTTGTTTTTCTTCTTCTGCTCTCTTCTTGATGTTTTCAAGTATTTCAGCTTTTACAGGCTCATTAATTTCCTTCAGCTTCTCAATCAGAAAATCAATGTGCAGAAGTGTGTTCAGAGAAACAGTGTTGAGTGCGATCATCTGCAGAGTTTCCACACAGTCAAAAGCTTCAAACACCAGCTTTATTTTCTCTTTCTCTAGTTCTTGCAGTTCTTCTTCCAGCTTCTGGACCAGAGACTCACTGCCTTTAATCAGCACAACATATTTCTTCTTTAACTCTTCATATGTCCTCTTCTCATTCTTTGCCTTTGGTACATATATTTTTGCTTCTTTGACGTGTTTGCTGTAGTGGCATTTATTTGTACACACTGTACAGTGATAATCTTTCATCACTTCGCACCACGAGAGATCTCTGACCCACCAGCATCCTGGATAATGACAGTTCTCCTCACAGAAGGTGCAGCATGTGGCCTCACTGGCTACAGAAGGATCAATATCAACCCTTTCTTTATAGGCCACTTCAACTTCATACTCAAAGTTTTTATTTTCTTCTACATCTTTCTTGTTCTGCTTCAGAGCTTCTTGAGTTTGTTTCAGCTCATTTTGCTTTAGTTCTGTCATGTGAACACGTTCTTTTAGATTAGAGACATTTGCCTCCAACTGCTTCTGTTGTTGTAACACATCTCGAGTCATCTTCAGGGTTTTTGGTTTTACACTCTTAAGAAACTTGAACAATCCAGCCATTCCTCTAAAACTGCGAATCCATGATTGATTCCGCCTCTGTTCATGATCTTCATTATCATATTCTTCATATTCTTCATCAGCAGCTTCTGACTGACAGTTATTAAACAGGAAAAACACTGGCTGATTCTTGTCATTCACTGCACACTTGATTTTAGCATCTTTAACAGCCGTCAGGACATTTTTAGGTTGAGCTCCATCTGAGTGTGTGAAGAGCAAGATGATGTTTTCAGCAGTATCTCTTCCAAATAAAGACTGAACAGAATCAAATATGTATATTTGTCTGTCAGAGAGTCGATTTTGTTGTACCATAATCACCAGACAAACAGCATCTATTTCATGAACACTTTCTTCAGATGTAAATAAACTCAGCAAACTCTCAGCGATCTGTTTATCAAGATTAACTCCACGAGTGTCTCCATACCCTGGTGTGTCGATGATTGTTAAATCGATTGGATTCTCTTCTGGATAAAAGCCATAAACAGTGATGCTGGAGGTCTGACTGTGAGTTGATGTTAAACTCTGATCATCTGTGATCTCAAACCAAACCTTGTCTTCTCTCTGAACACCCAACATGTAGTTGATCATCGCATTGACCAGGGTTGTTTTTCCTGTTCCTGTTTCTCCCACCATCAGAATGGTTTTATGGGGTTTGTTTCTGTCTCTCTCTCCAAAGGTCATTTTTCTATATAGTTCAGATTCACCCATGTTGTCTGACTTTTTTATCAGACGATATCGAGCAGGATTTCCATCTTCAATTATGATGCTGTTCTTGATGAGATCATTTATGTTCTGTAAAAATACAACAATAATTATGGTCATGTGTTATATTTTTAAATGATAAAATTATGAAATGTGCACCAACATCCCTGTTAACAATAAAGTTTCTTTGACATAACTCAACCAAGAAAATGTAAGCATTTTACATTTAGTTTTTTATTCTGTTTACTCCAAAAGAAATATACATATTAATGGGGTCATATGATGATTTTGAATGTTTTTCTTTCCTTTAAGGGACCGTTCGGTATTTATGGAAGGGGCCACCGGAGGAAAATAGGGGAGGGTCATGTCTTTTTATTCTTTGTTGAGGGGAGGGTCATCCAACTTTTTTTAGTCTAGGGGGAGGGTCACCCAACTTTTATATTCATTAAAACAGCAACATTTCAAAGTGGCTTGTTTGGTGCTATTTTTTTTTTTTTTTCATTTAGCTCCATGTTGATCTCGCGTTATCAGCCCCCCTTCGATATCAGATGGGTCTGACCCAACAAAAATCCAGTTTGGCGCTGTTTGACAGTGTGCGCTTCAGTTCGCGCTTAGAAAAAGTGCAGCATCATGTCAGAACAGAATGCCAAAGAAATGTTTACCCGGCAAAGTGTTTAACTTTTAGGTGGCAAAATATTTTTTTGTAATTCTATAAATTACACCGTGCAAACCAAAATATCCCAACGGATGAATAAAGATCGGCCTCCACAGAATTTTTTTTTATTATTATTATTATTATTTTATTTTTCGTGTTTGCATTTATGTGAAAAAAAAAATGTTACAGACGTGACAGTTCTCCATTACGCACGGACATGACTGCTCTGAAGCAACTTTAAAAATTGCACAGAGACCTCAAACAGAAAGCACAAAGCCTTTCTTTAAAGCCCATGTTGCAGGTTTTTTTTTATTTTTTTTTATTAATATAACCTTGTATGAAAATACCATATGAAAAGTAAATGCAGGATTAAAAATTGTTTTGCAAGACATAAGGGCACAAATTTAATAGAAAACGTGACAGTTTCCTTGACCGTGTTGAAAAAACGCTTTTTTTCACCATCGCGTCATATGACGCCACATGAGGTAGTCGTTTGGCTCTGCGTTCGCGCTCAGTGCAGAGATAGGTTGGTATTCAGTTGGAGCGGTCATGATTCAGTGTGTTTTCGGTGCTTATTGTATTTCAATTAATCATCGTCGTGGTAAATGATTGTGAATTATGGCCTGTCAGGACATCGAGTCCACAGGTTTCCGAATAAAAGGACGGTGCGATCTTCCGTGCCTATGTGCGTTTTGTGCCGGGTAAGAGACGGGACTTCACTTCTGCTTCTGCTTTGAAAAACGCGGTAGTGTGTAGCGTTCACCATAGACCGGATGATTATAATCCCGGCGATATGTGGACACTGTCCCGGCTCCTTCATCGGGTCGCCCGCGGTGACGGTCCGCCATCAGCATGTGGTTCGGCCGCCGGCGGGAAACATGACGCTCACGGATCCGTCAGACATTGTACATCTGTTTTACAAAATGTGCCTTGTCTTAATTTAATTAATTAACATATCCTACATAAACTTGTAATGTACTGCATTTATGTGTTTGTTATTAGTCTGCAGAAGACACTATTATTATTATTATTATAAATATAATATATTATGTTCTATAATTCATTTTCAATCTGTAAAAACCGACTTTAATGTTTGTGTTGGCTGTTTCTACATATAAAGTTTTTGTACAGTAAGACAGTTGTGATTGTGATCATTTTTTTTATTCATCGTCACCAAATGGGTCAATTCAAAGCCTTTATAAAGTCCCCCTTCCTCTGGAAACTGTCTCCTAATGGCTGACACACATAACACATGCAGGTAAGGGTCTAAGTACTAGCTTTGCTATTGCCTGATACATGATGATAATAATCTGTACAGTATTATGATCTGAGCATAGTGTTGTACATATCGTCGGCTAACGTGAATACATCTATAAGCTAACACTGTTCTCTCGCCCTGTTCTCCTCACACCACAACTCACAGTTGTTCTGTCTAACCCTGGCCTGTCCTTCTCACTTGGCTTAATTTCAGGCTCATAATTATATGATATCATCATATATATGAATTATATATACGTTATATATATATATATATATATATATATATATATCATACGACATACGAGTAAACATTTAGACTACAATTCCCCCAGCTTTCCGAGCTGTCATGGCGATCCATTGCTTTCCTATTGTTTACTTTGACCGCTCTACCTCATGTTACGTCACTTCCGGTTCGGCGGTTTTCAAATGCGGAAGTAAAAATTTCTCACAAAAACGACTCCAGAAGCCTAAATAGCGTTTTATAAGTATATGTTTATATTTAAATATAGTTCCTACATTATTTTTCTATACATTGGCTTACTGGGTACTCTAACCTGCAACATGGGCTTTAATTTTAATCAATGTTTCATCTGGATTTAATAAATAAGAAGTAGTCTAAATATAGTAGAAAATAGATAATCATGACACGGAGGCGCGGGCGAGTGAACTGGACTCTTGTCTCATAAATGAACCGAGACTCAGCGTAAGGTATACTTGTCTCACAGACCTGAGAAATATATAGAAAGCTTGAAATGTCTACTTTTAACCATGCAGAACAATTCAAAACGAAGGAAAACAGACTGCTTTCTCCTGCATTTCTCTCTGGCGCGTTCTGAGAAGATCGCGACGTATCGTCAACTTCATCTTTGCAGTCGACACAGAAAACACTTGTTTATTAAAAACAATTAAAATGTCTAGCTATATATGACATATATAATCATTACTTTTGCCGGTTCTTTGTGACAGCTTTTAGATGCTTTATTCGCAACGCCACCCACATGTTGAACGAGTCACACCGCATCAGCACCGAAAACTGGAAAAAAAAAAATTTCAAATCTAAAATAAAAAATCGTGATACGAACCGAATCGTAGGTTTGGTCTATCGTTACAGCCAGATGAGAAAGCAAGAGTTTATGGTTTAAAAAACAAACAAACAATGGCTATCTGAACATCTTTGCCAAGCGCAAACCAGTACAGAATTAGGCTAATCAATAAATTATTGGGGAGGGTCATGCCTTTTTTCACAATCATTTTGGAGGGTCATATAAAAAATTATTGCTGGCGAAGGGAGGGTCATGTCTTTTTTGACAACAGATCTCAAAAGTCCTCCGGTGGCCCCTTAAATAAATAACGAACAGTCCCTAATGTGTTAATTTTCTGTTTGTGCATTCATGCGATCTGTAAAGTTACAAAGCGATTTATTCTATCCAACAGAGAACGCTGTTCCAGACCAGCCTAAAAGGCCTTGATTGAACTTGATATTACTTTCTCAAACATTCACATCACAGTGTGAAATATTAGCATAATGCCGCCCAAAGGCATACGCAATGAAAGAAGACGAGGCTTCAGTGAATTAAAGTGTTGTCGCTGTGTGTTTGGATGCGAAAGTAAAACCTCTTTTGCTTTTAGAGGTTAAGATGTATTCATAAAGCTGTTTCTAAGCAGTACGACCCAAAGGTTTGCTTGTGCACAGCACATTTTATTTAAAGGTCCCATATTGTACACCTTTCTGAAGTTTTATTTTAGGTTTTGATGTCCTTAAGAATATATATTTGCGGTATAAGTACCAAAAAACATTTCAATATATTTTTACAGCTTCTTTCTCAGGAGCTCTGCCAAGAACAGGTCGATTTTGGCCTGTCTAATTAATATTCATGAGCCTCTCTTCTGATTGGCCTGTTGTTTTCTGAGTAACCCACCATTGGTGGGGGTGGAGACTGAAGGCGGTGACTGAGTAGTTTAACATACCTTGACTTTATGGGCCCTATTTTAACGATCTGAAACGCAAGTATCAAGCGCGAAACGCAAGTAACTTTGTGGGCGGATCTCGGGCGCTGTTGCTATTATACCGGCGGGATAAATGACTCTTGTGCCCGACGCAAATCTAAAATGTGTTGGTCTGAAGTCGCTTCATTACTCATAGGTGTGGTTTGGGCATAACATGAAATAAACCAATCAGAGCGACATCTCACATTCCCTTTAAGAGCAGGCGCGCTTGTTCCATGGCGGATTGCTATTATAACGGCGGATTCGCCAGGAGCGGTTCACAGCCGAGGAGACCGACGTTCTCGTCAGGGCCGTAAAACACAGAGAAGTGACATTGGGGATGGAGAAACACACCCAAATTAGCTTCGGTTAAACAGACGTATAATAATTTGGGTAAATGTGTAAGCTAGGTTTATGCCTATTTTTTCACATCTTCATGCATGGACACCACAATGATTTCCCTTGTGTGGAATATTTTTCCTTGTAATAATGTATGGTTTTCTAAAAATGAGAACTGCTGCGTCTGTGTGCAGATGAGAGAAGCAAAGTGTGTGTGCGTTGTGCACACTGACTTTAGACTAGGTTTTTCCTGGTTTGTGGCGGAATTGTTTTCTGGAACTGGAAAATAGCACCAGGGAATGTTTGGGGACACGCCTCCTCTTTTCGCCCCCGGGAGCGCAAGTTCATTCCCTAATTTACTGGCGTCATCTGTGGAGGGAAAAGTCTGCTGTGTGTCGGGTGCAAAATAGGAATGATACCTGCGTCGGTGTACAAAGTCAATTGCGCTGGGTGCAAGATAGGGCCCTATGATTTTATTGGTGTTTTTGTTAAACAAACTTTTGCCATTACAAGAATGAAATCCCTTGTTTTTTTAATCATTACAATAATACCAGCATCATGTAGTGCAAATGTTTAAATGTAATGGATGTATAGCACAGGCTTTCGGAATTGACAAATCTGCAGCCGATCGTTCACATCTGGCATAAGGTCACAACTTAACACAGTAACCAGTTAAACCATAACATCGCCTTCCTGAACCTGGAGAGCACAACACCGGTTAGACTCACCACTGTCACACATTCTGCTCAAGTCGTGCTTTCAAAGTTGGTTCCGATCGATCAGCTTGATCATCTACATTTTCAGCATTATCTGTTATTTTATTATTGCAATAAATATAAATTTGGTTTTCCATGCTTTATTTGTGTTCATAATGATAATGATTAAACTAACCATAAATCATTAAAAACTCACATCAAGAATAAACACATCAATAAGTGTACATTATTGTATGTATTGTATTTATTTTTAATACTTTTAACTGTCCTGTCCATGCACCTTTTAAGACGATGATGTGCGTTTAGTGCCATCACCCGGCCATTATAATGAGTTGAATTCATAAAAGACCATGGCTATTTCTAATGACTTTTGCCTCTGTAAAATTAGGTAGGCCTTATTGGCAACAGCTAGGTAACAACGTTGATAGCTATTCATCAAGTAAGGAATAACTGACGACAGGTCGTTGAATTATTAGAAAATAATCCACACTGAGGTGGTAATGCGGAAATGGTGCAAAGCAGAGTTACACCTCGGGTGTGCATTATTTTCTAATAATTCAACGGCCCAGAGTCAATTATCCCGCTTATACTGCGGTTACCGCACCTCAAAACATTGTTCAGATGATGTATTTCAAGATGTTTGTCAGGTTTTTGTCCATAAAACACTCTTGTGTGTGGGACTACTTTATACCGCATCAAATCCCAAGCCTCCGATTCTACTTTCAAAACGCCATTTTAGAGTAGTGACAGATGCTTGAGCCATTGATAGCAGACCAATGCAGTTATTAAGAGAGAGAAAGAGAAAGAGAGAGAGAGAGAGAGAGAGAGAGAGATTACTCGTGTGTGAATTACCCGAGTCTCAGCTGTGTTCTGCAACAGTGTCTCTGAGGGCCCGTCCACACGGAGACGCGTTTCGCTGTATACGTATACATTTTTTATCGTATAGGTGTTTCGTCCACACGGATCCGGCGTTTTGGGAGACTGAAACCGCTATTTTTTGAAACCGGGTCCCAAATAAATCTGAAAACGACACCCTTGCGGTTTCGTGTGTACAGCCAATCCGTATATTTTGTGAAACGATGATGTCATCACATCACGTGTCGTCTGTGTCACGAGTAACAGCAACAACAATAATGGCGGACTTATATGATTGTATTCGTGCTAAGCCTACTAGCTTTATTACAGCAAAATCTATTGCTTCTCTGCAACTGTGGTGAGCAAAAAGCGATAATCTTTGTCTTCTTCTTCTTGGTTCGTATACAGCGCGCAAGGTTCTGCGCATGCTCAAAGTCTTCTTCTCCGTGTATAGTGTATCTCTGTGGCAGAATTACAGCGCCCCATACTGGTCTGGCATATATACTACACCGGTTTCAGTCGGTTTCAGTGGTTTCGTGTGTACGCAGATATTTCTTGAGACGACGCCGTGTTT
Organism: Leuciscus leuciscus; assembly: GCF_965113295.1. Lineage (NCBI taxonomy): Eukaryota > Metazoa > Chordata > Actinopteri > Cypriniformes > Leuciscidae > Leuciscus > Leuciscus leuciscus. Next base: position 31,678,247 of record NC_138735.1, read on the forward strand.
ACGGAATTTTTTTTTAGAACGAGAAGAAAAAAAAATCGGATCGGGAACGCACCGGCTTCGTGTGGACGTGGCCTAAAAAGTATGTTTATCTGCTTCAAGAACAGCACCGTTATTACCTCGCTAGTGAGAAATTTCATGTAGCTTTTAAGTTGTTAAACTATTTCACTGATAAGAGCAGCTGACAACACTTTTTTTTCGTATATGTGTGTGCGTTTGAGCAGGAGAGAGAGAGTATGTGCCTTTCATTCATAAAACGTAATTTCTGTGGCAAAAAAAAAACATGGAAATAGTTTGTCATTTTTATCCTATTGTTTACTATATTTATTTGATTGGTCAGTGTTGTTGTGGGTTTTGGTTCTTTTGCTGTTGTAGTCTGTAAGGACCTTTGAAATAACTGGAATCGTTTGGCGGAGTGATATGGAACTGTAATGCGGGCTAAACCTGCCTGGAACTACTTTAGCCGTAGTTTCCCTGAAAATAATTGCACACCTTAAAACGTTCATCATCCAATCAGAATCAAGCATTCAACAGCCTAGTAGTATAAGTCAATGTAATGTTATCGCTAAATTGGACTAATTAGGACAGTCATGCTAAAAGCACAGTGGATTTTAAGGCTTTGCATTGGGGGAAAATAATTAAGTGTGTAATAACGACTGCAAATCTTGTATTATTCCAGACAATGTTTTGATGTAAAGTAAATGGAATAAAGGAGTCAGAGTCGACTCCGAAAAACCTGGAATTGAACACCACCAGAGAATGGCTGCGTGTGTTCTCCAATAATGGAACATGTAATCTCAGACAAATCACTAAACTGTTCTAATTAAATTTGTGAATAGCCTAGGACCATGAATCAATCCTCACCTTAGTGTGTTGAAGTGTTTTCTCTCCTTTAATGTTTTCTTTGTGTTTAGGTTTCTCTTTTAAGGACTTCAGTTCCTCCTAAAATTTAAAGTGAAAATCTAAGACACCAGAGATTTCTGTAAAATGCTCATGTATGTAGTAACACAAGCTTTAATCCTCAGAAATAAATCTGTCTTACCTTATATGATGGACCAATTTCACTGATGGGTCTGAAAGTGTGATTGGCGTGTTTCTGTGAGTCTCTGCACACTACACACACAGGCTGATTGTCCTCCAGACAGAAGAGTTTGAGTTTCTCACTGTGTAAACTGCAGATCTCCTCAGATCCTGATGAACGACTCTTATCTCTCTCCTTCAGGAACGACTCACACAAGTTATTTAATGCCATATTAAGAGGAAGAATCTCTCTTGAGGATCTCCTCCTGCAGACTGGACACTCCCGAGTTTTTTCGCTTCTCCAGAACTGTTGAAGACACTCTTTACAGAAACTGTGACTACACGACAGAAGAACAGGAGACTTGAAGATTTCACAGCAGAGAGGACAAGAAAGCTCTTCTGGAAATACATGTCGTGAAGCCATTTTCACCGTCTGAACTCTAGACTTTACTTTCACTTTCTGAACGATCGCTTCAAAAACGAACAACCACGAGAATCACAAAGATCTGCTGTCTGTTCAGAAACAATCTTTGTTCTTCATTGATCGCTGATTCCCTTTTGCTTTTCATCTCTCAAGAGAGAAATTTTACGTAGATAGTCACGACAAAAAAAAAAAAAGGTCTCTTCCTGGTAAATGTAGTAAAATGGACGGGTGCAGTTTCTGATCACGCATGAGTGTGTGGTGCAGTTATGACGTCAGTTTGTAGCATCTCACGTTTCCTCAACAAGAAGCCAATAGGATTTTTCCAAAGGGTTTTGGATTATCGCAAAAAAAAAAAAAAGTTAGTGATACTAACACGTTTTATAAAACATGAACACTCTTTCAGTTTTTATCTAAAAATATTTTCCCAGAAAGTTTGAGTTACGGCATATATATATAGGCAAGCATCATGGAAGCAAATGATGAAAATGTTAGGGGAAAATAAATGGTGGTTGATTATTAGTCAGTACGGAAGAGGATTAGGGCCAGGCAATAATAAAAAAATAAAACCATCTCGAGATTAAAGTCATTATAATGCGAGATTAAACTCGTTAAATTTCGAGAAAAAAAGTCGAAATACAATCTTGAGAATAAACTAATTAAATATCGAGAATAAAGTCGTTGTGTTGCGAGAAAAAACTCGTTAAATTTCGAGAAAAAAGTCGAAATACAATCTTGAGAATAAACTCATTAAATATCGAGAATAAAGTCGCTGTGTTTCGAGAAAAAACTCGTTAAATTTCGAGAAAAAAGTCGAAATACAATCTTGAGAATAAACTCATTAAATATCGAGAATAAAGTCGTTGTGTTTCGAGAAAAAACTCGTTAAATTTCGAGAAAAAAGGTCGAAATGAAATGTAGAGAATAACGCATTCGATAAGTATTCATTGCATAGCCTACTGATATCAACCTCATCGAGGTTTCATGGTTTCCCAGGATACCATAAGACGCATTATTAATCGTTGTTGGTGTATGCCTCCATCCACATAATGTAACGACTGTAACCATCTATACAGCCATTAATGGCAATGCCGTACGATTTTTAATTTATCATAGCTGTCCATATGGCAGAGTGCATTTGGGCCAGTCTCCTTCGTCGAAATTCCACACCTTGAGGATCAACAAGTTTAATAATGCGTCTTATGGTATCCTGGGAAACCACGAAACCTCGTATTTCATGTTGGACAAAAGCGAGTACATCGCGCAAATTGGACTGATTTTTTCTTCTAAAAAGACCTAGCCGACCTAGACCTAAGAATGTTCTATTCTTTGTTACTGAAAGAAAGTCTAAAATATAGCTTGACTAAGTGATCCAACTCTGCCATGTCCTCTATCAGTAGGCTATGAACACTGATCGAATGCGTTATTCTCTACATTTCATTTCGACTTTTTTTCTCGAAACACGACGACTTTATTCTCGAAATTTAATGAGTTTATTCTCAAGACTGCATTTCGAGTTTTTTTTCTCGAAATTTAACGAGTTTTTTCTCGAAACACAACGACTTTATTCTCGAAATGTAATGAGTTTATTCTCAAGATTGTATTTCGACTTTTTTCTCGAAATTTAACGAGTTTTTTCTCGAAACAGAACGACTTTATTCTCGATATTTAATGAGTTTATTCTCAAGATTGTATTTCGACTTTTTTTCTCGAAATGTAACGAGTTTAATCTCGCATTATAATGACTTTAATCTCGAGATGGTTTTATTTTTTTTATTATTGCTTGGCCCTAATCCTCTTCCGTAAGTCAGTGCTAGGTTCGTCAGTTTTGGAATATAAAGAAATTAAAGTTTGTGTGAGTATTTGACTGACCAGAAGAGGGCAGCACAGACTGACATTTCACACAAAGTCAAACTACAGTTTTGTAAATGATATTCATTTGATCAAAATCTTTCAAATAACATGGAGATTAATTTGATGAAAAAACTTTCGAGAATACGAACTGGCTCATTCCTGAATCTTTTCAACTCTGTAACTTGGAAAACTGAATTGATTTTGTGTTGTAGTTTTCAGAAGTCTTTGCATTTTAGTGTATATCAGACTTCAAAAATCTGCTTCAACTTCATTAATTATTTAATGCACGTATTTAATGACAAGAAAATTAACTGGATGTTCATAAAGAGTTATAGTTAGTCTCAGTGAAACAGTTATCTTAAACGAGGACTTCAACCTGAAGAACCACTAAAAACAATATTCACCAATTAATAATACTGATCCTTACTGATGTTTGTGCTGTTGTTTTCCTGCCAAAAATGATGCCACTTCCTGCAGGATGATGTCATTACAAAACTGGATTTGTCTAAAGGGATTGAATGATGCAAAGTACATTAATTACCAGTTAAAATTATATTCCAAAAGAAAACATTTTTGTTTTAAAAAACAATGCAGATTTAGATGGACATATAGCCTTCTTTATGTTAGAAGTGCAGATAAAAATGTACATAAACTCAAAGTGAATTATTAAAAGCAGTAGCGGTTTTAGGCACGGGCGAACCCGTGATTTTGGGGGGGGCGGCACCGCCGGCACGAGCAGAAAAAATAAAATAAAATCTGCGCCGCGAAGCGGTTTTCTATTATCTATCATTTCATTGTGTGGGGAATTGCCAAATTTGCGCCCCCTGCTGCTGCAGGCGCCCCTGCTTGCTGAGAAGATGCCGTGCACAGAAGCTGTTTGTTTGAGAAGGGGAAAGGGGAGGGGGCGCGGAGGCGCGGGCGCGGATGACAGTTCACCTCTGGGTCTCTCCCAAATGGAACGGACAAGGGGGAGGGGGGGGGGGATCCATATAGTTATCGAAGTTATCAGTCACACCTCGACTTTCTTCCAGATAACGCACATTTCATTCATAATATTATAAATACGGGCCTCTATATTTCCTGCACATTTTTGTTTTTCTGAATGGTCTGAATGGCTAATAAAAATAGGTAATACAAAACGATTACTTGGTCACCAACACCAAGGTGAATTGGTTTAGTCTTGACTTCTGGTCGTGACTCGTCGTGAGTGACAGTTATGGGGAGATCAGTATGGCAAGCCGTTTTAGCTTAAATTGTACCCAGCGTTACTCGTTGTAATTACATTTTTACTAGTAAGAATTCAATTAGAGAGCTCTACAATTCAATTCTTACTAGTAGCAATTACAATTAGAGAGCTCTCCAATTCAATTATTACTAGTAAGAATTACAATTATAGAGCTCTCTAATTCAATTATTACTAGTAAGAATTACAATTACAGAGCTCTCTAATTCAATTCTTACTAGTAACAATTACAATTAGAGAGCTCTACAAATGAATTTTTACTAGTCGTATGTCTCCATTGACTTCCATTCATTTTTAATTACGGAGCTCTACAATTGAATTGTTACTAGTAAGAATTACAATTAGAGAGCTCTACAATTGAATTGTTACTAGTAAGAATTACAATTAGAGAGCTCTACATGCTACTAGTAAGAATTGAATTGAAGAGCTCTCTAATTGAATTCTTACTAGTAAAAATGCAATTACGACGAGTACCGCTGGGTACAATTTAAGCTAAAACGGCTTGCCATAGATCAGGGGATCTGTTGATTGTCGATGTCGAGGGCCAAATAAGAGATGGACAAGAAAGGTCAAAGCCATCAGGTTAGGGGTGTGCGATATGACGATTTTTTATCGTGGACGATTAAAATGTCTCCACGATCTGCTTTTGAAGAAATATCGTAGTATCGCGCATTCTCAGTTGCTGTCCTGGCGCCTCTGTCCCAACATACTGAACAACGGGACGTATATTCAGATCAAATGTTAACGCAGCGGAACGGGACTACAGTTCACAAAAGTTCATAATTTGCATGTGCTTTAATGCCTTGTCGGTTAAACATTTAATTCGCGTGCTGATGCGCTGTTCTAACGTGTGCGTTCCTCAGCGCGTACATGTGAAGCTCACATGCACTAAAAGCCTGTCTACCAGCGCCTGAATACTGGTAAGTTATCTTTCGAGTCTTATTGTGCTAATACTGTCAAATACACACAAGGTTTACATAAACAAAGTCGGTGATGTCTAAAGTGAAAGCAAACTTGAGAAAATTGAGAGAAAATCTGCTTGTCAAATGCGTGAATAAAAGACGCGTCGAGTGCAGCTCTTAAAGAGACAGTAGCAATAGTAAACACGCTGCCGTTTGTCCTTAGAGGGATAGTTCACCCAAAAATAAAAATGATCTCATTATTTACGCACTATAATGTTGTTCCAAGCCTGTATTAATTTTCTTCTAATATTGTTCTAATATTAATATTTTGAAGAATGTGGCTATACAAACAGTAGCTGGTCCCCATTGACTTCCATAGGAGAAAAATATACTATGGAAGTCACATTCTTCCAAATAACTTTTATTTTCAACAGAAGAAAGAAACTTATTCGAGTTTAAAACAACTTGAGAGAGTAAATTATGACAATTTGAATTTTTAGGAGAACTATCCCTTTATTGTTAAAACAACAAAATGCAAAGAGAAAATCACTCACTGCTCTTGACTTAGTACTTTAATAGTAGCTTTAATAAGTATCAATTTATAATTTATACAGTGAAGTCTATGTTTTGTTTTATTTTCATATTTGTTCATTTAATTACTTTCGTCAATGCTACTGTTAAATACACCTGTAGCTGAAAACAAAGCACTGTTTATTTAATTTGTATATTAAGTTGTGTGTGTAATGTGTATCTTTGATCTTAATATTTAATAACAAAGAAAATAATGACAAATATTTTTTTTATCTTCGCCCGTCTGCCATTCTTTTTTATTTTATATTTTGTTACCTAAGGCTTTGTTTTTTAAAATATGGACATTAGTTTGGCTGTAATGCTCAGTCACAAAATAGTAAAACCAACATAAAAAAGAATCGTGATAAAATCGTTAATCGTGATTTTCCTGAAAAAAATCGTGATATGATATTTTTACCATATCGCCCACCCCTACATCAGGTGCCCAATTATGTTTTCTCTGTATGATTATGGTATCCATGTCATGAATGAAGGGGCAATATTAATTGGTGGGTACCGTATAACTCTTATTTGTTAGCCTTTTTTCTATGATTCTTGCTATGCTTAACAATAATTCGTTTTTAACTCAAACACGAGATCTAATTTCACCATAATATTGTTCTTTGCAACAAAACTGTTGCAAGTTCAGTTATTACACTGCAAAAATGCTTTTCTTACTTAGTATTTTTGTCTTGTTTCCAGTCCAAATATCAAACATTTCTTAAATAAAGATGCATAACGTTATTTTACTAAAGTAGTAAAATTACATAAGATATTAAGTCTTGTTTTCTGGGGAAATAAATAAAAATTAAGTTTTTGCTTAAAACAAGCAAAACATTATCTGCCAATGGGGTAACAAAAATTATATTTGGGGGGCGCCGGGGGGGGGGGGGGGGGGCGCTCGAAAGGGGTCTCGCCCAGGGTGTAATTCAATGTAGAACCGCCACTGATTAAAAGAGTTATTAAACCCGCCCTATGCTTCAGTTAATTGTGACAGAGTGTATGTATGATTTGCAATCTTTTTTTCTTTTCTTTTTTAAGTTTGATAATTTATTCTATATATTAAGACAAATAGCTAATGATGGAAATGTAGGCTAATAGTTAAAACAACCGAACACCAGTGGCAAGTACATTTCTTGTAATGTCTTTTAAAAATTGTTCTGCACTTCTTTTCAAGTCTGAAAATTTTAAGACGCATATCTGTGTTTAATCTGGCGTCTCATCATTGACAACTGTAGTCATCCAATCACATTCACAAATATAGAACCGTTTAGACCCGCTGAGCCAATGGTTGTGCTATTAAGAGCGACACGTCCCGCCTCTCAGGGCGGGCTCAACCAATCCAGCGCGCTCATTCTTGCATAATTAACGCAGGCGAGCGGTGGCCAGTGACGCAGAGTCTGAGACTTTCCTCGTAATTTATCTAAAAAATCGCTTCATTCGCCGGAACGGAGTAATTACTTTATCCCATTCAAGCTTCACGACGCTGTAACTCTATACCGGATCAAATCCATGTGATTTCGTTTCTTCCAGACAGCACAAGCCCTCTTACATGTGGATATTGATGTGGTAGGGAATAAATAAAGATGCCGCAGCCGAAATCGCGCAAGATCGCCGTCCTGGGCTACAGATCCGTCGGTAAGTGCGCGTTACTCGTTGCGTCTTATGTATCGTTTACATCAGCTCTTTATATTTCCCCGCATGCATGAGATTCGTGCGTGTCGCGTGAGCTGAATGTCACCCCATGCGCGTGATGCATCCGCATCATTTAAGCACGAGCTGATGTATGCATGCTTTGTGACATTTAACATATTGTAATACACCCTCATGCATTTAACCCCAAACTTAATTAGCCTTTTCTCTCTATTAATGCAGTGTGATGCTGTTCTGCAGCATGCAGGCCTCGGTCCAGTGTCAAAGTGCTAGCCTGTATATTCATTATGGTTCATGCATTTTCATTCTTCATATCATGAATACATGTTAACTCCTAACAGAGGCCTGTATTCATTTATAGTAGCTTCATGACATCTATATAGATGCCATAGACCACTAAATATGATCAGTAACCCTCATCCTAACATTAAAAGGCGGATATATTTTCATGTGAAAACTCAATTTATACATATTTAAATTGGTATATTAATATAATTAGTTATTACATTATTTCTGAGTCATTCAGTGATTGTGGTGTGATGTTGTGAATGAGTTTGGATGCTGCAGGTTTGTCCAATCAGAGTTTTTCCTCACCGCAGCCGATATATCAGCCGATATTTGATCATTTCGAGATTATCGGCCAATAACTGACATGCTTTATTTGGCTCCCCTTATATCAGCTCCAGCTAACACGCTATGTCATGCTTGTTTTTAGTTATTTTTGATGATTTTCAGTAAATATTGTGTCAAAATGTTTGATTTCAGTTTGTGTCAACATTTCAGTTGCTATATAAAAAGCTAGTTTATAATGAATTTGTGGATAGGAAACAGATATGATTTCAAACATGAGTGTTGTGTAATTAATATATTCACTGTTCATTGAGTGTGTCAGAGTAATAATTCACCCACAAATCAGTGTCTGAAAATAATACTTTTTTTTATTACTAAAATTACTAAAATTTGACCTTTATCAGCAGATCTCACTTGATTTGATGTTCAGATTGAATAAAATTAGAGTTTTTGCATTGTTTTAATTCTCTCGAGTATCCAATCAATTGAATATGTGAACTCTCAAATGGGGATTAAAAGTTGAGATAGAGGGGAAGGTTTTCAGTGAAAACAACTTCTTGATAACTTGTAAGTTATTAAATGAGTTCAGAAGACTTATTTTGGAGCTTGACATTCATTATAGTTATGGCCTGGATGTACTGATGCTCATGCAATAAGTGACTCAAAATGTCAAACTCTGATTCTCCCCAGTTGAGTTGGATCGTGATCTGGTGGATTGTATTGTGTCAGTGGACATTTAGAGCAAATGTATTCTCTCTGCAATAAAGCGTTTACACAGAACACGTGTGTGTGCTGATGTGTGTGTGACGATTCCTTGCAGATCACAGTTGAGAGAACATGCCAACATCACATCAGGACACACTTGAGTTCCTTCAGCCTTTGGGAACAGTTCCTCATACATTCATGCTGGTTTCATGAAATCATAACCAAACCTCAGCATGCATATGCACTGCTCTCAGTTTCAACTTTTAAATCATTTTCAGTAAGATATAAATTAGTGATGCAACAAAAAGATGAGACTAAAAAATAAAGTTTTGTAATAAAATGTGGGTAATTGAACTCTTAATGTTGTTCAGTATGTCGTTTTTACAGGTAATAAGTTAAACCAGTTGTAGTAAAATTCTCTATTTCAACTGAAAAACTAATTTTATATATTGTTCAATATTGCTACTCATTATATATACAACATCATTTTTGTTCGAAGATGCGCTAATTAAACATTACTGTTTCATTATTTTATTTTCGTACAAATATTTTTGGTAGCCTGAATTTTGGTGCTTTACCCATCCATTCATCTATCCATTCATCTATCTATCCACCCATTCATCTATCCATCCATCCATTCATCCATCTATCCATCCACTTATTCATCCATTCATCCACCTATCCATCCATTCATCTATCCATCCATTCATCTATCCATTCATCTATCCATCCACCCATTCATCTATCCACCCATTCATCTATCCATCCACCCATTCATATATCCATCCACCTATTCATCCACCCATTCATCTATCCAATCATCCATCAATCCACCTATTCATCCATCCATCCAACCATTCATCTATCCAATCATCCATCAATCCACCTATTTATCCACCTATTCATCCACCCATCCATCTATCCATCCAACCATTCATCTATCCAATCATCCATCAATCCACCTATTTATCCACCTATCCATCCACCCATTCATCTATCTATCCATCCATCCACCCATTCATATATCCATCCACCTATTCATCCACCCATTCATCTATCCAATCATCCATCCATCAATCCACCTATTCATCCACCCATCCATCTATCCATCCACGCATCCACCCATCCATCTATCCATCCACGCATCCACCCATTCATCCACTCATCTATCCACCCACCCATTCATTCTCTCAAACTGTTTTTGAGTCTGATTCGCCAAAACTTAATGCAGAAATAAAATCTGTCTGATGTAGATTTGGACCTGTAGTGAAAATGTTTAATAAAAGCATGCAGGAGAAATAAATGTATGTTTTATGTTTGATGATTTAATAAAGCTGTCAGCTCTCATAAGGTTCATCTCAGGCCTCAATATGGCAGATGCATGTGAACTTTATATAACATGACGTATGTTTTGACCTCCGTCAGTTCTGCGTTCGTGACATTTCTGGTTTTCAGCTCAGTCTATGGCAATGCCGTAACCTTCACTAGTCAATGCTAATGAAAACCTTTGAGCTTTATTCTAATGATGCTCTCAAGTCTTTTCAGTTTGATTAAATAAACCATCCATAAACTCTAATTCTTGATTTCCAAAAGCAATTGAATTTCTTTTTGAGCAGAAAGTCTTTTAATCCGTCTGGTGTTGGAATTGTACAGTATTCCTCTCTCATCACAGACTCAGCGCTGTGCGTTGGAGGATCTCTGGTGTCCACTTCACTGGTCACTGACTAAACGCCGTCCGCCCACATCTGGGCTCTGTTTGCGGGGTCACGCGCCGGCCGATCAGAACTATATGTTCCTGATGCGTTTGCTCCTGTTTCAGGGTCTATTTATAGAGCTGATGAGGAAGGATGCTTGAAATCTGATGAGGGAATCAGGACTGAAGCTCTCTAATGGCTTTACCATCGAGAAATGCTTGTAATGAACAACTGAAAAGAAACCAATGGAATAGATGTTGAATTTTATAGACTGTTTAAAAGTTCATTCATATTCCTGGTCTTATTGTGAATGATTCATTACTGATGTTATTCTAACTAAAATAAACGTTCGGTTTTTGTCGGTCTCTCAAACGACTTTGTTTTTTCTGTTGATGTCATCAATCGCTTACTTTTACAACCCTCCAACCTTTTCTATCCATTCTGCCAGAGATGTTTTATGGCATAAGGACAAATCTTTAAGGACTTGGCCTTCTTTATTAGATGGACCCCCAAAAAATGTATATTATATTAAAGAATATTCCATAGAGTTGTATATACAACATTTTTTAGACTCTTTTTTTTTTTCTTTTTCTTTTTCTTGTATTGTGTTTGTTGTTTGTGTGCTTACCTGTGAAACTGATATAGCAATACATTTAAATTAGGGCTATCAATAAATCAATAAACTTAATCGCGATTAATCGCATACTTGTGAAATGAAGCATACACCATTTATCTTGTTTAACGCATTCATTTTGTCATCATTTGCAATATCCAGCAAAGTAAACTATCAGATTGAAGGGTGATTCTCACAAAACTGAATTTTCTGCAAGCTTTTTTCAAGGTAAATTTAGGTGTCTTTCCAAAAATGGACACTTGGAGACTCCAAAAGGACACCAAATAACTAAATGATATAAGGAATACATATGGAGATGCCATAGAGATTTACCTACTACAGTTCACAGATCCATTCAAAATTACTAAACACACACACAACAGATAAAAACATTATCCTGATTGTGTGTGGAAACAACGTGAATGTAGTGAAATGTGTCTGTGCATAAATACACTGTGATCAGTGCGTCTAGAGCACACATACGGTTTGTTTCCGCTTGATTGTTGTGACTCGTGTGTGTGCTTACTGTACGACTCCTGTACGTCACCGCAATCATCTTTACCTCGATTACAATCCTCATCCATCAAAACTTTACTAGCGAGGCACTGGTTGCATTTCACGTGCTTCAGTAATTTATTTGCATATGATTTTGAATTAATAGCATGCATTAATGTTGAAAGCCCTAATTAAAATACAACCATTCACTCGTGAATATATTGATAGGAGAAGTCATAACACCCAATATGGCGGCTGTAGCCCCGCCTTACATTTAAAAGAGCCAATCACCTTTAGAGTGTGAGAGGCTGTTATTTTGTATCATTTGAGCTGAAGAGACACAGTTGCTACAATTGTTGCGTTTTATTTCTGATTTGGAATGTTATTTAACTGTAACATTGACAAACTTGTTACATTTTTGGAGTCTTTGCCTTTGGTCATTCCCCATTAGCTGTTGAGTGGAATGACTTTAGGAACGCCTGCGTTTCACAATCCAGTTTATTCCTGATGGGTAAAATATTTATTTCTTTGTTTTCGTTGAAGATTCTCCTGCTCTCCCGCATCTCTAGTCAGAACATGTTTAGATGTTTCTTTTGAATGATCAAACACACTTCTGTCCTTCAAAGAGCTGCACTTCCATTCCGGAATGTCCCGATGTTCCTGTGGGCTTTTCCCGGTGAATGAGAGCTTGCATTTACAAATGCTGGATGCGGAGAGGAACTCGCCGTTGTTATAGCAACAGGCTCCAGGGCAAATCTGCCCACACACTCATTCTGTGTGTGTGTGTGTGTGTGTGAATGTGAATGTCCTGCGTTACTACCACTATGGCAGTTTCATCACAAACGCTCTGTTGAATGGGAGTGTGTTTAATCGTGATGCATTCACATGCAGAGATCAAGAGAGCGAATCACATGAAACCAGTTAAGAACCCGTCTAGATCACGTTTCACCCCAAAATCAAAAGAAGAAATAATGAAGAAATCATATTTTTCATAAAGAAATCTAAAATCGATGTTTGGGATTGACATTTTCTTGATCTATTAAGATATTTGTTATTTTGTTTGTGAGATATGAATTGTTTCATTTGGCATTATGATAATGATTTTTGCATCATTGTGTCAATCTCTTAGGTATGAATCTAACATATGAATTTAACTATATATATATTCTGTGAGCTGTAGGCTGATCATGCATTATATAACTGAAGAAAACTACACTCTACATTATGTAATGTGTTGATGCATGTTATAGTGTGAAGTTGACGTTGTCTCGTGATCTGAAGGTAAAGATCATCCTTCACGCTCTCTGACTCTGTCCTCATGTTTCTGTGTTTCAGGGAAATCCTCCTTGACAATACAGTTTGTGGAAGGACAGTTTGTCGACTCCTACGACCCCACTATTGAAAACAGTAAGTCAATCAAATCATAACCGACTGCATGGTAATAATAAGAATTGAAATTCAGTCTGTGAAGTGACCATAGATGATACGTACAGTATATTTCTATTGCCTTCACAACAATCTCAATTTAATAGTATTTATAGCACCTAACTTAATATAACATGCTAGAAGGATTACCTCAAACTGTACGTCCGTATACAAGTTCGAGGAACTTTATTTAAATGAAATGCATACACCTCTTTAGTTATTGTCACGTGCCAGTGATGGTCCCGTCGCCACACGTTGCATTGGTTGCGAGTCCTGCTCTACTACAAATGACTCATGAATCAGTTCTTCATAATGACTCAGATGATTCTAAAACGATTCACTCACTGAATCATTCTGGCTGATTACACAACATCTGACTCACTGAACCGCACTTCTGACTCAGTATGTGTGCACTAAAGAATTGTTACTGAGTTGTTGACATGACTCAGCATTTAGTTTAAGTTATGCGAAGTTACATATATGTTTGACATTGTGGATGATTTGGATTAAAACTAAGATTTGCCTTTTATGGCTTGTTGCATCCAGTCTAGTTTGGACATCGTCTGTTTGCTTGAATATATTGACCGTATGTTGACCTCCTTTCGTGTGTGTGTGTGTGTGTGTGTGTGTGTGTGTGTGTGTGTGTGTGTGTGTGTGTGTGTGTGTATAAACGCTGGTTTTCTTCATTCTCCTCTTCATCTGGCTGTATGACACAGAGCTGTTGGCAGGATGATGTAAACTCTGGAGGAAAGCCGTGTGTGTGTGTCTTGTTTAGTTGTGTGGTACGTGAATGGCGGGCGGTATATATGTAAATGCATGTGAATCCCTCGAGCAGCTTCAGTGTATTTACTGCTGATTCCAGACTCAGTGAAGATACACACCAGCATGAACTGCTTCTGCTCTCGTCACTGTGACTGTGAGGAGCCGCTTAAGTAGACCAGATGTTGTCTGATTAGATTATGATGAGATATTTTTAAAGGGGCGGTTCATAACGCAGATGTCCTTCAGTGGAACAGTGAGTGGACTCACGGGGGCGGGGCTTGAATCGTGTGGGTGTGGCTTCCTCTGAGGTGACTCCACCCCCTCAGTATTCTTTGCTTGTGTTTTTAAGGGTCTCTAACGCATCGACTCCTGATTATTTTAATTGCAAAAACAGTGTTTCTGTGGAATATTTTCAGCAGGGTGTATCTAATAACTACATTTCAGGCATTTCTGAACCAATAATCATAAACTTATTGCTAATTAACTGAAGTATATGTTCCCTTTATTTTATCAATATTTTGCATAATTTGTAAAATAAAACCTTTTCTACTTTATATAATTTTCTGCCTGTTTCATTTTCTATCATTTTAATTATATTTCGTAATAGTTTAAATCACATAAAATACACCTTCCCTTATTTCATAATAACATTATATACATCAACTGCCTATTTATATAAATACATTATGTAATATATATCTAAAATAACATATATATGCCAACATTCAAAAGTTTTTTTAAAAGATATTAATATTTGTATACTTTTTCAACATTGATAATAATCAGAAATGTTTCTTGAGCATCAAGTCATCATATTAGAATGATTTCTGAAGGATGATGTGACACTGAAGACTGGAGTAATGATGTTGAAAATTCAGCTTTGATCACATAGAACACATATTCACATAGAAAACATCTATTTTAAACTGTAATAATAATATTTCATATAAATATTTTGATCATGTAAAGACAGCCTTAGTGAGCAGAAGAGACAGTAGTTTGTGTATATTTATACGGTGTGTGTGTGATTAATGTTGGCGTATTGATTGCAGCTGCTGATGTCTGTAAACTCTCATCTGGTGTTTTATTTCTCTCCGCAGCATTTACTAAAATGATCACAGTGAACGGTCAGGAGTATCACCTGCAGCTGGTCGACACGGCAGGACAGGTGAGAGCGCTTTACTCACACTTCTTTACAATAAACCAGTTCAGTTGACCAGGAAAACTGCAGGAATCTCAATACACATTTTGATACCACATAATGTAAATGAAAATTATAAATGTTGGCTTGGCAACTAAATGAGATAAAACAAGTTTAAGTTGAAGTACTACTTAATTTTTATTTATTTTTTTAAGTTGTAATGAAAACATGTCATGAATCATTATTACATTTTTGAATGCATCATCTCTGAAGTGTTTTGAATCTCCCTCTTTCAGGACGAATACTCAATTTTCCCTCAGACCTACTCCATAGATATCAACGGTTACATTCTGGTGTATTCAGTCACGTCAAATAAAAGGTAAGTGATTATTCCTGATGATTATTCCTGATGGTTTTATACACTCTCCACTGAGATGAACAAGTCGTCTTTGAGACTGATTCCTAAAGGATGTGTCTCTGCTTAAAGAGGCTATGCGTTCATCTAGTAATCACTTTTTATTGCCAATGTGCGAACAGCTTCCCAGAAATGTTACTGGGTCCCAATCCCGGGATGCGTTTGCGTTCACACAGAAGGTTCTCTAGCAATTCATGGCCGTTTTCTGGGATCAACGCTCAATAGTCTCAAATACTCAGATCTATATAGTCTCAAATATACTTTATAATAAAACTGTCATAGTGTGATTTGACCTCATTTGTCGACATGATGCCAGTGAATCGCAGAGCTGGTGAAAAACATCCACATCTCTATGATCAGATGCTTTCTGAACGTCTGTTTTCTCACCGCTGGCATTTCTGTTGGTTATTTTGTTATTGAGAGGAAAGCACACAGTACATATTTACATATTCATCTAAACGTCGGTTTCATCAGCGTCTGAATGTTCATGAACAGTATATCGTTCTAACTTCTATTTACTTCTAAGCAAAGAACGAATAGACCTTGGCCATGAGTATATTGGGGCTTTGAATTGTACGTTACTGTGCACGAGTGCTGCTGTCTGCAGTTCACTTCACAACTCCGTGTCTGAATTCTACATATATAGGGCCCCTATTTTAACGATCTAAGCGCATGGTCTAAAACGCAAGGCGCAAGTGCACTTAGGGCGAGTACGAATCCACTTTTGCTAGTTTAAAAAGACCGGGAAAAATGGTCGGCGCGCATGGTCTAAAAGGGTTATCCCTATTCTCTTAATGAGTAATGGGTGTGTTTTGGGCGTAACGTGAAATAAACCAACCAGAGACTCATATCCCATTCCCTTTAAATGCCAGTTGCGCTCGCGCCATGGCGGATTCGCTATTTACATGGTGGAATTTGCAAGCGGAAAAACTGAACGCTTCTCTAGCGAGGAAACCGAACCGCTTGTGCGTAGGGCTGTAGCGATACACTAATCTCACGATACGATACGATACGATACACGATATTCAGCTCACAATACGATATATTTCACGATATATGAGCCAACGATACAATTCGATATAATACGAGTCGTGCGTGAGGTTAAAGTGCACATTAGGTTGTAATAAGGTTATAAGAGGTTAAAGTGCGCAAGCAGATCATCTACGGGACAAGTCGGATTCCATCATATCTTTATGTACACAATATTAATCTTTTACATTTTAATCCTTTTATTTTTAATATTTATCATGTTTGTGTGCTGCTGTGCGTCTCTGTGTGTTTAATAAGCAGAGTGTATGCGCGTTGTGGACCCGCCTATAGGCACATATTACTAATGCGCTCTTTAAATGACCAAAAAAATATTGCGGCATTGACTTTAGACCAGGTTTCAGTGGGTCAATGGCTCAGTCTATTTCTGTTCCTCAAAATAGCAACGCTCCAACAATGTGCCAGAACACACTTTGTTTTCAGACCAGCAGCCTATGGGCGCACAGATGGCCGCAAATTCATTTGCTAATTAAACAACGTGGCACAGGACATGAAAATGAAAACTGCGTCGGGCTGAAACTAGCAAAAAACACGTTGCGCTTGGCGCTGCATTGCACCGGGTGTAAGATAGGGCCCATAGTCTCTTTAAAGCTGCCGTCGGCAATATTTTTTTGATCATATTCAGTGTAATCGACACTATAATCCGACAGAACAACATAAATAAGGTGGTTTTAGAAAAAAACCCGAGCTTCTAACTCCACCTGGAGCGTGTTATTTGTTTTGCAAAAATCCAGCGCTCCCGCTTCATCAGGTCCAATCAGCGCAGGGGGGTGTGAGATCTGACTGTCAATCACAGGTCGTGCACACGCCACAGATCCCCCCTCACTCGCGCACGTTAATATCACATGCACACGCCACGCCTGAAGTTCGCCTGGAGATTGCATGAAGCGTGATGGCGGAGAGAAAATCTACTAACAAGCTTCCAATTCCTCGGTTATTGCTATCTATGGATAGATTAGCCAGGGCAGCCTACCTCCGAGTCCATGGTGTTGATAGATGCTGAAGAGACGGACGCGTTCACAGAAAATCAGGTACACACGCACAGTGACGCACTGACGAGCACGACCTCGATGGGAGGGTGCTCGCTGGTAGTGGGGAGGGGCATGAGAGTTGTAAACATTCAAAATTTTGGCTAATCGACCCAATCTGCCAGACTTGCCGACGGCAGCTTTAATGTGAAGATGAAGTCATTGTGAAAGTGTTCAGCTGCTGAAACGTGTCTGATGTCCGTCAGAATCCAGTGTATGAATAAAACATTGTGTCTGATTGAGTTGTCATTTAGTCGCTCTCATCTCCTCAGACTCTCACAGTGATTATTAAAGCATAACGTACTGTACTTGAGGAACTCTTTCAGCTAGCACTCAATGCCAGACATGAGGTTTTATTTTTGGTGAAGATTGTAAAGCGGAAACAACAATCCGTGTCAGTGTTTGTTCATGATTATCTTTGGATATTAGATGATGTTAATTAAATTATAATGTCACTCTCTCTTTGACTTACACCCCGTAACCAGTTATTAAATATAACCATCCAGCCGTTAAATCGTGAAGCAGTGCTGACGGTCTGACTGCGTTTTAAAATCTGAATATGTAAATGAGTGTGTTTCCATAAGTCCTTCATTATAAAGTGTTTAAATTCGTCGGGAGGTTTAAAGCCCAAGGACATGATGTGACTGTAATCAAGAGTCGTGAGTGTTTTTATGAATAATGTTTTAGGAGGATGATGGGGTTTGTGCCACAATCTAGTTTGAGCTTATGAGCAAGAGTTTTATTGCTTTATGAATAATGCAATAAACCACTAGATAATTTAGTGAATTTATTGTGATTAATCACCTCTGCCTGTTATAATCATCTGCTAAATTCCCAATTCTGATCCGTCTCTCCCTTTTCTCTGCAGTTTTGAAGTAGTAAAAGTTATCCATGAAAAATTGTTGGATATGGTGGGAAAAGTACAGTAAGTATTTATATATAAGCAAACTTCATGTAATTAATGAGACTGGAGTTGTGTTGATAATTAAGGCTAGTACATTAAAGTCATTTTACTTCCATATTGTGTTGAAAACATGATATTTAATAAGAAAGATGTTATGGGAGTGATTAATCCTGATGAATCATTCATAATAAAGCTGTATTAAGAATATTAATGAGGTCAGTTTTGACTGTAATGATGAATTATCAGCAGAATAAACAATATTTGCATGTTAATGTCTGTTATAAATGTTCAACATTAATGCCGCAATGTCCTCTTCCTAGAGTACCCATAATGCTGGTGGGCAATAAGAAAGACCTTCACATGGAACGGTACGTCACCTCAGGCTATTTTTGCATGAAGAGCGTTTGATTAATGAAAGCATGTGATACTCTGTTCCTGATACGTCACATGATGATGAAGATGATGATGATGATGATGATGATGTGCTTCAGCACTTTCACGTGTTCTGCAGTGCACACGCAGATGCTCTGACCTAAATTAAAGGCAAATTCATCTTTCTGCGAAAAACTATAATAACCCTGAAGTAAAGACGTCGTCAGAAGAGAGACACTCCAGCATACTTTTAAAAAGAGTACTTATTATGGAAATAATGTACTTTAATCAGATCTCAAGCATATCTCGACTCTTTCTCAGTTTTCCCAGTTTTGATGTTTTAAACATGAATGATACAGACACTGATGACTTTATTCTCTTCATGATATTCACTCAGTCAGTCATCACTAGTGCTAGTGCTCATGTTGATCTGATGAAGTATTCAACTTTTCTTCAGTATTTCAGACAATAGATAGTTGACTGGGAATAGAGAGGAAACGGTTTGCAGGATGTGATGTAATCCATGTATATTCCCCTCGTTGAAGCGGGATCTGAGGCGGAGGAATAACCCGCTGTCAACATCCTTTACTAGCGTTTCCTTCATAACACGAGCGTAATCTGAGCCTCGGGAGGAATGATGGGACAGTTATTCCTGCAGTGAATCCTAACGCTACACACACATGAGAGGAAGAGATGAAGCGCCTGATGATGATGATGATGCAGCTTCCGTGTGAATCTCGTGTGTCATGCGTGATCTGTGGCGTATCCATCCTGTGAACGCTCCGGTTTAACTCTCACTGATCCGGCAATCATTCATGTTCACGTCTGATTTATGAAAAAACTGTGAAAAAAGTGATTTTTTTAATAGAGCTGTGCAATGATTAATCTCGATTAATCACATCCAAAATAAAATGTTGTGTTTAATAATTAATATTAATAATGATTTTGTATATGTAAATACACACATATACATGTATTTAAGAAATCAAATGTATACATATCCTATTAAGGTAACACTTTATAATAACGTTCAGTTGTAAGTCATTAATAAGTGGTTAGTTAATGATGAACTAATCATTTACAGAACATTCATAAATGATTAGCAAGTGATACACTAACATTTTATGTATGTTTTGTAAATTCTTTTACAAGTGATTAGTAAATGACTAACTAATCCTTTAATTGCTAATCATTTAATCTCTAATTGCTACATACATACAAGAAAACATAATTTATTAAACATTTATGAAACGCATATTCATGTTTTGTAAATGATTAGTTAATCATTAACTAATCAATTGTAAATGACTTATAACTGAATCTACAAAACATACATAAAATAATGAACATCACTTATTAATCATTTATGTTTCATAAATAATTAGTTAATATTTACTAATCACTTGTAAATGACTTGTAATGAAATTTACAAAACATACATAAAATGTTAGTATATCACTTGCTAATCATTTATGAATGTTCTGTGAATGATTAGTTCATCATTAACTAACCACTTATTAATGACTTACAACTGAACGTTATTATAAAGTGTTTCCACATAATTTATATTATATATAAATATTTTATATATAAATAACATTTATTTCTTAAATATATACATGCATGCGTGTGTGTATATCTACAAAATAATTACACACAGCACACACACATATATTATGTAACCCCAAACTTTTATTTCGGATGCGATGCAGCCCTATTTTTTAATCTGAGAGGTTTCTGGCTAAAATAAAGGTTAAATCGATAAAAACTTTGTAAAATGAGTGCAGATTTGCGTGTGCACTGTAATGTCTAACATGTATTTGAAGCTGTACATGTGATCATGTGTCTCTCAGTGTCATCAGCTGTGAAGAAGGCAAAGCTCTGGCAGAATCGTGGAACGCAGCGTTCATGGAGTCCTCAGCCAAAGAGAATCAGGTAATGATGCGTTTCCTGAGGAAGTGCTGTATCTGCTGATGACTCCAGCGTTACTCTCAGAAGACCATCATCGATCTCCACTCTCTCTAATGCTCAATAAAGTTTATCCAGCCGTCAGTCTGCATGCATTACTAAATTACTCTATCTCTGATCACTCTCCTTCAGCTGACGTCATCAGTCTCTTATTATCCAATCTCCTGTCGTCTGTCAGATCTCAAGATGCTCTTACAGGAGTTTTGTACCTGAAAACACATTATTTAGACCTATATTTAATTGAAAAAACCATTTGCATTACGAACAAACTAATAAACTTATTGCAATGCATATTTGTCAGTCATGCATAAATGAAACGGGTCATATTTCTTCAATAGTACTAATAAACGATGTGTTTTAAATACACAATAACCACGTTAATATATTATCATCAATAAATCCAACTGAATATTGCGTATTCCACAGATAGACATATTTTAACCATGTTCATACTTTGGAAATTATAAACTTTTATTTGAATAAATGCATTGCGAAATTTCGTTAAATCTAAAGATGCAAATAGTTCATAATAAACTATGCCATGATTTTTTTTGGAGTGCAGAAACCAGACAAATATGATTCAAAACATTATGAGTTTCAGTTAAATAATCATGTCATTGATTGCTGCTGTTTTATTATATTGCTACATTTATATTTGCTTTTATGCTATTATTTTCCTTTGAGATATTTTGCTTAAAAATTTGTTGCTGTTTTATGAATTTTAAATTAATTTGTTGGGCTTTTGGTGAAGCAGGATACTGAATGAAGATCTCTTTTGTGTGTGTGTGTGTGTGTGTGTGTGTGTGTGTGTGTGTGTGTGTGTGTGTGTGTGTGTGTGTGTGTGTGTGTGTGTGTGTGTGTGTGTGTGTGTGTGTGTGTGTGTGTGTGTGTGTGTGTGTGTGTGTTTGCAGACAGCGGTGGAGGTGTTCAAGAGGATAATTCTGGAAGCAGAGAAGATGGATGGTGGCGCTCCACAGGGCCGGACGCCCTGCTCGATGATGTAGATAACCCCGCCCTCTTCCCACACCGACCCCGCCCCCCTCCCAGCCTGGCCCCGCCCCCTCTCCCGCAGTCTGCCCCGCCCACCGGAGAACGAGCACAAACTTTTCTAGCAAAGCATGTTTGTTTCAGGCTGGTGTTTGGGCGTCACTGAGCAGCTGTGCTTTTGTGTTTTGGTCTAGTTTACGGTTAAGACGCGGTTAGCTGTAGGATTAACTGATTTGAACAGGGTTAAAGACTCTTAATATGAAATGTTTGCTAGAAAAGTCTGTTTATAGAGCCCTCCTGCCCCGGCCTGCACCACAGCACTGGACACTGGGATATCCCTCTACTTGAAGTGGCTAACTGCCTGTTTTCCTGCATTGACATTTTTCTTTTTTATACTTCATTTAATTTTATTTTTTTAAGTTGTGATATTTTTTTCTTTTTATTTATTCAGAATCTTTCTGTGACATACATGAATAACACACACACACACACACACACACACACACCCTCTGCTTCATGTCCATTTTGCGTCTTCAGCCTTATGTTTTCATTCAGCTCTTCTCTACCTCTCATGTTCCTCTCTGTCCCAAACCCTTTGGAATTTGTATATCGTGTTTCTTAAACGGTAATTATGGCCAATAAAGTTGGCAGCATTCATTCAGTAGTGAATGTTGTCGGACTTTTTTTGATTGTAATCATTAAACGCAGCATTTTGTTTCACTATCACTGAGTCGCTTGCTGTGATTTACACAATAACACAAATGAGTATGCAGTTTCAAATGAGTATTTATTTTCTTAATCATTTATACACAGAGAATTTTTAGATGCCAAAAATTGTTGAAATTAAAAACAGTGCAACATATATATTTAATATGTTATCCTTTACAGTTTAAATAAAATATATCAGTAATGAATTTGGTGAGGTAAAATGTTTGTAGAGGGAAAAATGTAACAATGCAAAAAAAAAAAAAGTCAAATGTTTGTAGAAAGCAGTCATCGTTAGGCAAATACAGTAATTGGTTAAATTAAGGTACAAATGCAGTGTTTGTTCAGTAAATCAGAGTAATGGAGCTGATCAATCAGGTGAAATGATGTTTAAAGATGCTATTTGTAAGAATACATTAGAATTTTAGATTTTATTAATTTTATTTTCGATGTTAATCGCTTTTTATTGCCAAAGTGTGAACAGTTTGTAACGAAACTTATCAACCAGACCTTCTCCGAGTCTGACTTCCTAGGTTGTCTATGAAAGCCTGTAGACTGATTTTTATGTGAAGGATTCGGGACGTTTTTGCCGGGAAAATCAAAGGACGTTTACGCGCGCTATTGCAAACACATGGAGACATGAATGTTCAGGATAATACCGAAAGAGCCGCAAAGAAAAGGGATTCATTCAAACTATAGTCAGATCTAGTCTAGCTAGTCTCAAATATATATATAATCAAACTGTTATAGTGTGATTTCACCTCATCTGTCGACATGATGCCTGTGAGTTGCAGAGCTGATGCAAACAAAACGTCATCTAAACGTCACTCGACAGCATGGACGGCTCTGAGTCTGCAAAGGTATTTCCAACTTATTTTAAGGAAGAAGTTTTTGAACGAACGAGAACCGTGAGTATACCATTACCGGGGCTTCCATGTTCATGCTATAGTCTTTTAAATGGGTGAAGAAGCACAACATCAAAAGTTATGATGATTCCAAATTCGAAGGGAGATTATAAGCAATTAATTATGATTTATGTGTGTGAATTATTCTGAAAATGTTCAGTAACGGTATAAAGTATAGGCTACATATGATTTATATAGCCTACATTATATATATATATACACACACACACACACACTGTTGCCATCCTGTAAGTCTTTTGTAAAATCCCTTGAATTATCAAGCCACTTCCTGAATGACACTATCCTCCAGGAAGTGACATCACTTTGGAGGGAAAACGGCAGAATGATGAATTATGAATGGATTTGATTAATTCTGGGATGTTTTGTGTCTCTCCAAATACATCAATCCTGTTCAATCAAATGACTCAAACCATTTTGATAATATCAACATTACAAAAGATACTATATGTGAAATGCTATATGAAAATGATCTTCCAAGTTGATGCCATGTACTGTAATTGAGCAATGACCAACTTCAGCTCTTTATCAACCTGCTCGTTTTACTGTCATTGAGTAATAATCAAATTATAAGTTAATATAACTGAGATTGAAACCAGATAATCTGATATATGCTTAAATGAAGCATATTTATTTATATATTTGTAAGTAAGCAGGATCTGAAGGAATGATCCACATGTTGTATTTCTGGTGGCACTTTAGTCAGTTTCAATCCACTGATTCATAAATGTATAACAAGATGAATGTGATTCAGAACAAGATTAATATTATGATACTAATAAAGACCGGACAGGATGATCTGATTAAAAACTAATTACACATGCAGTAATGAATCAGAAACGACAGCAGAAGCTGTTTCATTAAAACCCTGTTGAGCCGTGAATCAGTCACACAATGACAGACGCAGGTTCGGCTTTTCTAACTTATTTACTCAGAGAACAAGCAGCTTGAGAAGCTCTTTAATGTGTCTCAGGATTCATTAACACACACAAAATCTGTTCTGACTGATGAATGAATGATTCATATTTTGAATTTGATTGGATTATGTGAGTGATGCTTGTTTGTTCTCCATCTAAAACTCTCCAGATATTCAGAAGGTCTCGCCTCAAACCCTCAGATATGAGCAGACTCTAAAGAATAATTTCATGTCATCTGGATTGTACGAGTGCATATTCACTGGGACACGAGAGCAGTTCGACTGAACACAAGCCTCGCTTTTGTAAAATGGCCCCACAAAGTCGAGCGAAGCAAAATCTATTGTGGCGTGGACTGAAGGCCTGGAGTCAAAGCCCAGAATCAGCAGTGAGCGAGGGGAAAGCGTCCCATCAGCAGAAGCTAAAGCCCTCCATTGTGGGACCTTTGTAGAGCGGCTCTCGCGATAGCGGCCCGCACGCGACCGGCTGTATATATTGGGCTGTCCAACTTTTCCAGTGTCACACTTTCTCACGTGTGGGTCAGTTTGGACAGTATCCAGTGGAAAATGTCGCAGTATTCTGGAAAGGTAAGGATCTGATTGGTCACGAGTCAAGAGAACCACCATCTTTCTCACAGAAAGCAGCCTTTAGCTGAAAACATATTCAGCACGCATGGATCTGCATAAAATCCCTTTCCTTGTGAAGTTTTCTGCATTTACTCTGTTAATATTTAGGCCGATGTTTTTAGGCCCCTGCACACGTTGAGCTGTGTGATTTTTGTTCATATTTTGAAATAGATTTCAGTTTTGGTATTTTCTGTTTTCATTTTCACAGTTCATCTGTTCACAGTTTTAGTAATGTGTGTTTTTTTTGTTGTTAATATTTTAAATTAGACTATATTTTTATATTTTAATTGTATATCAAATTTTAGATATTTTGTTGCGTGTTTTTGTCTTTTTTATGTTTGTATAGTTTTTTTAAGTTTTAATTTTTGGTAATATTCTGAATTAGATTTTATTTTTATATTTTTCATTTTTATTTTAGTAAATTATTTTGTAAATATTTTGTCATTTATTAATTGTTTTTTTTATATCTATATAGTTTTTTATTAAGTTTTAGTTTTTGTTAATATTTTGAGTTGAGTATTTTTTGTCGTTTTTTGTCATTTTTATTATTTTTATGTCTTTATATTTTTTATTTAGTTTTAGTTTATTCATATTTTGAATTAGTTCATTTTAATTTTTGTTCAAATTTTTGAAATTGTTATTTTGTCTATATATTTAATTTTTTGTTTATTTAGTTAATTTGGTACTTCAACTTAAACTAAATGAAAATGAGAAACATTGCTTTAGCAACTAGTTTGCAACTATAAAATGTTTTTTATATTTTATTTTATTTTATTAATTTTTTTAAGTAATGAAAATGTTTTTTATGGTTTTATTTTTTAAGAGTTTCTGGCATTATTTTTACCTTTAGTAACATTATTTTATATTTAGCTTGACATCAGTTTCTCATAGATGTTTCACAGGAATGGAAAGGATTTTTTCCGGCCCGTATCATGAAGGTTTTGGCTAGCGTTATCATAATGTGTAACACGTTTTGTTCCTCATGATGTGTTGATCTGAACCTTCTCCTGGTCCTCAGATCGTGTTCTACGAGGGCCGCTGCTTCACCGGCAGGAGGCTGGAGGTGTACGGCGACTGCGATAACTTCCAGGATCGTGGTTTCATGAACAGGGTGAACTCCATCCGTGTGGAGAGCGGAGCCTGGATCTGCTTCGATCATCCCGACTTCAAGGGACAGCAGTATATCCTGGAGCGCGGGGAATATCCCGAGTTCCAGCGCTGGAACTCCCACAACGATCACATGGGCTCCTGCAAACCCATCAGGATGGTGAGGCATTCACTGCTCTTCATAGAAGGAACATTTCTGGTTCCCTAAAGAACCGTTCAGTGATCAGTCCTTCAGAAAGATCAGAAAAAAGTCACATTTTCTTAGTGTAAAGAACATTTTAATAATCGAAAGAACTTAATATGCAATGGAGGTTAAAGGTTCTTCGTGGAACCATCAATGCAATAAATGACCTCACTTCATTTGAAGAGCATTGCATTATGGGATGCAGCATCTCACGCGATATGCTCTGTTGTTTACTGCATATTTTAGAAATACGTTATTCCATGCATTCAGGAAATTTGCATACTCAAAATCAATCTACACCCTAAATATAACACACTAGCAAGGGCTTTAATGCTATAAACACGACGCGATTATATGCAACACGTTTATGAGGCCGTGCATGAAAACATAATTCCAATATATCAACAACATTACATTATGATTTTTTTAGCATTGCATGAAAAAGACACATTATGCAATGATACATGTTCTGTTGTCACATGACCTCATAACATTTGTCACTTTGGAAAGTGAAGTCGAGAGCATTGCATTATGGGATGAAGCATCTCACGCTACTTCATATTTTAGCAAATGTAAAATGTTATTCCATGCATACAGGACATGTGCATACTGTGCATAATATGCATGCTTCATTCTGTAGAAATAGTCAGAGTTGCATGCAATTCCAGATATAAAATATAATGTACTTCATTCTGCAGAAATAGAGTTGTAATTTTGCTGTATACTGCATATTTTATAAAATGCACAGTGTTATTCCATGCATACAGGAAATGTGCAAAGCATGCATGCTTTATACTTCAGAAATAGTAAGAGCTGTAATTTTATTGTGTGCTGCATATTTAAAAAAAAATGTAGAATGTTTTTCCATGAATACAGGGAATCTGCACACTGTGCTCAATATGCATCCCTCATACTGCAGAAATAGGAAGAGTTGCATGTAATTCCAGCTGTAAAATGTAATGAGTTTGAGTCATAAGTGTGCTTGTGCTTGTCTCTCAGCACGGAGAGCACTACAGGATGGAGATGTTCGAGGGCTGTAACTACACCGGTCAGTGTATGGAGTTCTGTGACGACTGTCCCTTCCTCCAGAGCCGCGGATTCAACACGAACTGCGTCAACTCTGTCAGAGTGTTCGGTGACGGAGCGTGAGTTCAATTCCCACAGAGTTATCCCTCCATCCACACCTGTCACTGGATATTCTATATTACTATAGAATTATTGCTAAGTTTGCATTGTATCTATATGTTTAGATGTTGAAAAACTTTTAAACGTTTAACTTGTTTTTCATGCAAAATTTATTTATTCTTGCTTTATTTCAATAACCCGAGAGTGAAGTTTTAGCTTTAGTTTGATCTGGTCTTCTCATGATCATCAGTGACGTGGTTCCTCCTCTTCTTCTTCTCTTTAGGTGGGTGATGTATGAAGAGCCAAACTTCCGTGGTCGCATGTATATTGTGGAAAGAGGAAACTACTGCAGCCATAATGAGTGGCAGGCCCAGAACCCCAACATCCAGTCCATCCGCAGGATCGTCAACTACTTCTAAACCCTCCACACGCTGCTCTCCTCCACTCCAGTCCTCCCTCTCCCTTTCTCTCTGAACATGTAAAATAAACACTGAGTATAAAACCAACACGGTATTTTATCACACGCCAGTCTCTGTGTCTGTCACTGACTCCAGCATCTCTCGAGCTCATCGCTCATGCACATCTGTATCATTATTTTTAGGGTCAAATTCAAAGTTGTTTTGAAAGACATTAATACTTTAATTCTGCAAGGACGCATTCAATTGATCAAAAGTGACAGTAAAGGCATTTATAATGGGATTTCTACTTCAAATAAATGCTGTTCTTTTTAACTTTCTATGCATTAAAAAAAATCATTATCACAGTTAAAGCAGCAAAACTGTTTTCAACATTATTAATAATCATAAATGTTTCTTGAGTATCAAATCATCATATTAGAATGATTTGTGAAGGATCATGTGACACTGAAGACTGGAGTAATGATGCTGAAAATTCAGCTTTGATCACAGGAATAAATTACACTTTACTATATATTCATATAGAAAACAGCTGATATGAAGTGTAATAATTTTTCACATTTTTAATCAAATAAATGAGCAGAAAAGACTTCTTTTAAAAATGTTTAAAAAATATCTTACTTTTTTAGTCACCCATTTATCTTCACTGGTTCATTTTAAATGGTCCTTTAGTGTGAAAAATACATTTATAAAAGTACAAATATTTTATTTTGTCTTAATTGGAGCTCATAAAAAAGTTATATAAATAAACCACAAAAAAATTTGTCAAAAAGTACCACAGTATTATTAGGTGATCATCACTCTGTGTGACTTATAAGGGACTAGATATACTTATAAAAACAAAAGGTTAACAGAGAAATGTCTTGTACACATATGTGGGATCAGTAGAGGAGCGTTCAGCTTCCTGATGAGATGAAGACTGCAGAATGAAGAATGAGATCGACACCACAGACACTGTAAATGTTCACAATGAGTGAATCTTTATTAACATCTTCTTAAGATGAACCGTATGAACATGAACAGAAGAATCAGAACGGAGTAAAACTAAAAGCTCTTACATTCAACAGGATCGTGACATTAGTGTCTAAAATCACCATCAAACTAACTAAAGTTTCCCTGATCTTTAAATAAAGCTCTCTTTCTTTTTATACATGTCATCATTCATGTAGAAACTAAAATTATTTTTACTGAAATCAACATTATTATTATTATATAAATCTAAAGTCCTTTTAAGATTCAATGTTATTTGAAAACAGAAAAGCATCAAACGTCTTGAACTCAAACACACGTGTGAAACATGAATGTGGAGGAGAAACTAAACGTTTGACCTCTGGATGAACTCTTCTCTTCATCTGCTGGATCTCCTCTCCTCATCCGCTGGATCTCTTCTCCTCATCCGCTGGATCTCCTCTCCTCATCCGCTCTCCTCATCCGGAGGACGAGGGCTGTTTGTCCAGACAGGATCTGATGCGGGTCATGAGCTCCTGCTCTTCATCCAGCGTGAGGTCCAGATAGTCTTCCTCGTGTCGGGGAATGTCCTCCAGAGCCTCGTTCACTAACTCCTCATCCAGAGGACTAGAAGCTGAAGCTGAACAAACACAGCTCCTCAACATCTGCACGCATCACTGATTTCATTTCATTCATTATAAATAATGGCCTTTTATACACACGCATAATATAATAAATATGCATATTTATAATATTAATAACAAAATTAATTTGTCATGTTATTCATTGTCACTGATACAAATTACTGTCCTTTTTATATCTAAGTGTGTGTGTGTGTGTGTGTGTATATATATATATATATATATACGTGTGTGTGTGTGTGTGTGTGTGTGTGTGTGTGTGTGTGCATATGAATGTATATGTGTGTTTGTGAATGCAGTTGTATATGCATATTTATTTTTATTAATAATAAAGAATGGCATTTAATATATATGCATATTGTAAATATGCATTTTCTGTATTAATTTTCACTGATGCAAAGCATTGTCATTATTATTTTTATATCTATTAGTATATCTATATTTATGTATAACAGAAATGCTTGTGGGTGCAGTTATATATACACTCACCTAAAGGATTATTAGGAACACCATACTAATACTGTGTTTGACCCCCTTTCGCCTTCAGAACTGCCTTAATTCTACGTGGCATTGATTCAACAAGATGCTGAAAGCATTCTTTAGAAATGTTGGCCCATATTGATAGGATAGCATCTTGCAGTTGATGGAGATTTGTGGGATGCACATCCAGGGCACGAAGCTCCCGTTCCACCACATCCCAAAGATGCTCTATTGGGTTGAGATCTGGTGACTGTGGGGGCCATTTTAGTACAGTGAACTCATTGTCATGTTCAAGAAACCAATTTGAAATGATTCGAGCTTTGTGACATGGTGCATTATCCTGCTGGAAGTAGCCATCAGAGGATGGGTACATGGTGGTCATAAAGGGATGGACATGGTCAGAAACAATGCTCAGGTAGGCCGTGGCATTTAAACGATGCCCAATTGGCACTAAGGGGCCTAAAGTGTGCCAAGAAAACATCCCCCACACCATTACACCACCACCACCAGCCTGCACAGTGGTAACAAGGCTTGATGGATCCATGTTCTCATTCTGTTTACGCCAAATTCTGACTCTACCATCTGAATGTCTCAACAGAAATCGAGACTCATCAGACCAGGCAACATTTTTCCAGTCTTCAACTGTCCAATTTTGGTGAGCTCGTGCAAATTGTAGCCTCTTTTTCCTATTTGTAGTGGAGATGAGTGGTACCCGGTGGGGTCTTCTGCTGTTGTAGCCCATCCGCCTCAAGGTTGTGCGTGTTGTGGCTTCACAAATACTTTGCTGCATACCTCGGTTGTAACGAGTGGTTATTTCAGTCAAAGTTGCTCTTCTATCAGCTTGAATCAGTCGGCCCATTCTCCTCTGACCTCTAGCATCAACAAGGCATTTTCGCCCACAGGACTGCCGCATACTGGATGTTTTTCCCTTTTCACACCATTCTTTGTAAACCCTAGAAATGGTTGTGCGTGAAAATCCCAGTAACTGAGCAGATTGTGAAATACTCAGACCGGCCCGTCTGGCACCAACAACCATGCCACGCTCAAAATTGCTTAAATCACCTTTCTTTCCCATTCTGTCATTCAGTTTGGAGTTCAGGAGATTGTCTTGACCAGGACCACACCCCTAAATGCATTGAAGCAACTGCCATGTGATTGGTTGATTAGATAATTGCATTAATGAGAAATTGAACAGGTGTTCCTAATAATCCTTTAGGTGGGTGTACATATTTATTTATTTTTATTAATAATAAATAATGTATTTTTTTATATGCTTAATATACATATATATTTTTTGTATTCAATGTCATTAATATAAAGCATTGTAATATATGAAGAGTTCAGATGCAAAAGCCTCTAAATGCCATCTGAAATTTTCTTCTAGAATGATCATTTTTATCAAGCTTGTATATTTAAGTTCAGTAATTTCACTTAAATTACAATTAATAGGTAATCTTTATTGCCATTTAAGTGAAATTATTGAATTTAAATATAAGAGCTTGATAAAAATGATAATTCTAGAAGAAAATTTCAGATGGCATTTAGAGGCTTTTGCATCTGAACTCTTCATATATATATATATATATATATATATGCATATTATTTATTTTATTAATAATAAACAATGGCATTGTTTACATTTTATATATGCAGTGTACATATGCATATTTATAATAGATATGTTTTATTGTATTAAAATATAAATATATATATATATATATATACGTAAGCGGACTTATGAATGCAATTTTATTAAGAATAAATAATGGCATTTTACATATTTATGCATGTTTGTAATATGCATTTTTGTTGTTGTTGATGTTTCCTGTTGCTGATATCGTGTGTGTTTGCTCTGCTGTTCTCACCGGTGTTGTCGGAAGAGGAGGAGGTGCTGGGCTCCTCTGAGGAAGAGGATGGAGGAGAAGGAGACAGGAGATCAGGAGGAACGACACCCTGGTTATCCAGCAGCATCTGTGTGGCCGACTGCAGATCATCTCCCATGAGCCTCAGCACCGAGTCTGCGATATCCAGCTGGAAGCCGTATGACACTAGCTGCACACACACACACACACACACACGTCACGCTCACGATCTCACAGCTGAAGTCTGCATGTAAATCACAGGAACACACACCTGATCCAGCTTGGTCTGTCGGTCTGAACTCTGAGTCTGAGTCTGAGTCTGAGCTTCAGCGCCGTCCAGCAGAATCTGTAGAAGAACATCTCAGAGTTAATCATGTGTGTGTGTGTGTGTGTGTGTGTGAGTCTGAGCTTCAGCACCGTCCAGCAGAATCTGTAGAAGAACATCTCAGCTTTAATAATGAGTGTGTGTCTGTGCTCACTTTATAGGCCTTGTCCACGTCTCCTCTGGCCTGATGCAGGGCTCTGGTAGTGTGTGTGTGTGTGTGTGTGTGCTCACGTTATAGGCCTTGTCCACGTCTCCTCTGGCCTGATGCAGGGCTCGGGCCGCGTCTCTCTTACTGAAGCTCATCTCCACCAGTGTGTTGATGTCCTGCAGACGTCGTCTCCTCTTCTCTCGCTCTCTCTCCTTCATCTCCTTCCTCTCCTGATGGACATCAGCACATGTTTAATTCTGAGGTGTCATGAGTGAACATGTGCTTTACGTGTTTATAGTGTAACACCTTCTTCCTCTGTGTGATGTGCAGCACGGCCTCTGATAAATCTCCTCGACAGGCTCTCAGACCCAGACGAGCGTCCTGCTCAGAGAAACCCAAACTCATCAGCTGTGTGATCTTATCCGGGTCCAGACACAACTGACCGAACAGACGCTCAACCTGACCGACACAGAGACACAATCATGAGTCACACTCCAGAAGAATCAAACGAGTCATGGTCAAGAAGAATCAAACGAGTCATGGTCTAGAAGAATCAAATGAGTCATGGTCAAGAAGAATCAAACTAATCACTCTAGAAGAATCAAATGAGTCATTGTCAAGAAGAATCAAATGACTCATGGTCTAGAAGAATCAAACTAATCACTCTCAAGACGAATCAAACAAGTTATATTCTAAGTAAACAAATGAGTCATATTCTATAAGAATAAAAGAGTCGTATTCTATAAAAATTAAACATGTTGGATTCTATAAGAATCAAATGAGTCATATTCCATATGAATCAAAACAGTCACATTCCACATGAATCAAATGAGTCACTTTTTAATTATTTTATTGTTGTTATACAGTAATAACAATAAAATGCTTCAAAAGTGACTCCTTTATGATTTCTATATGGTCTATTAAATGTATTTAAATGTTGCAATGCAAAATGTATTCATAGCATTTTTATTATTTATCATTTTATATATTGATTTTGGAGTTAAATATGACTTGGATATCTTCTGACGTTCACGAGGGCTTGATTTGAATCCAGAATATTTACAATAAACCTTAAAAAAAAAATTATCTGTGGAGTCAAATCTAACAGTTCACCGGAGAAAAGATGGAAATTGAATTAAAAACATAAACTCCCATAATAAGGAAATATATTTGCCGCTATCTAGAGCATTAATGTGAGAATACACGTGAGGGGGGGTTGATCTGAGTTTTGAGCAAATGATTCAAAGATTCACTCAGAATTCTCACTGGACTTTCACTGGTTTCAATCTACTGGTGACTTAGAGGAAGAGTCACCAAATGAATCACTGAACAGTCAAAAGAATCAAAAGATTCAGATCACTGGGATGATTCACAATCAGCACTGATGGTAGTACAGGTTCTTTTAGAGGTAAATAGACACAATAATAGAGACACAATCATCATATCTCAGAGCATTTACTTCTTTGAGCTTGTACGAGGCTTGGTTCTTGTTTCCTTCGTGGTACGCCAGCACACTCTGAAGAAGATACAGCCTCAGAAACAGCACGTCTTCTCCTCCGGTGTGGCCCTGAGAGCCAGAAACACACAGATCAAGCAGTGAACACACACACACACACACACACACACACACACAGACCTTGATGTGCTTCAGTCGGCTCTTCTCTTCTCCGTAACACCTCTGGAAACACTCCTCGGCCCGGGACAGTCTCTGTCTGGCGTTGTTCAGGCAGTCCAGCTGTTCCAGAGCCTGGTAACACCACACGATGTCCAGCTGCAGGACGGCGTAGTTATCCACTGTGTTCAGCAGCGCAGAGTTACACTTACTGGAGGAACATCAACATCAGAGTTACACTTACTGGAGGAACATCAACATCTACATCAGAGTTGTATGAGAGCACCATATATTAAAATTCTCGAAAGCAGAAAACGTCTTAAAAAATAGCTTTTATAAGCTTTATACTTGTAAAATTACAGATTTAACAGAAAGTTTAACATCAAAATTGAACAGCGCTGATGTAATTGTAATATTTGCATACTGAACTACCGCCATTAATGGTTTTTTTTCATGATAAATATAATATAAAGAATAATTTCACAGTTCGCAGGACAGCGCAATTTTAAAATTCATCAAGTGTTAAATGCCTTACAAATGTCTCAGAATGTTAAATGTCAGATTTATGTCGTAATACTGAACTATAACTCGTAATTTAATTACTCAGGCATTAAATGTCAAGATTGAATACGTGTAAGAAGCTTTATTCCAGTGTTATTTTAGTTTTCATTTATTAATATTTTTATATTTTCAGTTTTCATGTTAATTTCAGTTAATTTTTTTGTCATTTAATTGTGCTTTTGTAATTTTATTAGTTAAAATAAAATTAGTTTTATTGTTATTAAGGTTTAATTTATTTGAGTTTTTATAGTTTTTATTCAGTTCAGTTTTCTGTCAATAACTCTAGTGCTTCAGCTTAAACTTATTTCAGCTTATCGCCAAAGCAACGTTTCTAATTTTAGTTTAAGTTTTTCAACTAATATTTATATTTTATTTTAATTCAATGAACAGACATTTTTTTTATAGTTTTAGTTAACGATATTAACCCTGCTTTATACTTCCCACTTGACCACTTCATTCACACTGTCAGAAGTTACGTTGGTGTCGTTGTAATATCTGCATACTAAATAATTGGTCTATTTTTCAAGCATTACTGATTGTATTATTACTGATCTTTGCCTTTTTGCATATATATAGTAATTTATCCACTGCAAAGATAAGATTTTGTGTGCACATAAAGTGACTGCAGTGAATGGTCATGATGAATGTAAAGTGTGATGAAGCCGTACTTGAACTGTTCGTCAGCGAGGAGTAGATGACACAGAGCAGCGCTGTGATCTCTCCTCTTCATCAGAGATCGGCCTTTCTCATGGAAACCCATCGCCAGGATCAGAGCCTGAGATCGGGAGAGATGGGATATTAATGCAAGCACTGCTGTGTGTCTGAACACACACTCGTAATGATGCGCTGGAGCAATGATCATGTCAGACTATCACTGATCACTTTAAAACCATTCTTCTGAAGGATTATCATATTTCATCTGTGAGTTTCAGAAGGCTGGATGACACATTTATGAGAATAATCTTTAGGACATGGACTGATACAGTAACATGAGGACGATCACCTTCCTCTCCTCGTTGGGGATCTGGAGTGGATTTCCCTTCTGATCTGCGATCTCTAAGAACGGGGTAGTGGTCGGATCCTCACTCCCATCTGAGGGATACAGAAGTGCACATTATCTATTATTATTATTAAAATGATTTATTATTGACCAACGAACTTCAAAGTACATAATTTACTGTATATACATATATATACATATATATATATATATATATATATATATATATATTTACAAACTTTTATGTTGGATGCGATTAATCGATTTGACAGCACTAATATATATATATACACACACATTTCTGTATTTTCCAGACACTTTTATACTAAGTAACTTACAAAAGAGAAACAAAAGCAATTTATCAAGTGGCCAACAACATTCATAACATACGACTGCAGATTTATTAGATTACGACGCAAGTTAAAGAAGAAATAGATTTTAATTATTTATTTAAAAATTTATATATATTTTTATATGCATATAACAAATGTAATATGTATAATTGACCATTTGTATGTACATATTTCTTTTATGTATTTAAAAATGATAATTATGATATTTATTATTTTATTTTTAAATATTTATTTAAAAATGTAGAAATTATATAACATGTATGTAACATATATAATTGACAAAAAAACTACACACACTCACACATATGTTAGTTTCTATGTAAGTTTGGCAATTTAAGAATTATTATTAAGGTATTAGTTATTATGTTTTACGTTACAGCTTATATTATCAGCACTGGACTGACCAATCCAGGCCCGGATTATCTGGTGTAGAGCATGCGTGTGAACGTTTGTAGAAGTGTGATGTTCACCTCTCTCTGACAGGATCTCGAACCCCTTCTGTGTCCTCTGCACTCCTTCATCCTGACTGCGCTGCTTCTCCTCTTCCTCCAGCATCATACTCTTCGCCTCATCCGACGTCACGTTCAGCACCATGACCTTACTGTTGTTCTTCACGTTCTGGTCATCCAGCCTCATCCCTTAAACAAACACGTCTTACAACATGAGCTGATCAATGGATGTATGAATAAATGTTCAATCCCGGCGTCAGTCGTTTACCTGGAGAAAGCTTCTTTCCAGACAATATCAGATTGAAGTGTTTGAATTTAAACTCCTCACTTATCCTTAAAAAGCAGAAGAAGTTTATAATCAAACACAGGATTCAGAGGATGAGACAGAACTGTTCAAATGAGTGAATCACTTCTGAAATGATTCACCAAGAAATCAACATTTACACTTCATAAATGATTAATTCTGCAACACTGTTATGAACTGAACTAAATAATGACACTATAGTCTTCAGTCGAGCTGCACTGAACTGGTTTCATAATTGATGAACTTCACTGTTATTGAACTGAATCGAACCAACCCTGAACTGATTCGAACCAACCCTGAACTGAATCGAACCAACCCTGAACTGAATCGAACCAACCCTGAACTGAATCAAACCAACCCTGAACTGAATCGAGCTGAATCACACTAGTGTCTTCTGTAGAGCTGCTAATAGAATAGAATTGAATTGAATTTGTTACATAACTGATTAACTTTACAGTTATTGAACTGAACTGAATCAACACTGAACTTTACATCAGAATTGACTTTGTTTCATATTTAATGCAGTTTGCATAATTTACAGGTGAAACTCGAAAAATTAGAATACTGTGCAAAAGTTTATTTATTTCAGTAATTCGACTTAAAAGGTGAAACCTTTTATATAGAATATTATATAGAAATTATAACCTATTATATAGAAATAGCCTTTATTTGTTATAATTTTGATGATTATTGCTTACAGCTTATAAACATTTGCAAAATTTCTGAGATTTTGAATTTGGGGTTTTCATAAGCCATAATCATCAAAATTATAACAAATAAAGGCTTGAAATATCTCACTTTGCATGTAATGAGTCTATATAATATATTAGTTTCACCTGTTAAGTTGAATTACTGAAATAAATGATCTTTTGCACGATATTCTGATTTTTGGAGTTTCACCTGTATTGTTATTTGGCTGTTGATCTCTGAGAAGCTTCTTTGAGACTCTTTCTGTACTGTAACATGTCTGGACTCACCGGCTCTTCAGCTCTTGTGTGGTGATGTCCAGTTTGGTTTTAAAATGAACTTTCCGTTTCTTTTTCTAAAGGAAACACAAACACAGAGTTAACTCAGTGAACAGTGGAGTAAGAGTGAATCTGAACGCATGATCCCGCACCTCTCCTTCTCTGGGCAGGTGGAGCTCAAGCGAAGCCACTGAAGTCTCCTTAAACTCTTTATTCCCCTCATCCTTCCGGCTGGTGTCTGATCTGAGGAACTCCAGCGATGACATCACTTCCTCCACACTGAAGCCGGTGACAGGAGCGTATTTCACAGCCAGTTCCTGATGAGAGATGAGAGGAGCGGTTATAGGAGAAACAGGTGATCGAACAGGTGTTTCACACACTCACTCACACACACACACACACACACACACACACACACACACACACTGAAGCCAGTGACAGGAGCGTATTTCACAGCCAGTTCCTGATGAGAGATGAGAGGAGCGGTTATAGGAGAAACAGGTGATCGAACAGGTGTTTCACACACTCACTCACACACACACACACACACACACACACACACACACACACACACTGAAGCCAGTGACAGGAGCGTATTTCACAGCCAGTTCCTGATGAGAGATGAGAGGAGCGGTTATAGGAGAAACAGGTGATCGAACAGGTGTTTCACACACTCACTCACACACACACACACACACACACACACACACACTGAAGCCAGTGACAGGAGCGTATTTCACAGCCAGTTCCTGATGAGAGATGAGAGGAGCAGTTATAGGAGAAACAGGTGATCGAACAGGTGTTTCACACACTCACTCACTCACTCACTCACATACACTCTCTCTCTCTCTCTCTCTCATTCATTCACTCATTCACTCTCTCACACACACACACACACTCACATACACACTCTCATTCACTCACTCACACTCTCTCTCTCTCTCTCTCTCTCTCATTCATTCACTCATTCACTCTCTCACTCACTCACTCACTCACACACTCTCATTCACTCACTCACACTCTCTCTCTCTCATTCATTCACTCATTCACTCTCTCTCTCACTCACTCACACACACACACACACTCTCATTCACTCACTCACTCACACTCTCTCTCTCTCTCTCTCTCTCTCTCTCATTCATTCACTCATTCACTCTCTCTCTCACTCACTCACTCACTCACTCATTCACTCACTCACACACACACACACACACACACACTCACACACACCTGTAAGTTGTGGAGCTCCGGGTCCCCGGTGTCCGTGGTGAAGGGCTCGAGCCACAGACGGATGTTGTCCTGCCGGAGGAGAGTGATCAGCCGGGCCTGGATGTGCTGCTCGTCCATCGCTACAGTCCAGCAGAGATGAAGAGGACCGGGATCAAACGCGTCTGGAACTGAAACTGAAACCAGCAGCTCTTGAATGGATGGAAATCCCCTAGAAATCCAGAATAAACCAGTATACGCTATATCCGCTTAAAATAACACCAGCGAGTAGACACATTTAGACGGTTTATATAGATGATATACTTATATATGTATGTGTATGTGTTGTCAATGTGATTAAATATATCAGTAGTCGAGATGTTGAGGACGTCTCACTCACTCTGCTGCGCTGCGCACACGTGACGTTGTTGTTGTTTTCTTCCTGGTTCTCCGTCACTTCCGGTCATCTGATTCTTTTTTCTTCTTTTCTTTTTTGTTGTTTTTAGCACCTCCTGCTGGACTGGGGATGAACTGTTGTTGTTATTTTAATTTTTTTGATTTATGTTTATAATAATGATATAATTTATTATTTTTAAATATTTAGAACACTGTTTTATCTAAAGCCACTCGTAAAGGAGGAAATGCAAATGCTTGTTCCTGAGAGTTCACATGACTTACTTCACTAATTTGTAATATATTCAGCTAAAAATGAGTTAACTCCATTCGTTTGGAGAAGATTGTCAATAAAAAACAAAAAACAGAGAAACTATTTATATGTAATATATGTCATTAATATAGAGCTTTTATTAAATTAATAGTTAAGTACCCTGGCTGTGTGTGTGTGTGTGTGTGTGTGTGTGTGTGTGTGTGTGTGTGTGTGTGTGTGTGTGTGTGTGTGTGTGTGTGTGTGTGTGTGTGTGTGTGTGTGTGTGTGTGTGTGTGTGTGTGTGTGTGTGCATGACAGATTCTGTGTGTGTATAATTTTTTTTAAATATGTTCGCATACTATTGCATACTTTGTTCTAATAATACAATTTGATTATTATAAATCAATATATAATTCAATAGAGATGTTTTTAAATCATCAGTGTTTATATTATATAAATATCAGTGTCAGGTTACACAGACTGATTGTGTTTGCATTATTTACACTAAAACTTACTTTGCAAACAATTTTCACCAATAATTACAAAGAAACAAGAAGTGACACAATGAATTAAACATGAAATGTTGAAGTAGAAAGACTGAAATAGTATTGTTGTTTTATT
Organism: Leuciscus leuciscus; assembly: GCF_965113295.1. Classification (NCBI taxonomy): domain Eukaryota; kingdom Metazoa; phylum Chordata; class Actinopteri; order Cypriniformes; family Leuciscidae; genus Leuciscus; species Leuciscus leuciscus. Next base: position 31,718,154 of record NC_138735.1, read on the forward strand.
TTTTAAAAACATTACAGTGTATATCAAATATTGATTAGACAATTAGTGATAGTGCAAACTATGCAAAGGAAACATATGCAAATCATGGTGCATCTCATTATTCCATTACTTGACTCCTGTAATTTCCATGTTTATGTGTTATAAACCAATGCATATTAATATATAACAATATTTCAAGTGCATATGAGCTTTCTTCACATGCTACATGAGTATCAACCAGCTACTGTCAGGGTTTGGGTAGGTGGAAGTAGCGAGGACTCACGTGCAGATCAAATGGGCTTTTATTAAGCATAAAATAAAACAAATACAAACAAAACTACCCCGAGGGGGAAAAACAAGACAGACTAGACTTGACTCAGCTTGACTTGACAGCAGGGAAACACACAGCATAGATACGACGACGAACCAGCACAGGACTGCAAACACAAGGAGAATAAATAGGGAGAGCAAACAAAGCAGGTAACGAGGGAGGACAGGTGGGGAAAATGAATCAATAATCAGGTAACAAGGTGGGCGGGGTTAGACAATCGACTAGAGAGCACATGGCACAAGGAAACACATGACAAGCCATGTGCTCACAACAAACAGGACTAGAACACAAAACGAGACATGAACACGCAGCTAGTGAAAACTCAAAAGCCACGTGTTCACACAAAACATGACAACATGAAAGCACACAGCCAGTGAAAAACAAGCTGTGTGCTACACAGCACAAGACAAGAAAAAACACATGCAGACAGAAGAGCGCGCGGCTCGAGCGAACTCGAAACCGCGCGCGCTCACGTGACAAGACAGAGCGCACGAGAACAAGCGAAAGCTCATTCCGTGCGCTCACAAAAGAAAACAAACACGCGGAGCATTGATGTCCGAATCCCGACACAGAACCGAAACCTAACCAGACAGACGTGTCGGGATCCAAACACCACGCCCCGCACATATAACAAGGCACGTAGACAAGTGAGTGCACGGCCCGAGCGCGCTCGGAACCGCGCACTCACACAGAGACGAGACAAAACAGGGAGTGTCAGAGCTCTGTCACAAAACCAAGAAATTAACTAGACCGAAGTGACAGAACCCTGACAGCTACTCAATCAATGAAATAAAGCAATGAGAAATAGCCACTGTTTTTGCTGTCAGACTATTTCTGTAAAAATACTACTGTTATATAATATAACAAATAAAAAGTATGAAATATTTTCTCACATTTTTTGCCAAAAGCATGTTCTAAGAATGTTCCCATAAGAACGTTTGAATGATACTTTTGAATGTTTTCTGAACATTCCAAAACAAGTAACATTTAAAAATGTCAAACAAACTACAACGTTTCAGAACAGTTCCATGAATCATGGAATTTTAAGAGCATTATTAGAGACCAGATAACTTTGAACGAATGTTCTATTAAAGGTGCACTGTGTGATTTCTAGTGGCATCTAGTGGTGAGGTTGCGAATTGCACCCAACAGAAGTTACGGTGGCCGACAGGAAGTGATGTCGTCGTCTGAAACAGCAGAGAGTAGCCAGTTAATCAATGAGGTTTCTTTACAAAGATAAATTAAGAAATTAGGTTTACTTAATTATTCAGTAAAACGATGGTATTGCAAATATTATTGTTACTTGTTCATCATTGTGTCAGTGTTTTATTCACTGACTTTAGCTGAAGCTTCTTTACACGAACAATACAGTGACGAAACGCGCTTGTCCATTTAGGGCCACCGTAGAAACATGTCAATGTAAGCAGACCCGCGGTGTGTGCATAGATATCATATAATAAAGGCTAGATGTCTTACGGCGGAGTCACTTCCGGCATCACCGGCGGCCATCTTGCCACAGGGAAGCTGTGAATTAAGGTGAGTGATCAAATCCTCTTATCTCGCTGAAATCTTGACGGATTTACAAACGGTTTGGTTTCTTACAAACATTATTAACGTGGCTATAATTCTTTCATATGGAAGTCCATTGTTATAATTATTCATATGTATGTAGTGTCATAACTACATCTCTGACGTTTATAACAAACCAAACCGTTTGAAAATCGGTAGAAAATTGAACAAGTTATGGTTATTTAAAAGTACATGCACCATGTTACGAAAGAGCGAGCACCCTGTGGTAAGATGGCCGCCGTGTGCGGACGTCGACCTCCATTGGCCAGCAGCGCGCACGAGACATCTAGCCTTTATTATATGATATCTATGGGTGTGTGTAGAGAGAATTGACTCATTCTAAGCTAATAAACACGTAACGGTTCATTATGTAAGGTCTTTATGCGTTACTGAAAACATATTAATATTATATTGCATTTCTGTCAACAGACCCTATACACAATGCACCTTTATCGTTACTGTTCATTACATTCTGAAAACGTTCCCTGTCGGTTTGTATCAGTCACAGTTTATCCTGGTTAAAATGAGGCGTAAAGGCCGAGTCTCCTGGCGGTCTCAGACTTCCTCAGGCTTTTCCTCTGAGGGAACGGCTGGTGTTTGGATCCTGCAGGAGTGGAGCGATAACTCCCGAAGCTCATCTGACGGGACAGAACCGCTGGAGCAGAACACGTCCTGGAGTTCAGAACACTGGCGTTCTTCATCCTCAGATCGAGAGAGTCCGAGAGCCGTTCTGAGTCTGAGCTCGTGCTGGAGGCTTCAGAAGACACGTGACTCCTGTGTGCGGATCCAGATGTGGTGTGTGTGAGACGGTGAGTGTCCAGATGTGTGCGCCACTGACCGCCAGCACAGTCCACTGCAGACTCACTGACCGGAGCTTGCGTTGAAGAAGGAGAACGCTTGACCTGGAACACGGGGAGCACGTCGACTAGATGTTCACCGTTTATCTCTTCACTGGTGTGTGCTGTAGATGAACACAAGAAGAGCATGTGTCATTAAATACAACATCACATGATCATCATCCTTCCCTCGGGTCAATCAATTTTGAAGAAAAAAATAAAATAAAAATTGAGTGTTAATCAGAGTGGTCCAATACCCTTAGGACTTTTGTCGCACTTGAACCACGAATACTCAAAAAAAATGTAATGCATTCCAGGAGTTTTGAGGTTGAAATGTAAAAAAGGTAACAAATCCTTCGCTTGTGGGTCAATTTGACCTCCATAGGAATTCATGGAATACGATGAATGCTTCAGTACACATAGAAAAACCTAAAAATGCTAAAAAATCTAACTTAAAATGCTAAAACTTTTCGAAAAAATGATTTTATAATGTCTGACTACATGTGTATCTGCATACTGAACAGTTGGCTGACCCAGAGGAACAGCTCATGTGCTGCATATTCAGCTATAACGCCATCTAGTGGCTAGAGTCATGAAACATCATGTTATGTTCATTTTTGCCCACAAGAGGTCAGCAGAGACACAATGCAGGATATTTACAGCTGAATTAAAAGGTTTAGGCATGAAATTGTGAGTTATTTTGAATGAATGGTTGAAAGAATGAGAGGAATGTGCTTAAATCTAGTAATTTAATGGTAAATATTTAACAAAAAATCTCAACAAAAAAAATAGAAAACATATTATCAAAATGAAATAAAATAAGCTTCCTGGTCAAAAAAGAAAAAAGTATGTATAATGTTAGGGCTTCGGGTCATTTTGACCCGCGAGAAAAAGATGTGTAACAAAACGCGAGGGAAAGATAAAGGGTTAAATATACCTAAATGTAGCTCCTAAATAAAGACTTCCCTAACATGGAACGTTCTCAGAATGTTCTGGAAAGATTCTCTCAGTGCTACAAACAAACGTTCTTCCAGTTATCTGGCCTTTAATAATGCTCTCAAAACGTTATTTATACATTGTTCATGGAACGTTTTTATTTCTGAAATGTTTTAGTTGGACATGTTTTGTTTTTAAATGTTACTTGTTTCAGAATATTCAGAGAACGTTCAAAAGTTACGTTCCCATAATGTTTGCAAAATCACGAAATGGAATGTTGGAAAGAGTTGCATTAAAGAATAGAACATTCAGAAATAACATTTTCATAACTTAATGGCAACGTTAGCAAAACGATCTTAGAACATATTTTAATCGCAGGGTATTTAAGGTCAAATGTCTGTTTTCTGTATTGTACGTTGAGTAATGAGTGAAAATAATAAAACCACAGTGACAAACATTAGGACAAAAGCTACTGTAAATAAAGAAGATTGCATCACAGGATTTCACATAAAACCAGGGTGGGGCAAGTTTTTATTTATTTATGCATTTGGGTTTTCTTTTTTGCAAGGGTAATGATAGTGAAAGCGCTTAATATATATATATTTAATGTAATCAATATTTCAACATTTTTGTCTATGCATATATTGAGTTTTGATAATAACCCACCCCGAGAAATGTTCAGTCCATGAAGTAAAGTGTGTGACAACTTGCCCCGGACAAGTTTATGTGATAAGATAAACATAACCTTTAAAAGGCATTCTGCTGTGTTTAACATTTAGCTGCAACAAATATCAAGATGGGATAATTAATTCATACATTGTCTTTCCAGTGTTTTGGAATATGCTACATAACGTCCAGTTTTTAAATGTTTTAAAAACGTTTTTTCTTTTAACACTTAACGTTCAATCATTCTTCGAACAGAGCGTTACTTTTGAACGTTCTCTAAACGTTCTGAGAACGTTCTCTGTTATCTGAGTAAATCCAAACACCATTGGTACCTGTTCTGAAGCACAGCACACGAGTCTGCCGTCTCTGCTCCTCTCTGATGGAGTTGTATTGCTCTGTTAACAGTGCGATGTCCATCCTAACGCTGCTGTGCTCTGAGTGAACTGTCCTCATCTCCCCCCACACATCTGAATACACCACAGATGAGCAACAGCAAGGCTTCATCCTGATGATAACACACTTTTATTGAAGGATGATCATAAATGCAGCTTGATTTCCCTCAGCAGAAGATCTCGTGTGGATGTGTGCTTTGTGGGCATTTCCTTCAAGAGTTGCATCAAAGTGCAAACAAACCAGGGCAATCCAAGGCTGTTCTGTTTGCAAAGACAATGTTAAGATATTCATGTGCAATATTCATATATTCATATTCATATGATGTGCAAAGTCTGTGTGAGAGACAAATAAATAAGGCAAAAGAATGACATTAGAAAAAGAAAATGATGCGGTTAAACTTCATAATTTCATTAATCATGCAGTTCCTCAGCATGTTTGCACAGTATTGTTGATGCAGAGGGTGAGGTGAACTCATTTAGCACGTACTTGTGTTAAAGTTGAAGTGTATTGGCCAAGTAAGATTGTAGTTTGTTTAGGTGAATTACTTGCAATATTGAAATAATACAGTCATGCATGCAATAGTTAGTAATTAACTGAGACATAAATACCATTGCATACAAAAAAATGCATCGTTTGAAAATGCCTTCAATTCTCTATTTCTCTCAGCTGTTTCATTTAAACTAAAATATACATTTACATAACACTATATCCAACACCCAGCTCACTTTGACAAAATACAATTTAACACTTCGGTTATTTAAATTCACCTCAAATTGCATGGCTGCTTTATTTCACACGTACACTTAAATGACTGTGGATGACTTAAAAAACGTTATCAATATTTTTACACGTGCATGTTTATCTTCTTTTTCCTGTTCACTTCCTCTATACTTCCATGAATTGTCTCAGACATTAATTAAGTTAGTTTCCTGTTTCTGAATATGATGTGCTGAAAAAAATAGTAAATGAGCTGTTTTAAATACATATTTCTAAAGCACATGACATTAAATACACAACGGACATGCCAGGTTAAAGTTCATGAAACTTAGCAAAACATGTTATTTCGGAGATGCGCAGTCCCTTTAAGTGTTATTGGGCTTGTTCGACTTCATGCAGCTCTGCGCAGAACGATCGGCGGCTGACTTGAAGCAGTGCATGCCGGTTAGAAATTTTGTCCGACTTGATACAGCGCCGACGCCACGTGACTGTGACGTATGGCATCAAAGTACCGCGAGAGCGTTTCGAGAGTAGCCGGAGAACTCAGCCAGCGCAGCTTCTCAAGAGCGGCTGCACTGGGCTGCAGGAGGGCTGATGACGACACAGCTGTTCCACGATTGGCCGGATTCACCGCATGACAACGATCACGTGTGTTTCGTGTTTATTCGAACACCTTTAGTTCCTCTAATGCTCTCAAATCAGTTTATTATAACAGTGAACACTCTTTTCATGTCGTTGTCATGTTATATTGTGTCATGTTTATCAAATTAAAACTGCTTAAAAAACGTAGACTCCACTTCATTGATAGTTGCTTATGTTGAACTTTATTCTTGTTCAAACAGACGCTGTATGAAGCAGTACATAAAGTATTGAATGAACATGTCTCATGAAATGAAACATCTGTGTATTATTTGGCAAATATTGCATTTATTTCACTGCAGCTGTGGTAAAGTATGCAAACACCACGTGAGCGGTCACTACGGGAACCAGAAAGTGTCCGACTTCACGTCTCCGTTTGCAGCTCCTCCCCGCCTGCACGCGGCTACTCTCGCCGATCGGTTACATCCAGCCGCAGCCGATGTCGAACACACCTAATATCACATGCTCGCTCAGGTCATGAATATTCACATGATGGCTACATGAAGTTCGCCGACGTGATTGGTGAGTGGAACCATAGACATGTATAGAAAGGCTAGATAGCTTACCGGCGCTGAGAGCCAATGGGACCCGACGACGTCACACGGCGGCCATCTTAGGACAGGACCGCTCGTCCAGTTATAACATTAAAGTCTATTGTGCATGTAGTGCTGAAATAACTATATTTTGCTCAATTTTCAACCGATTTTCAAACGGCTTGGTGTGTCATAAACGTCAGGGATGCGGCTATTTAACTGCATACTTGTGAAAAATTATAGCCACAAACGGCATCAGCACAAATCATAGCCACGTTAATAAGGTTTGTAATAAACCAAACCGTTTGTAAATCCGTCAAGAATTCAGCAAGTTACGAGCATTTTAGTTGGCGTATGTCACTCACCTTCCGTCCACAGCAGCAGGGAGCAGCAGCGCAGTCTCCTGACCTAAGATGGCCGCCAAGTGACGACACAGCTGACTCCGCCTTGAGCCATCTAGCCTTTCTATACATGTCTATAAGCCGCGTTTCCATTACCCTTCAAATTGCGCAAATTGAAATTGCGAATTGAAAATACGCTTAATGGAAACACGTCAATTTCGCAAAAACTCCCATTTATCGCAAAAAAGTTTTTACGCTCTCATGAGGTGGTTTTTCAGGCAATTCGAAAAATGAATATTTCGCAAAACTGCAATGGAAACAGTTTTTGCGCATTTACAGTCACCTGACTTAGAAGACGCAGTGTGTTTGAAGTCCATGTATAGCTACGCAAATAATAATAATTTTATATTATTTTATTATAACATTTAATAGGCTATATTTAGAAGAGGCTTTTATGCAAAAAAGGAACAAAGCTGAGCGTGGAGCGCGCACTGCATGACACGGAGGCGCGGCCGCAAACACTTGCATTTTCCTATCAACAGTGGAAACAACTTATACTCTATCATTTCTGGTCAGACAGAAAATAATAATACATTATTCTCAACCACTTTTATTTGTGTAAACTCACAATAACAAGAAAATGCTGTGCTTTTGTAAAATAAAAGAAACAATCAGACGCACATGATCTCCGTAAACTGGGGCGCGAGAACTGAAACAAAATATAGCCTGTGTAGGCTAAAGCTTGAAATGTCCACTTTAAAACGAACAAATTCGAATCGAAAGCTAATACCTTCTGATTATGTAGGCTAATCCGTATGAAAGTTGCATTTCTCTCTAAAAGCGCATCTGCTTAACAGCGGAGATGGAGATGTGATTTTAGCCGACACTTAGAAAACAATATAGTTTATTAATTATATTAATGGCTCTTCTCATTCAGCACTGCGGGAAATACATCAATTCCAGTTTCTAATTTGGCCTTAGAAAACCAGTAAAATCGACATGTTTTCCATATTAATTTGTGAATATTTTAAATGTTTAATAAAGGGGCAAAAAGTCATAAATAAAGCACAGCAGTTGTGTGTAGCCAGTTCAAATTAAAATGTTGGTGTTCAACTTGTTTTAAGAAGACAACAACCGTTCATTTTTCGTTTTTCAATTAGGGGTTAAAAAAGGAAAAACAAATAGACACAAAAGTTGCCTACATGGATCATTTGGACAGAACACGAGACAGAATTATTTATTAAATTCATAAAAGAAACAATAATTAGCCTATAGGAATACTGGATTCTAAATCTCAAAGAAATGCCACAATCGGAGCAGAAATGAGGGCGAAACACCCAGAAACTCCTTATATGTGTCGTTCGGGGGTCTTTCCCTGCCATTAATGCTTGGATAACACGCCACGTCTCCTTCCATTAATAATAATAATAATGTCTAATGCGGTGGCTGTGATATTATAACCAACGTCCGTTGCCGTGATTTTTGGAATGACTTATCGCGAGAGAAAAAAAGACGTTTTAGTCGCATAACATCGGTTAATGGAAACGCCGTCATTTCGCAATAGTTTTTTATCGATATTTAGATAATAGCGCAAAACATTTGCGCAAATCTGTAATGGAAACGCGGCTTATGAGTGGAACTCTAGTCAGCGGGTGAATGAACGAATCCAGCCATGGTGAAGGTTGAGCTTATGAATATTAAGTAGGTCACATGACTGTCGCTCCAGGAAGTTTGCGTTAGCGTCCTCATGAATATTAATGATGTAAGCCTTCGCTACTGTAGCGTTCGATGGCGGGATGTTTGTGATCTGAATGGCTGAAGTAGCAGATTCTTGTTTTCTTGGGTTTGATTTCAGCACAAAACAGGTAGAAACACGCACGCACACACACACACACACACACACACACACACACACACACACACACACACACACACACACACACACACTTTTAAAGAGGGGTGTTGTTTATAAATAAACATGTCAGTGTCTATATTGGATAAGAGATGTACTGGAGAAATAATTGCATGATGTTTTATGATAGAGTCACTTACAAAAAGCAGTGTAGTGCTACTGTTCAGTGATTTACCATGATATTTACGTGGTTATTTAAAAAAAAATACCACGGTAAAACTATGGTAGCCTACATGTAAAAAAATTAAATAAAAATAAAAACATGATATTTCTTTGTTTCTTTCAGTACAAGTACTTACAGTGTATTACCTAAGAAAGTACTGGTTAATATAAGGTACTTCATGGGTTTAGGGGTAGGTTCAGGGTTAGTACCTAGTTATTATTACCCACCCAGTTATTGTTATAAGTAGCCTACATAGTATGTACATGAGGAACAGTAAAGTGCTGCCGACAATCATCATGAAGATGCTTAGAAAGAGCATTGTTGATGCAGTGGGTGAGGTGAACTCATTTTGCACATACTTGAGTTAAAGTTGAAGTGTATTGGCCAAGTAAGATTGCAGTTTGTTTAGGTGAATTGCTTCGAACATTGAAATAATACAATATACTGTACAATGCAATATGGTTAGTAATTATCTGAGACATGAATATCATTGCACAAACAAAAAAATGGATTGTTTGATAATGCCTTAAATTCTCTTTCTCTCATCTGAAATGCTTCTCATTTCATATAAAATACATTTACATATTAACACAATATCAGATCCATCTTACTTTGATAAAATTCAATTTAACACTATTTCAGTAGCCTTATTCAAATTCAGCACAAAATGCATGGCTGCTTTATTTCACACATACACTTAAATAACTGCTGTGAATAAGATACATATTTTTACACGTGCATGTTTAATCTTCTCTTTCTCCAGCTCACTTCCTCTGCAACTTTTATGAATGGTCTTAGACATTTGCACCCCCCATTTTTATCTCTATTTTATTCTGAAAATCTTATAGCAGTTGTCTTAATTTGTTTCAGGAGTAATGAAAATGAAAAAAAGAAAAATGAAAAAATATGAATTAGGCTATGACCGTCAGCCGCTCCCATTCAGAAAAAAAAAAACTCCTGTATGCCATCATGAAAGCGCTTGACAAAACAACATCTCTCAGGGCTTTTAGTTCAAAAGTGTGCAGTATTGATAGATTCTCATATGTTTAAAGCAGCACTCAGTAGCTTCGGGACTTCTTCGCTGTATTCTCGCTTTTTGCTCGCAGGTTTCTCTCTAGAGCTCCCCCCACAGCTTCGGAATAGATATTTGACAACACTGTTGTAAAAACTCGTTGGTGATTCTCAGACACCAGAGGCTAGTAGATCAACGACATCAGAGCAGATGGGACATTCTTTAAAACGTCTTCTTCATTCGGGTTCGGACAGCGTGAGGGAGCGCAATAATGACATCATTTTAGCAGATTTCTTTTGGCCGTAAAGCAGTTGTTTACATCGCGAGACCTGATATCACGCGAGACTTCCTGACGCAGCGGCCGGCGGTATTTTCCGCTCACGGGCACCAGGGGGGTGCGAAACGACCACCATTCAACCCGAAATAAGTAATATAACCATTCCAATGACTCCGAAGCTGTTCAGTTAAGGTAAAAAAAGTTACTTAGTTCACCTTTAAGTCAAAATTCTACAGAGAGGAATACTAAAATGTATTACATTTTTGCTCAAAATGCAGTGCTTTGACTGTGCAGTAGCCTACCACTGAACAATCTCATGTAGGCCTACTGTGATTTATTCATACTGAAAACTGGAGGGAGCACTATGCACGTTTAGTCCACAAATGAGACTCGTGTAGAACAGCCATATCATTTGACATTCCAGCAAATCCTTTACATAAACAAGGCTTCCAGAGATCACTGTAACATAGAGACATATAGAACAGATGTTTTGGAGACAATAAACACGATTGCAACAATATATAATTTATCCGACTTCTTCAAGCCATGTCGGTTATTTTCATAATAATAGATTATATTCATAACGCAATACTAATCGACATAGCCTTCATCATTGTGCAGAATACTATAAAAGAATATATTTTGTCTGATATTTTATCCGAAGCCACGTCAGATCACCCCTATGAGGCGCCGTTTAGGGCTTAAATCAAACTTTATTTATGCACACATATATGAAACTTAAGTGTTTTCCATATTTGAAGCAATCTATCTTTGTGTCGATCATTGTTCAGGTGTAAATAAAATCTTGAATTAAATCTGTTCATTTAAAGGGTATCTCTCACAAGTCTTGGACTCATTTTATGACGTCTTTGACATATTTAGATCTTCTAAGTTTTGGTTATAAGACTAACCAAAGTCTTATGGGTTTGGAATGACATGAGGGTAAATGACAAAATGTGCATTTTTAGGTGAACTATCCCTTTTAAAGGTGCTCTAAGTCAGAGGTTCCCAAACTTTTTGCCTCGGGCCCCCCCATACATATGGGTCACATCTCGCGCCCAAATCCCCCAAATGTGCAACAGTAAAGATTCATGTTCACATCCCATTTCTTTGCACATAACAGCAAACAGTCTCGTATTGATGGGACATGCTTTTATTACGTTAACAATTTTAATTACTGTTTGAAGCACGCAACTCAGCTCATTATCAAGGGCTTTGGGAGCAAGAGCTTCCCTGTGTATAAAACAATGGGTGAATCTTACATGTGGTGCAACTGCTTGTATCTTCGCCCTTTAGACCCTTATGTTTGCCCATCATAGCACCAGCTCCATCAGTACACACGCCCACACAGTTATCGAAACTCAGACCCGCTTCCTGCATCTTACTATCAAGTTTGTTGAATATATCCTGTCCTGTGCATGTCCCATCCAGCGTAGTGCAAAATAACATTATAGTTTCTCCTCATAGCAGTATCTATGATATTTCCGGATTTTTTTATACGATCAATAATCTGAATCTTTATGTCCTTTGCCATGTCATCTTTTCTTCGGGCAACGGTGTTATCTGACAGTGGGACCTGTTTAAGCTGACTCACAATTTTTTCATTATCCATAGCTTGACACATGGCTATTGCTGCAGGGAGAATGAGCGTCTCGCCAATTGTGTGTGGCTTCTTAGATTTTGCAGTGAGGTATGAAACTTCATAAGATGCAGCCTGGAGTTTGGTAGTTGTTGTAGTCTGTGTAGTCAATACTTGCATTTGACCACGCAAATCTTGCTCGGAAAAAATCGATTGTTTTATCAATGTGTGTTGGGTGTTTGGTGTGTAAATGTCTCTTCATTTAGTCATTTGCTAGTACCTCTGTACACATTACACATTGTGGACGTGCATCCCCATCAACCAGGAGACACGTAAATCCATACTGAATGTAATCGTCTTGATATCTCCTTCGCTTTGCTAAATTTAAGTGGGCCTGCGAATGCTTGCGTTTCCCTCGCATTTTCACTGGCACCACTGTATCCCCCACCAGGCTCTGCACAGTTCCCACGGGTCTTTCGATCTGCCTTGGATCTGCCTCCACAGGTTCTGCCTCCTCTAGCCTCGGTGTGTTAGATTTCGGTTCATCTGTGTTTGCTCCAGTTATTTTAGGCGTAGAATCAACGAATCAGCCAACGATCCATCTTATTTTCTACACAAAAAGTTTTGCTAGCGGGTATTATTTTGTATGTTGAAACAACATAGGCTATATCAGCTTTTAAAAATCAAGCGTAGCGTTAGTTCTGGCAGGTCACGTTAGTCAAGCTCGCATCAGCTGACTATCAGCTGATCCACATCTACCTATAGGAATACGACGCCTATCACCGTATACATATATAAGCTGCTTCAGTATTATCCGCAACTATCGCGTTTCTCAGGAGCGAATTAAATGGCGAAATTCGGCAGGCAAACAACATAATCTCACAAGGAATTGTGCAATCGGGAATTTAGCAAGAGGAATTCATTCCCCACAAGGATTTCACCTCAGATTCATCTTAAACTTGAACACGAGATTTGCCGCATTGATCATAAGTTGCCTGATTTGGAAGTTGCCTGCTCGCATCGCTGCATTATTGACACAGGACTCGAAGTGATTCATTCTCCATTCATCTCTGAAAGTCTTCACAAAGCTAAGTCCTTTTTTGCTCATTGCTAAAATCTATCAGGGTTTTGGCAACATGCTTGTTACTAATGCCATACGTGTGGCTTGGGCTAATCTAACTTAGTCGTTTTCATTAAAATGCTCTTGCTAGGCTTACGCGATCATATTGGCTATGTGCGTTACTATGTGTTGTCATTGGCAACTGATCGCGTTGCACAGGCTGTGCTTTTAGCACTATGCAGCACAGATTCAAGCAGCTGCTTGATATGAATTAACAATTCATGGTGCAAACGGAAATATTCTGCTGTGGCACAGCTTTAAAAAAGACCGTAAACAGTCACAATTCAGTTGAGTCACTTCGGACACGCTTGGTCTATCTAGTTCTTGGAAACAGGTCGTTCTTAAAGCTACAGTGTATTGTATACCGTGATTGCATTTGAATGCATTCATATATTTTTTATTTTTAAGAGCTTGCATTTTTATAGGCTGACATTCAACATGGTTCTATATTTAAGCTGTGTATATTAAGTAAACAATAAACAAATAAATAAATAAAAGTTATTGAAACACTGCTTGTTCTAAGGCTAGGCCTATCTAGTGGCTATTTGAAAACTGCTTGCATTAAAAGCTGTTAGTTGCTATTGGGAACATGGTTGTTGAACTTTTAAGGTTATTTAGTCCAGTCGTTATTTGGAACATGGCGTGTTTTAGGCTTATATGGTGTCATTGTGTCACATGCTGTGCTAAGCTTATCAGGTATCAGCAATATCTGTCTTTTCAGCAACACTGCTATAGCGCATACTGTCCTCAGCGCATGCCGTAGTGCTCAAGCGTTGTTTTATGCTTATCTGGTTGTATTGGAAAATGCTTGTTCTTTATTCTATTCGATTATTGCAACGTGCTGCTTTAAAGTTACCACATGCTTGTGGCTAAAGCTATCTAGATATCAGTAACATACTTGGTACACAGTACATTCACCGCAGGGGTCTGGTATTCAACACTAACAACACCATAGTTTGATGGTCCTGTAAAGGAGTGTGAAATCATGGGAGTCGCCATCTTCACCTCCACAGCCGATGGAATCCGTAGGACGGGAGCAGTAATCATGTTCATGAATGAGGAAGCACACTGTATTCATAGCTTAGCTGCGCACTGCATATGACTTGAGCTAGAGAATGTATGCTTCTCCGATCGGACTACACTAGGTTTAATACTAGTCCTATGGTTATACAACATGCTAGTTGTACCAGTTGTTGCTGCTAGTCTGAGCTATTGCTGTAGGGTGTATGCTTCCCCAGCCAAACTACACTAGTGTTAGCAATGGTTCTGCGATTTACACAATATGCTTGTTGTATCAGTTGTTGCTGCTGCTGCTATAGGGGTGTAAGCTTCCCCCAATAGATCCCGTACAATGGTTAAATTGGCTACAGCAACACGCTTGTTGCAATGCGTCTTGCTTGCTCCAGTGTGGGGAGATGTTAAAAATCAAATAACAAAAACAATTTTTTTCTTTTTTTTTTTCTTGTTTTCTACAGAAGTAAACTACATCCAAGTATAACAAGGTCATGATGTCATTTACAGTCGTCACTCAACAAAACTGGAACTGGACTGCGGATATACAACAAGCAGCAGCTGATACATTTTTGGTATCACAATTTTCACTTTTTCATTTCAGGTGGTATGTCATTCATTGCAATATGCATGTTTACTGCTAAGCATTTCGGGTATTGACAACATGCTTGTTGCTATGGCTTATGCGGTTATTGGCAACATACTCGTTTAGGTCATCCAGGTAAGGGCAACATACTTGTTGCTTAAGGCTTTCCGGTATTGTTGGTAACATGCTGTTGCTCAAGCTTTTCAGGTATTGGCAACATGCTTGTTGCCCTGGCTCACTCACGTAACTATAAAGCATCCAGATTGCGCTGTCAGTTGGTTTTGGGGGATATTGGCATATGGTTGTGTTTTGGGGGGTTATTGCTGCTCTCCCTGCTCTTATCCATGCTAGGCTGCATGGATGCGCAGGGAGTTCTCGCCCAGAACGGAACCATACCGCCAATCCAAATTGTATGCTAATTGTCAATCATATATGACGATAGTGGTCCTGACAGAAATCAAGCGTAGCGTTAGTTCTGGCAGGTCACGTTAGTCAAGCTCGCATCAGCTGACTATCAGCTGATCCACATCTACCTATAGGAATACGACGCCTATCACCGTATACATATATAAGCTGCTTCAGTATTTCCGCAACTATCGCGTTTCTCAGGAGCGAATTACCCTCCTCCATCCCCAGCTCCTCCTCTCATCAGTCAGGATTTGGCATTCTGATTAGTGATCGACCGATGTATCGGTTTACCGATATTTTTACCGATATTTAAGCATTTTCCCATAATCGGGTATCGGTTTTGTAATATCGGATTCGCCGATAAACGGCGCCATCTTGTGGCCGTTTTGAGAATTCCGCCATTGCAGCCCGCGTCTGAGGAGATCAGTCAACAACAACTCTGTGCACAGGTAAAACATATGTTCTGCTTGCTTTGCTTTAATTTTTCAACTTTATTTAACATAACAGACATGCAGAAATGAGATTTGAGACATGAATGCCTGATATAGCCTAGTTTATTTATGCAGCTTGGTTCTAAAAAATTGAGACGAACTCATGGAGTCACGTAGCGTAATCCGTCATGTCCTGCCCCAATAAAGACGTAACTTTACATGAATTAAATAAAACAGACATGAATGAGTGCATGTTGAAAATAAAAGCACTGAATTTAATTCTCTATCAGTTGTATTTGCTCACCATTAGTCTCGAGAAAAAAGTTCGTTCATATTGCTGAGCACTCACTGGGTTGATGATCAGGATGCTCACGGCCACTGAATGAAACTTTTGACAAGATTATCTTGTTTAAACATCCTAGATTATATTATTTACTACATAGCAATTATTTCGCTAATAACGTTACACATCTAAATATACCGCTTTGTGGAAATTAATTATTTATTATCTCCACGCGCGATCGCGGTTGAGTTCTGTGTAAAATAAATGCATAGATAAACAGCACTTTGTCAGTTGACATTTCATGATCTAGATTCAATCTAGATCATGAAATGTCAACTGACAAAGTGCTGTTTATATAGTCTCGAAAAAAAAAAGTTTGTTCATATTGCTGCGCACTCACTGGGTTGATGACCAGGAATGCTCAAGCACGGCTACTGCATGAAACTTTTGACAAGATTATCTCGTTTAAACAACCTAAACTATATTATCATTTACTGCATAACCATTATTTCGCTAATACAAATCTAAATAAATACCGCTCTGTGGTAATTAATTATTTATTATCTCCACTCGCGATCGCGGTTGAGTAAGTTATATAGTTCTGTGTAAACGCATAGATAAACAGCACTTTGTCAGAAAGGATTTCATGATCTAGACCGACAAAAACATTATTAATAATTAATAACATACTAGTTGGAAAATGCAAATATGCTGTTTTGTTTGTTACTTTCCTGATAATGTTATATTCCAGCTAATATTATTCAGTGAATTAATATTACCCAGTGAATTATTCCTCACTCTTTAAACCTATTAAATGGCACATATAAACCTTCTAAAACTGTTTAAAATGAATTACATTTCAATACAAAATACAATACAAAAAATACCTCCAACATGTGGAACCACTGAAAGATACATCACTCAACTATCTTTGAATATATGTTAGAATAATTTTTGTGCTTTATTTTTTACCTCATCAAAGCTTTTATTTTTAAACAAAGACACTTAGTAACAATGCACTTTATTTTTTGGACTCAGACCCCTCTATTTATTTGTGTATAAATATAAAGTTTTTTATGTATGCAAGGAGGGAGTGATTGTTATAAATAAAATTGTTTGTTCAGTTCATTTGTGTTGTAATAATTGTGTCAAAAACAGAAGTATAACAGTAAATAAATATCGGTTCTGCATATCGGTAATCGGCACATAAACATGCAAATAATCGGTATCGGTATCGGTTATAAAAAATCAATATCGGTCGATCACTAATTCTGATTCCCTTCGAATCAGAATAAATTCTCGAATTATGTCGTACTTTAAAATCTTGAATTAAGGATATCTGCAATACATTCATGTTGGTTCTGTTCTGTTTACCCCAAGGGGGGTTATTGCTGCTCTCCCTGCTCTTATCCATGCTAGGCTGCATGGATGCGCAGGGAGTTCTCGCCCAGAACGGAACCATACCGCCAATCCAAATTGTATGCTAATTGTCAATCATATATGACGATAGTGGTCCTGACAGAACTGTGATCGCCCCCTAGTAACAATTAAGGCAAAATACAAAAATTGGCATTAACCAGAATAACCAAACATAATTTTCCCTCTCAGCTTTTCACTCGCGCCTTATTTATTAAATCCAGGAAATTGGTTGATGAAACATTGATTAAAATTAAGATACAATTAATACAAAACAAAATTCACTTTAACCCTCTGAGGTCGAGAAACGCGCCCACGCGTTTTGCTGGATTTTTTTCAGTTCAGTTCAAAAGAAATTAATTTTGCTCTGTTGACTTTGATATTACAAGCAAGTTTCATACATCAATCGATTCTGTTAAATGTGTATTATTTTTGTGTATACTCACAATAAAAACAAAGTGTGGTGCTTTTTGCCAAATAAAGAAAAATAAACACGAAGCTAGGTTCTGCCTTCTCTCTGTCCGTGTAGTCCATTCCGAAACGCGTCCGAAAATGAATCATAACTCAGCGAATACTTCTCACACAGGCATGTGAGTTATGTCTTTATGAAGCTTGAAATCTCTTCTTTTAAATGAAGTAATTTATATAAAACACAAATGTTTTCAACTCATGTAATCCGTTTGAAAGCAAGGAGAGGTACCGTTTTTCCTTCTGCCTCATTATCTTTATAATCAGCTGCGGCCGCCCCGCCCCCGGCGCGATTCACATGTAAATAGTTTAGGTGATCTAGTATGCATCGCATACGCCCCCCGATCAATGCCATAAAAACACAGTTTCTATCAGACTTACTGATAGTTCATCGCGTTTTGAGTATGGCACGCTTCTCCAGTAAAGACGCCCTTCAGATGATTCTGGACAGCGAGGAAGAATGCACGATACCGGGTTGTTTCCTCAGAGCAAGATTGTAACAGACGACGAACGGCAGCATATTGAAGAGCGAATTCCGCCGAGGACACAATTTCGGAGTAAGTTTTACTTAAAAGTCTTTTGTCTTTTATTTTTCGTGTTCGCATTTATGAGGAAAAAAACAATATTACGTGACAGTTCTCCATTATGGACGCGAGCGCTCTGAAAGCGCACTAAAATACTTTCAAACATTCACAGAGACCTCAAAACAGAAAGTACAAATCCTTTCTTTAAAACGAATTTCGTTTTGTATCAATTGTCTCTTAATTTTAATAATTTTTTCATTAACAAATTTCCTGGATTTAAAGTAAATATAGGCTAGCAATCACAACATAAGGTCTGAACTGGAGATCATCATGAACCCGTAGCCTACTCGCCTCACATGTCTAAAAAAAATGTAATATATTTACAGAAAGCTGGTTCTAAACAAAACCATCCAAAACAAAAAAACTATGTAGCCTAATAAATGTGCATTTCTCCGGTGCGTTCACAACGTTACAGTCAGGCGAAATATGAAAGACAACATTTTGTTTAGTAGATTTGGGTACAGTTTTTACTGTAGAATATACTGCCACATCAAATAAGCTTTTGTGTAGCAATTTCTATATATAAAATAGCCTACTATTTTTGTCAAAAATAAAGTCATCAACTAAGATGTTAGCTGTTCCAATGTTGGCTATATTCAAAGTAATGAATACATAGATAAAATGTAGGCCTATAATCTTTTTTTTTACAAAGAAAGAGTACACTTGAAATATTGTTGAAATTGTAATTATTGTTGTTGTAACCTTTTTAACTTTGAAATATGTATGATAAAATGTATACTTTAGTTTTTACAAAGAAAGATTACACTTGAATTGTTGTTGTAATTGTAACCTTTTTAATAAAAAATATATATTTACAAGGTAGATGTAAACAAACTATTAAAAGGTAAATATAAGCCTTTTCTTTAAATAATTTTTATTGTGTTTTATTAGTGACAAATTTGGGGAGAGGATAAATATTCCAAACCTGAAAATACAGTATGAGAATTAACTGCACAATTACTAGACATGTTTTCCTTGGATATTATAGGCCAAATTGCAAGCACAATATGTGGAAAAATAAAAAAGAATTGAGATGCTTCCAACTGTTGCTCTTGCATTCTTGTGGCTTAGTGACTCACCTGAATGAAAGGGTCATTAAGTATGCAGGCCCCATTGTCTCCTAAGGTGTGAACCACTAAATATGCATGATCTGTGACGCCCACTCCGCATATTGCCTTTCCAAACAGAAAGTGCTTTGCAAAATTCAAATCAATGTATTGTGTTATGTGAATGATAAGGGCAGGGTGATTTTCACATCATTTTGAAGAAAAAACACTAGGCAATGACATCAATTAGACAAAATTCTTATTGGCACATATTTAGTATGTGTTTTATGGCCTTATTTCAGAAACTTTAGTTTTTAGTTTTTTCAATAACCACGCATAAACATTATTCTCTCAAAAATGCAGACATGTACATTCTTGTTGCTCACATATTATGGTAGCCCTGTTTGTGCTAAATAGTGTGTAATTTTTTTTTGCCATTAATATGTTTATAAGCAACTGAAAAAAGCACAAATGTCAGGGCATGTCAGAACATCTCAAGGACCCCAAAAACACCTCAGACCTCAGAGGGTTAAAGAAAGGCTTTCTACAAAAACAAACTTAATGAAGTGGTCAAAATCATGTCTGCCCACTCCATTTCGGGATCATCTTATCTTATTCATGCTTTTCACTTTTCATATAATAAACATGAAATTTAAAAAAAAATATATTATTTTATTTAAACATGAATATGAAACTAAATCGTTTTTTAATGACTGGGCTACAACACATTTAATGTCGGAGCATTGCCGAAGAGCAGGGGAGAGATACGATTTTCGATCAATCATTAGGCCTGTCACGATAACAAATTTTGCTGGACGATAAATTGTCCAAGAAATTATTGCGATTGTCACGAACTGCTCCGAGACTCGAGAGTAGAGGATCCAAATGCAGCTTTTAATAAGGAAGGTCGTACAGGCGGGGTCAAACAGGGCAGACAGAGCAATGTAGATCAAACAGCAAGGGTAATCCAGATAACAGGCAGAATTCGGGGCAGGCAGCAATAATCAAAAGTCCAAGAACAGTCCAAGTCAGGCCAGGCAGATAACAATCATACAAATGAGGAAACAGTCCAAGATCAAAAACCAGATAAACAAAACACAGGATAAACGCTCAGAAATGCAGTGTGACACAAACAAGACTTCGCAGGGAATGAATGAATGTACAAGGTATAAATAGGCTGAGACTAACAGGGTAATAAGATACAGGTGAATGCAATCAATGATAATGAGTCCGGGCAGTGAGTTCTGGGAAATGTAGTGTGAGTGAAATATGATAGTCTGGTGTGGAGTGCCCTCTGGTGGCACTCAAGGGCACTCCAGCTGGTGACCGTTACAGCGATAAACGATAATATTGTCGTTCTGAGTCCATTTTCATCTAATATAATGATAATGGCATAATAATGCTGGTACACCTTTTCAAAGATCTATAAACTTTTATTTCTAAAGAATATTAAACATTGAAAACGGAAAACATTTTAAATATCCACAAAAAAAGAACAAAACAACCAAAAACAATAAAAGCAATGGACTCTCAGTGTCTGTTAACAAAAAAATTCACTTGAATAAGTACCAAAAACAATAAATAAAATGGATGTAAACAAAATTGCACTTCAAAAAATATTAAACATTAGGCTCAGACATGTATAGTGATACATTCCATAACAGGCAAAACTGCCAGTTAGGACCTTTGTAAACAAATAAAAAAAAGCCTCAACAGGCTATATCACACCATTTTGCACTGTCCTCCTGTTACTTTGTCGACTAAACGCCTGAGTGATTGTGTACTGTCGGGAAGACGGAGACGCACTTTATTGCGTATATGCTACGCACTGAAAATACTTGGTTAGGATTAGTGGTGAGGAGTGTGTGCGTATTACACGCCACAAAGTGCGTATCATATGCACGCAAAAAATATTTTTGGCGTAACGTTATAAATTGCACGAGAAATAACATTTGTGGTATAGATACGCATTTTCATGAGCTCGGGCTCGACATACCGGCTCGCTCAGGTTAAGTGGTTCACAATCACCAGGATCATTCGGTTTGAATCCGAAGTGCTCCCACACCGGCAGCTGTCGTGTTTGGCTTTGAAACCAATTCCATCTTTTTCTTTTTTTTTCCTCCAACTCACAACTAGCGTCTTCTCTCTCTCGCAGTCCCGCTTTCCCATACAAAGATCATGTGACTGACAAGCGCCGCGCCGCCGCCTCCCCACACAAAGACCATGCGACTGACAAGAGGGTTCACTCCTCCTATACGCTAAGGAACCGAGAGTGGTCATCCAGTCTCTTTGGTAGAGAGAGAGAGAGACGAGGAAAACAAACAAGCATGCAAATGGAATTATCGCGGCCGGAAAAATTATCGAGCCCAATTTTTTTTATCGTGCGATCTATTGATTTATTGACTATCGCGACAGGCCTATCAATCATCGAATATTATTTTGCTTGATATGCCAATTCTTAATATTTGGTGTTTTTAATGCCTGTTTGAGATCTCTGTGAAAGTTTTAATTGTAGGTTTGTGGCCCTGAGTGTCGCAATTTCGGTTTCATTTCGCATATAGCCTACAGCCCTTATAATCAGATGACGGCACGGATTTTTATTTAAAAGAAAGAGCGTAGCCTACGTTTGTATGCAGGCCTATATATGGGCAATTTATATACACAATACTTACTAAAATATAATTAATATCATTTTATTTCATTTGTATTAGTTGTTTTAAGAGTAAAAAAAAAAAAAAACGGTCGGTCTTATAACGCAAGTTTATAACTCTGCAAGTCGGTCCGACTAAAAGGGGGGGAAAAAATGTATTGAGTCTGTCCTAAATTGACAGGGTCAGTCGGGTTATGGCAAACAATAATATTTTTAAGGATGGCTAAATTTGCGTATGTGTAATGGTAATTTAGACATACAAATATTGCACATATTTTTTATCTGCTACCCGCCCGCAAGGAGCTCATTATCCGCACACATCCCCACCCGTGAATTTTAGGAATGTCACAATCCACCCGTTCTAGCCACTTTTATGCGGGTACCCGACCCGTTGCAGGACTCTGGAGAGTGGGACGTAAGTCAGCTGCTTTGATCCAGCTACGGTGAAGGTTGAGCTCATGAATGTTAATTTGGTTAATGACTGTCACTTCAGGAAGTTTACGTTAATGTCCTCATGAAATTCATGAGGTAAGCTATTAAAGAGGAGGTGTGCTGAAAGGTGAATTTTTACAGTGTATTCAGTTGAAGTTAGTTGTCATTTTAATGTTTAAAGGATGTTCCAAGAACGTTGTTCTATATGTTTTCTCCCAACACAGTGTTGTTCTAGTTTTTGGCATTGTATTTCATATCAACTACACATTTTTCTGACTTCTACCTCTGTGTCATGCTTCCATTGACATGTTTGCAGTTCATGTTGTATAAGAAGATGTAAGGCCCGCTATATTGGTCCAATTGCCGGTTCGCCAATACACGGGGAAGGTATCACGTGTTCTGTCCTCACTCATGCAAAGTATTGGTTGGTTAAATTTGTAATACATTGATCATATGTATTTACTCGTTAATTCATCTGACTCCATAAATGAAAAGGTTTTAATAATATCTTTGCATCATTAAAAGTGAGTGAATGGTTGACTATTCCTTTTAACCATTAAATGAACAATGTCAAGATCAGTTAGAATAATCACATGTAAGGATTTATTATGTCAGGTAAATGTATCATGCTAATTTCATAATCAATTCAAAGATAATCGATACAAAACATCAAACGCTCTGGAATAGAGAGAAGATGCAAACCCAACTTTAAGAAATACATGAGGCTGAGAGATCTTACTCTCTCAGCCTCACGGGCCAATCTGAAGCACAGAAAAGGCCCCGATCTCCCTGCTGCATCTCCTTATATACAGTACACAAACCTTTCACAAGGAAACATGTACTAACAAAAGAAATTTGCATGCAGTGGTCGCACCTTCATGGGGGTGTGGGACCATTTGCTTGAGAAACCACCTTCCTTTGTATGTCAGCTATCCATAAACTCTTTTAAAACCTTATTACCTTTTATTTTACTTATTTGGAAAGAGACATTTGTACCAGTCACACTGTGACATTTTAAATTATACCAAACATGAAAATACTCTGTGATAATCATTCACATTAAACTATACATTTTCTTGGGTGAATTCAGGTGATCATCTGAGAGTGAGAGGGGGTGAGGGGAGAGGGAAAGAAATGTAGATGAAGTTGATTCGGGGGTGAGACTTTAGTCTCGATGGTGCATGAGGGCTAGTTCAAATGGTAATTTCCAGAGAGTTCCTTTGTCCTCTCAGGGTCTGTGTGCTCCCCACTCCAGACTGTCCGGCATTTCTCAATTCTTACAAAGAAAAACAACAATCCATTCCACATATTTGTGTGGGAGAGGGCATAACAATAAATAGAACTCAGTTGATTCACATTCCAAGTAAGGTGTGTATCATTTCAGTTGCAGCGCTTCCATTTATACTGAATCAACCATTCAATAAACAAGAAGCTATTATTGGGTAACTTTTTATATTATGTGTTATATGTTATGTTAATTATTAATAATGTAGCCAGCATGTAAGAAATAATAATATTCTGCATTAGCTCCTATTCAAATTTTGTCATGTATATTTTGGTTGTAAAGCCCCCTTACCTGTGGGTCCCTATAATTATTCCAAGCATTCACTTCACTAATTACTGCATCGTGTTGTGTACATAATTTACTGTACATCTCTTCTGTGGGAAGTGATTAAAAGCTAAACATTTAAAAATAAATGGTTTGACACTTTCTTGCAAATCACATGATCTTCAAAAATAGGTGTTGGCTCATATATAAATACTACGCCAGATCTTCCTGTCTCTAAGTTCCTGAAGTGAATTAGGTAAGGAAGTACCATTACAAAGCAAGGAATATTGTAAGTAAAATTTTATTTTTGTAGTCTTTATACTGTGTACAGTACTTATAAATACAGAAATGGGGAGAAAGAAAATGATAGATCATGTTTCCATAGATTTTCCTTTTTCTTTTCTTTTTAACAATAGTAAAGAATCAAGTAAACATGATAAATGTTTAAATTATGTCTTTCAGAATTGACGTCTGCCAGGAGGACTCTACTAAATAGTAGGACTTGTACCCATTGTTATTTTACTTCTTGAATATAATAGTTAATAGGTCTGTTAGAGTAAATTTTTATAGAGAACTATTTTACTTTCGAGATGCTATTAGAAAATTTATCTTTGTGTTGTGTTGTTTTCTACTTTACATTACAGACAAAATATGAACAGTTTACGATCGGAATTGGACAATATCATTAAGCAAAGTAGAATAATTGGGGATGGTACGCCTAATCGATACCATCTAAATCAAAAGACAGACCCTCTTGATCAGTCTGTACCATATAGAAAAATGACCTTTGGAGAGAGAGACAAAAACAAACCCCATAAAACCATTCTGATGGTGGGAGAAACAGGAGCAGGAAAAACAGCCCTGATCAATGCAATGATCAACTACATGTTGGGTGTGAAGAGAGAAGACAAGGTTTGGTTTGAGATCACAGATGATCAGAGTGACCGAACATCAGCTCACAGTCAGACCTCCAGCATCACTGTTTATGGGTTTTATCTACAAGAGAATCCAAAACATTTAACAATCATCGACACACCAGGATATGGAGACACTTGTGGAGTTGAGAAAGATAAAGAGATTGCCATGAGTTTGCTTAGTTTATTTAAATCTGCTGAAGGGATCAATGAAATACATGCAGTGTGTCTGGTGATTAATGCAACTCAAAATAGACTTTCTGATAGACAACAATACATATTTGATGCTGTTCAGTCTTTATTTGGGAGAGATATTGCTGAAAACATTGTCTTGCTCTTCACATACTCAACTGGAGCTCATCCTAAAAATGTCCTGACGGCTGTTAAAGAGGCTAAAATCAAGTGTGCAGTGAATGACAAGAAGCAGCCAGTGTTTTTCCTGTTTGACAACTGCCAGTCAGACGCTGCTGATGAAGAAGAAGATGAGGAAGAGCGTGAACAGAGGCTGGATCAATCATGGCATCGCAGTTTTAGAGGAATGGCAGGATTCTTCAAATTTCTTGACAACATAAAACCAAAATCCCTGAAGATGACTCAAGATGTGTTGCAGAAACGGAAGCAGTTGGAGGCAAATATCTCTAATCTACAGTCACGCGTTCACATGATAGAACTAAAGCAAAATGAGCTGAAACAAACTCAAGCAGCTCTGGAGAAGAACAAGGCATATATCAAGAACAATAAAAACTTTGCGTGTGAAGTTGAAGTGCCCTACAAAGTGAAGGTTGATATTGATCCTTCTGTAGCCGGCATGGCCACATGCTGCAGCGTCTGTGAGGAGAACTGTCATTATCCAGGATGCTGGTGGGCCAGTGATCTCAAATGGTGCAGTGTGATGAAAGATGAACACTGCAGAGTGTGTTCAAATAAATGCCACTACAGCAAACATGTCAAAGAAGCAAAAATATATGTAACAAAGACAAAGAAGGAGAAGAGGACATATGAAGAGTTAAAGCAGAAATATGATGTCAAAATTGGGGACAGCGAATCTGTGGTCCAGAAGCTGGAAGAAGAACTACAACAATTGGAGAAAGACAAAATAAATCTGGTGATTGAAGCTTTTCACTGTGTGGAAACTCTGGAAATGATCGCACTCAATGCTGATTCACTGAACACAATTCAGCACATTGATTTTTTGATGGAGAAGTTGAAGGAAATTAATGAACCCCAAAAGGCTGAAACACTGGAAAACATCAAGAAGAGAGCAGGAGAAGAAAAACAAAGAGCACTGGGATTCATTAAAAGACCACCTAAATAAGCACAAATAATACCTCAGCTATTCAAACCCTGAAGAAATCCTGAAAATGACTTTGCTTCTTTCAAAAATGTCCTTCATATACAGGTATATTATCATTGATTTTAACTGCAATGTTTTATGAATCTAACCTTTTTATATAAGTGCTTGTATTTTCCTAATTTTTAAGTTGCTTTGGATGAACAACATCTACTCAATTAACTGATATAAAATAGAAAGTACTGTATTAATTATTTAGTACAGTAATTACTTTTCTTGAATACAACACAAACTGACAGCAGCATAATGTAAATATTAAGAAAGCAACAAATAGACTGATTGTTGTTTATCATAAAATTATGTGCATGTAATCACTAAGAGGCGGTTTGGGGACAGGAATTGTATTATTAATAGAGGAATATGAGGAAATATTGTGTATTCTTCAGATGAAAAATCAAAATGTTAGGACAGTAATTAAAAACTTTGCTTTACTATAAATCTGGACTCTGCTGTTCATCATCCCTGATAGTTTGACTTCAGGTGTGCAATAAAGAAATGGCTCCTACAAAATGTTTCATTTGCTACATGTTTCAATTTCAGGTAAAAGTTT
Organism: Leuciscus leuciscus; assembly: GCF_965113295.1. NCBI lineage: Eukaryota > Metazoa > Chordata > Actinopteri > Cypriniformes > Leuciscidae > Leuciscus > Leuciscus leuciscus. The sequence goes on from NC_138735.1 coordinate 31,744,836, forward strand.
CAAACCACCAATTTTTTGTAGGGTTCATATTTAATCATGTCATCCACACATAGCGTTACATCTTGCATGTCAACTGCTAAACCTGCACTCACTGTCTCTGCTCCATTGTGCATTGTATAATTTATTTTATTTGTAGTGTATTATTTCTTTGCACTATTATTATACTTTTTACTGCACTTTTTTCTTGTCCATTAAAGGAGAACTTGGTAACTTTTTTAACTTAATAAAACTGTCTAGAAATCATTTGGATGGTTAAACAACCTGTTTTGGTGATATTGGTGACTTTCCCCGCTCCCCCCAGCGTTCCCAGGCGGAAAACCAACCTTGCAACTTGGGGACTGCCGTCCCAGTAGCGATATTTTTTTCCCCAGGATGGTAGGGGAAGACTCATGAATATTCATTGAGGTAGTCATCCCTGATTGGTCTTAACCCCAGTGACGGGTAGGTTTAGGGCGGGGTTAGGAGTAGGTCATCACATCAGACCCCCAGTGGCGGGTAGGTTTAGGGGTGGGGTTAGGTGTAGTTCATCAGACCAATCAGGGATGACTTCCCTAATGAATGAGTCTTCCCCTACCATCCTGGGAAAAAAAATATCGCGTCCCGGTAAGACAGAAATTGGAAGTCTCGTGAGAAGCGAGAATGAGCACGAGCGCGAAACACGAATTGCTTTACGGCAATTCGACATAAACACACACGCATGTATGATGTATTACCAGATGACCCACCTCGGTAGACATAGCTCCACACGATACAGTTGGCTTGCTCCGATCATAACAAACGCACATGAGCAGCGGTAGAGAGGGGGAGGAGGCCGCCGCAAGTGAGTTTTTTACGACCGTGTTGTGAAATATACGTCCCCCCCACAGCTGTAGGGGGAGCTCGTGGGGAAAACATGCGACAACAAAAGGGAAAATCAGCGAAGAAGTGACAAGAGTTCGCTAGAGTTGCCGAGTTCTCCTTTAAGCCTTTTTGGGGTTTTTATTTAAGGTGCTGTTGTTGGTTACCATTTAGTTAAATTTGTATTGGATCTTTTGAGGGAATATTACGGCGCATACAGCAAAGTATGACACACACACAGACATAACATGACTGCTCTGTTTACTTCTCAATGCATTCACTGACATAACACCGGAACATCTGGAAACACACAACAGTATGCATTATTGGAAATGTAGTAAAATAAACAACATTAACAAACTACACAACATTTCCTCCCCTCTTAATCTTTGAGGTATAACACAAAGACTACAAATTAAACTGTACCACCTAGTCATGAATAATGAAATTCAATTTCTCTTATTAACATTTCTATAAACAAGACTTTTTTTTATATTATTCAGAACATTCAGTCTTCAGTCTTAGCAGATGGGCAATTTTCATTTATTTGCGGCAATTTACTATTGAAGATGGTGTACTGTCAATAATTTGGTCAGTAACGCCAGTAATGTTGTCTATCGAGGACAATAAAGAATGAATCTGAATCTGACTTCAGGAAAATCCGTGAATGCGTTGGCTCCATTAAGCAACTGATCAGCGTGTCTCCTCCAGGAAAGATTTCCAACAGTTTTGACTTTCTACTACACTGGACCCGTCTGGGCCTCCACAGTAGCCAAAACCCATTTCGGACCACTGCCAAAGGTTCTGTCTTTGGCTTACAGGTTCCAGCGCTGTAGCTGATTCTTTTGTTGTCGTGGGACAGGTTTAAGCAGCTCCAAACTTGTCCTCAGATCTCTGTTGAACAACAGATAAGCTGGTGACACTTTGGTAGTTGCGTGCGGAGTACTACGATAGCACATCAAGAAGATATGAATGCGTTGATGAAATGTGCCCTGCCCAAGCAAAGCTTTCAAAGCATGTTTCATGGTCTGAACAAACCTTTCTGCTAACCCATTTGTTGCAGGGTGGAAAGGTGCTGACGTGATATGTTAAACGCTGTTTGCTAGTAGAAATGTGGCGATCTCATGAGATGTAAATTGGGGGCCATTGTCTGAGACAAACTGAACGGGTGGTCCAAATCTAAACATTTCTCAGAGTTTCTCGATTGTCTTTTTAGCTGAGGTTGATTTCATGAGAGTCACCTCTTAGGCCACTTACTGTTTGCATCAACAACAAGCAACAGCATTTTGTCCTCGACTGGGCCTGCAAAATCAACATGAACGCGATTCCATGGCATCTCAGGACATTCCCATGGATGCAGTGGTGCCAGTTTTGGTACATTGAGTAGTATGCTCTGGCATGATGTACATGTCCTTGCTTTTTCCTCAATTTGGCCTTCTATTCCTGACCAACTGGACTTTGTTTTTCGTGCAACTGGACACGTCATGTGCAGGGCAACCACCCAGTAGAGCATTACAATAATCTAGCCGAAACTAATTGTTCCGCATTTGTCATTGAGAGCATATGAGGTAATTAAAATATATCTTTAAGATGGAAGAATGTGGTTTTACAGATACTAGAAACATGACTTTCAAATGAAAGATTGGTATCAAAGAGCACACCTAGGTTCCTAACCGATGACGAGGACTTAACAGAGCAGTCATCAAGTATTAGATGGTTTTCTAGATTATTACGTCAGGAAGTTTTTTGCCCAATAATTAGAATCTCCGGGGGGGGTTTCAGTTAAGTTTTAGGAAATTACTAGTCATCCAATTTTTTATATCAGCTATGCATTCTGTTAATTTTGTGAATTGGTAAGTTTCGCCAGGGTGTGAAGAAATATAGAGCTGAGTATCATCAGCATAACAGTGAATGAAAAAGAAAAAAGTCAGTCAGTAAATGAAAAAAAAAAAACATGCGTTACTTATTTTAAGCAGTAACTCAGATATTTTGTTGTAAATTTAAAAGTAATGTGTTACTTTACTAGTTACTAGAAAAAGTAATATGATTACATAACTCAAGCGATTTTCCGTGACACTGGGCAAAGCTTACATTAATAATCACGAGTTTCCTGTTCTGTGTTAAAGCGACTCTGAAAATATTAGCGCAGGCTCCCCGGCTTACATAAACGTAATTACCGGTCCTGCTGCCTTTACCACAGGAGTTTATAATTAAAATGATTAAGCCACCATACACTTTAACAAACGTATAAAATGATACGCTTTAAAGAATCTAAAAGTAAAACAGAAATATAACAAAAATACATAAACACTATTGGCTTGTTTAGCTTATACTACGAAACCTCTGGCAAACCACTGGCTATTATCATGTCAAACATAGCTAACACACGACACAACATTAACCAATATAATGTATATCCCCTTGATTCTTTCCCAAAGATGACTTGTGCCAATCCCTGTACACCAGACACTTTTCTTTTTCACTTAGTGTTTACAATTTTTATAATCTAGGTTTGTTATGAATGTCATATATATATAATTATGTCATGACTTCTCATTTGTGAATAAAACTTCAACACAGAATTAGTTGCTCCATTTTATTCAAAATGCAAATTGTATTCTAAAAGACATTTTTAAAACAGTTTTTTGGTCAAATAATTGACATGAGTGTTGATTCTATGGTCACTTCTTGCTAAACAAACAAAGTCCCTTTAACGATGCAATCACAGTACTATGGCCATGAAAAATATATTTTCTGAGTGTTGATAGATGATTAATACTACGAAGGATTGTAATTTTAATTCTGATGCATCAAGGTAATTCTATTAACTGATCCAAATATTTATAATTAATTATAATGAGTTATAATCAGTTATTCATTTTTCGCTACTCCATGTCATTGCAGTGATATGTTTGCAATTTGCATTGAAAAAAAAATCCATTTCACTGTGTATGTCTGTGCGACTAGTAACAATGAACAAAACTGAAACTATTTAGTAGGCATACGGGCAGTTCACTTTATCAGCATGTGTGTGTCACTCAAACTAGAATCTTCTTTGTGCTGATTGTGTGTGGTATGTGTCACAACAATATGCCACATTTTCTCTTCAGCAAAGGCAAATGGGTTAGTAAAACTTACGTTCTTTATATGTATTATTATATATAATTATATATGAGAAATAATAATATGTTGCATGCATTAATCCTATTTAAAGCTTATGTTTCTGCTCTTCTAATGTTTGTCCTGTCATTCTGATGAATGAATGTAATAGTAATATTATTTGCAGAACCATAGGGAATTATGTACATTACATTACACATAAATGGGTCCCTTAAGTTTATTTATTTTTAAAACAAAATGTAGTGGTGTGGCACACTCTGGACCTGCACAACCTGCCACATTTTATTGTACTCCTGTATGTGTATAATTTTGTGTAAAACACACTGAACATATTCAACAACAAAAAAACTAGAAATTAGAAAACTAATGATTTAAAGCTTTTTATCACATGATTTCAACAAGAAAAAAAAGGTGTTGCCTTGTGTGTATAAATACTGCAGCTCTTCCTGTTTGAACAAGTTAAGGAAGCACTGTTACAAACAGGTAATATTATAAATCAGCATGTATTGTTCTGTTTACAAGATTGTTCAAGGTTTAAGTTATGTCTTTCTGTACTGATGCCTGTTGTGACAAAGGAATATAATCTGCATTTGCTTTGTTTAGCAACAAATTGTTTGGTAACCTGATGAACTCTCGAATCCAGAACCAGTCAGAATCTACTGAAGGGTAGGACTACAAGTCACCATCATTTTAGACTTGTTAAAAAAAATGCTTTTCATAGTGTATGATTGTAGATTAAAAAAAATTGTATTGAACAATTATGGAGCAACAGATTTCGTGTGAAAATAGATAATAAAAGTGGTTTATTTTGTTTAAAAATCTTATAAATGTATGAGGTGACGAGGGAGCGACCACCCCAAACACTAAGGCTCACCAGCATGGGGCAAAAGGCACATACAGATAAAAATAATTTTGCTAAAATAATATGTTTTAGTTAATACTTGTAAAGTTAATCATTTTAGCAAAGTTTAATTTTTCATTTTTGTTCAAAAAATATACTGTCATTAAAAATGTTAATATAAAAATATTTTTTAAATAACATAGGCTACACAAAATTATTTTAAAAAGTAAAGATTCTGAAAGCATTGAATGAGATCCCATTACAGTGTTGTGTAACGCATTACAAAATTAAGTATATTACAGTAATATATTACTTTATGCTGTAACAGTATAAAATGTTGGTAATATAATATTCGCTACGATTTCAGTAACGCACGTTACAACAACGCATTTTAACCAGAAATTACGTTTTTTTGTTGTTGTTGTTGTTTTTATTTACCAACACCACAAGACATTCCGACACCAGAGAAAAATTCTGCGGGAAGGCCTAAAATAGTATGTCTATTTCCTATTGCTAGAATTCGATGGTTGAGATGAATGCAGAGACGGATTCTACATTTGTGAGATGGACATGATATCAGAGCCCGTCTACGGAGAGCCTTGGCACTTCCTATTAGCCCCATTGTATCGATCTTGGTTGCAGTTCCATTAGAATTCCACTGGAGGTGATCGCGGGCGAGTGCAGACTGAATGGGAGTCTATGGGGCTAGACGGCTAAATGTGTCTCTTTCACCCGATTGCCGTTGAGAAATCTCAGATTTTATTGTAGGTTTTGCAAGTTCAACATGGGTTATAGGTCGAAAATTGAATGAACGAGTACTTATGTCCTTTTGATTTCTTACAGGTTGAGTTGTTGTTGCCCATAACACGCTAGCATTCTGCTAATGAACGCTGATTGGTCAGTGAAGGACTGATTACGACCAGAGATACCGCTTGATGGCCTCGTGGCATCCGAAGCGGGACCAGAAACAAACAAAACAAAAACTCTTCTAGCACGTGTATTTACCTGTGTCAGCTGTGTTGTCGATGCCTCGAGAGAAAGGAAAGTGCCGAGTGCGAAAGCACCAAAGCGACTGAAGGATTGCCGTCAAGCAGTATCTCTGGTCGTACGATGTGTATGACGTCATTGACATTTTAAAAGACTTTTTAAAGCAAATAAGTGACTCTAAAAATTTAAAATCTAACACCCAGCAATGTGTAATTTCTTTGCATCTCCTTTCGAAAACAACATTCAAATTACTAGACAAAAAATTATATCCTGAGAAAAGTGGATTTTGATGGTTTAGCGTCATAGACCTCCATTCATTCTGCACTCGCCTGCGAGCGCCCCCGCATGGACAGAGACGTGTTACTGCAGCCAGTCCAGAAACCGGACGTAACCAGAGAGTGCCAATTCTCTTCCTATTAGACATTCTCTGATGATACTTAAGCCAGAGAATGTCTAATAGGAAGAGAATTGGCACACTCTGCTTACTTCCGGTTTCTGGACTGGCTGCAGAATGAATGGAGGTCTATGGCGAAAAACCCTCAAAATCCACTTTTCTCAGGATATAATTTTTTGTCTAGTAATTTGAATGTTGTATTCGAAAGGAGATGCAAAGAAATTACACATTGCTGGGTGTTAGATTTTTTAGAGTCACTTATTTGGTTTAAAAAGTCTTTTAAAATGTCAATGACGTCAGAATGCTGACGTCATTAGCAGAATGCAGCGTGTTATGGGCAACAACAACTCAAACTGTAAGAAATCGAAAAGAAATAAGTACTCGTTCATTCAACTTTCGACCTATAACCCATGTTGAACTTGCAAAACCTACAATAAAATCTGAGATTTCTCAACGGCAATCGGGTGAAAGAGACACATTTAGCCGTCTAGCCCCATAGACTCCCATTCAGTCTGCACTCGCCCGCGATCACCTCCAGTGGAATTCTAATGGAACTGCAACCAAGATCGATACAATGGGGCTAATAGGAAGTGCCAAGGCTCTCCGTAGACGGGCTCTGCTTAAGCCCCGTTCACACTGCCAGCGACACGCAGCGACAAAGCGACATGATCCCATTCATTTCAATGGAGCGCTGGCGACTTCCGGCGACACGAGCGACAGTGACCGTTGGCGACAGAATGTGGGCGTGTCAAGCGACACGAGACGTGCGACAAAAGTTCAGAAATTTCAACTTTATGCAAATGAGAAGCGATTTTCGCGAGCGACAACCAATAGGAAAGAAGACTTTCAGAGGAGCTCAGCTCACGTCACCGTCTCGAGTGCAGGCAAGACAGAAGAGTTCGAGGGCGATTTCACTGTTTTATATGATTTGACTGTAACCACATACATGGATATAATAAAATGATGCATGGAAAAGAAACTGTCGACAGTCTCAGTGAGTTTAATTCACACATTTAGTTCGAGTGTTGTAATTATGATGCAAGTTTAGCACTGCTGCTGATCATTTTACAGTTTCCCCTGCATTATGTTGACTATTAGGGACAAGAAAATTGATTATTTGTCAAATTCGAATGACGTTTGGTTTTAGTAATTTATGACAGTATGAGTTAATCTGTTGATTGATCATCGTTAATCCAGTAGGCTAAATGATTTAATCCACTGAACACTGCTGTGGTAATATAAAAACACTCTCCCAACAGCATACTGTTTCTTTTGAGCCTAAATCCTAGTCAAATTAAAATGATATAGTTGTATATATCACTTGTGATGGTATTTTGTATAGATATGGCCAGACGTGCAGTCTACCAGTCACATTAGAGCGACATGCAGCGACAAAATCGCTGGCAGTGTGAACGGGGCTTTAGGCTATATTATTATCAGTTCGTCAGAGAAAAGGACAAGAGCGAGTCGAGTGCAAAATGCGCGACACAGAGCGAACACTACATTAAAAAATAGCATGAGAGTAATTTGATGAAACACCTGGACTGGTGACAATCTGCAGGGTCGGAGAAGAGAAGAAATGCGGCGGACGAGAGCGCGAACAAGGCTAAGCAACAGAAATCTATCTAGGTCTGCTATGCTGCTTGAACCCCGAGAAGTGAAGAGACTCGTGTCCATCCAATGCATGCCAGGTTTGTACTGTGAAAAGGAAAAGAAAGGAAAGAGAGGTTGTGCGCCTTGCCATGTTACCGGTAAAAGGCTAGATTACATTATAGTGGGCTCTAGCTCTTTTGTGTTTGGTATCTCTACAATAATATTTCTCTACATTGGCCGTTCGACTACTTTTGTGATTCTGACAGTAATTTTTACTAATTGTATTGAGCCATGAGCCTTCCTACATAGTCATTATGCAATACCACATCGCCCTCCACTGGATGTATAATGAGCAGCAATAAACTACATTTTAGCATTTTAGAAAGTCGTACTGCTGTGGTTATTTTGGTAAAAGTTACTCTAAAGTTATGCAAAAGTACTAAGTAGTGTAACATTACATTTCAAAGACAGTAATATTGTAATTTAACCAATTACTTTAAAAAGACAGTAACTAGTAATATATAGTGCATTACATTTTGGAAGTAACTAGCCCAACTCTGATCCCATAATATTTGAATATAGATTTAAAAGTAGTAATATTAAATCGTATTTTATTATATGAGATTAATATCATATTTTTAAATATGAGGATTTCATTATAATTATGGTGATTATCTCTATAATGGTGGACACCTAACCTAATGTTAACTTAATGTTATTTACCATCTTAATCTAACCATGTCATGTCAACGAATGGAAAAGTAAGCCGGCTCTTTATTATAATGTTAATTATTGTGTCTTTTACCCCAAATACCATACTTTTACATTTTCTTCTATTATTGAAAAACTATTACCTTGAACAAAACTGAAAAATCATTAAAGGGATAGTTCACCCAAACATTGATTTCCATAGTAGGAAAAAAATACTATGGAAGTCAATGGGGTCCATCAACTGTTACAGACATTTTTCAAAATATCTTCTTTTGTGTACAGCAGAAAAAATACATTATTACAGGTTTGAAACAACTTGAGGGTGAGTAAATGATGACAGAATTTTCATTTTTGGGTGAACTATCCCTTTAACAAGACCTTTGTCTCAAAATATATTCAATAATTTTAGCGATTCTCATTTGCTACTTAAATCTACAACATTTAAAAAAACATAAAATAGTAGATCAAAGTAGCGCAGAATCAACTTTGTACAGCTGCCCATCATCAAGAATCAAACAAATATCCACGTGCATCATCAAAAGTGGTTGTTAAAAAAGTGCTGAGCTACATTTTTGTGACATCAAGTGGTTTAAAAAAAAAATCTAATCAAAAGGAACTTTTACCCTGTGCGGCCTTTAGCCCCGTTGTACCCAAAAATATCGGCAGTAACTTACGTAACCTCAGTTCCCTGAGATAACGGGAACAAGTATTGCGTCGCTTTTCTCCAAATTTTAAAGCCTTTAATTCAAAAATGCATTGCCACTGCACAACCATAACAGAGCAGCGATCTGAGCACGCCCGTTGGCTGCTCAGTGGGAATTGCATGAACCGATGGCAAAGCAGCGTGTCTTCTTGAGCCAATCGCGGTGCATCCTGCCGTTGTGCATAAAAGCAGGTAATTTTGCCGTGGGAATCAGGTTTAATTCAACTGAAGCGGCGAAAATAATGTCAAAGTCAGTCAGAATAAACAAATGTAACAATTTATTATTTCAGGTAAATGTATCATGCCAATTTCATAATCAATTCAAAGATAATCGATACAAAACATCAAATTCTCTGGAATAAAGAGAAGAGATGCAAACCCAACATTAAGATACATGATGCTAAGAGTTTACTCTTAAGTAAGAGTCACTCTTAGCATCATGGACCAACTTGAGTTACATAAAGGCCAAGAGCCCTTTGCTGCATTCCATTATATTGACAGAAACTTTCACATGGAAACATCTGCTAACAATGGGAATTTACATTCAGAGGTTACACCTTTTGGGGGTGTTGAGACCATTTGTCAGGAGATCACCTTCCTTTGTGTGCCAGTTATCTCTAAACACTAAATTTCCTTTTGTTTTTCTTATTTGGAAATGAGACCTTTGTACCAGTCGCACTGAGACATTTCAAATGATACCAAACATTTATAAAACTGGATGATAATCATTAACATTTAAACCATATAGATTGTGTAAAAATCTCAGGTGATTTTAGCATAAGAGAGAGAGGGTGGGGGAAGAGGGAAAGAGATGTATTCTGAGGTGAGACTTTTGTCTCAAATGGTGAGTTCAAATGGTCATTTCCAGCAAGATCCTGTCTTCTTGGGGTCTCAAGGAGACTGCCTGGCATTTTCTAATTTCTCAATTCTTACAGTTCCCACATGGTAGGGCTAGGGAAGGGCAAGTCATGCCCTGCAGAAAAGGGCTCGGACTGAGGCCGGAGCCTCTGGAGGGGTAATAGTGGGTCGTTCTGAGGTCAACTCCAACTAGACAGAGAGGCTTTGTGCCTACAGTGCAGGGATTTCCAAGTTGTAAAATCTGGCGAAGGTGGACGGCAAGGACCAGCCGGCCGCCATACAGATGCCACCAATAGACACGCCACTGGACCACACGCCTCTGGTAGAGTAAGCTCTGATGCCGATGGGGCATTGAAGGCCCACCGAAGCATAAGCCAGCGCAATAGTGTCCAATATCCAGCGGGATAGTCTCTGCTTTGTGTCCATAAGCCCTGTGGTGCGGCCACCGTAGCATACAAGGAGCTGCTCTGACCGTCTGAAATGGGCAGAGCGCTGCATGTATACTCTTAAGGCCCAAATGGGGCAGAGTAAGTGAAGTTGACGCACGTCTTCCGAATTGGGAAAGCGGACAGCGTAATAACTTGTGCTCTGAATGGAGTAAAAATCACTTTAGGCACGTAGCTATGCCTTGGCTTGAGGACAACCTTGGAGTCGTTAGGCCCAAACTCAAAGCAGGAAGCGCTGACGTAGAGCTCTTGCAGGTCCGATGCTAATTCTAGCAGTAGTGGGGTCTTAAGCAAAAGCTGCCGGAGCTCGGCCGACTGTAGTGGCTCAAACGGGGCCTTTGAGGGCCCTAAGGACCGTAGATAGATCCCAAGAGGGTACGGTAAGAAGACAAGTTAGGCTGAGCCTCCTTGCCCATTTCAGGAAGCGGACGACCCGGTCGCATCAACCCATACACAAAAGAAATATATTTGAAATATATTTTCAGGATATATTTTGGAATATATGCAAATATTTGAAATTGGCCCAATAAATATATGTCATACTTATATTTCAAATATTTTTGTTATATTTCAGAATATATTTCAATGTATTTTTTTCTGTATGGGTCCCCAAAAGTGTCAAAAATATATGTGGCACATATTCCAAATACATTGAAATATATTCTGAAATATAACAAAAATATATGAAATATAAGTATGAAATATATTTATTGGGCCAATTTCAAATATTTGCATATATTCCAAAATATATCCTGAAAATATATTTCAAATATAATTCTTTTGTGTATGGGAACACAGAGACTGGCCGGCCACAGGAGCTTGGTGCGCTGCTATGGCATCCACAGACTTTGAGCATGGAGGGAGTACGATCCATGTCCATTAGCTCTTGTAAGAAGGAGAGTACCAGAGGTACTTCACATGAAAAAGGGTCCTGGTTCTGGACTAAACACCAGTCAGAGAAAACAGACCACTTAAGAGCACAGAGACATCTCGTGGACGGAGCTTTAGCCTCTGAGATAGTACTCAGGACTGTCTCTCGGAGGTCCTTAAGTTCCCGCTGAGGGGGCCATAAGTGGAGGGCCCACATCTTAGGTAGGAGGTGCTTATGATGTTATGACATTATGACAATATATGACATTGCTTATGACATTCTTATGATGTTAACTAAGGTAGGTAAATAATGTTTACTAATTAACCTTATTGTAAAGTGTTACCTATATTTGTATTTCAAGTCATTTAAAAACCTGTTGTTCACTTTAATCTATTTTTATTACCACAATTTTTTGTGTTGTTTTCTGCTTTACATTACAGACAAAAATGGCCAGTTTAAGACCAGAATTGAACAAAATGTATGAAATCATCAAGCAAAGTAATGTAATTGGGGATGGTACTCCTAATCAATACCATCTGAAACTGAGAACAGACCCTAATGATCAATCTAAACCATATAGAAAAATGACCTACAGTGAGAGAGACAAAAAGAAACCCCATAAAACCATTCTGATGGTGGGAGAAACAGGAACAGGAAAAACAAAACTAATCAACACTATGATCAACTACATGTTGGGTGTGAAGAGAGAAGACAAGGTTTGGTTTGAGATCACAGATGATCAGAGTAACCGAACATCAGTTTACAGTCGGACCTCCATCATCACTGTTTATGGGTTTTATCCAGAAGAGAGTCCAATCCATTTAACAATCATCGACACACCAGGATATGGAGACACACGTGCTCTTGATAAAGAGATTGCCATGAGTTTGCTTAGTTTAAGTAAATCTGAAGAATGGATCAATGAAATAGACGCAGTGTGTCTGGTGATTAAAGCAAATCAAAATCGACTCTCTGCCAGACAAATATACATATTTGATGCTGTTCAGTCTTTATTTGGGAGAGATATTGCTGAAAACATTGTCTTGCTCTTCACACACTCAGATGGAGCTCGACCTAAAAATGTCCTGACGGCTGTTAAAGAGGCTAAAGTCAAGTGTGCAGTGAAAGACAAGAATCAGCCTGTGTTTTTCCTGTTTAACAACTGTCAGTCAGAAGCTGCTGATGAAGAATATGAAACTTTACAGGAACAATCATGGAATCTCAGTTTTAGAGGAATAGCAGGATTGTTCACATTTCTTGACACAATACATCCAAAATCCCTGAAGATGACTCAAGATGTGTTGCAACAAAGACAGCGGATGGAGGCAAATATCTCCAATTTACAATCACATGTTCAAATGATGGAACTGAAGCAAAATGAGCTGAAACAAGCTCAAAAAGATCTGAAGGAATATAAGAACAATAAGAACTTTGAGTATGAAGTTGAAGTGCCCTACAAAGTGAAGGTTGATATTGATCCTTCTGTAGCCGGCATGGCCACATGCTGCAGCGTCTGTGAGGAGAACTGTCATTATCCAGGATGCTGGTGGGCCAGTGATCTCAAATGGTGCAGTGTGATGAAAGGTGAACACTGCAGAGTGTGTTCAAATAAATGCCACTACAGCAAACATGTCAAAGAAGCAAAAATATATGTAACAAAGACAAAGAAGAAGAAGAGGATATATGAAGGATTAAAGAAGGAATATGAAGACACAATTAGCAATGTTGGGTCTGTGGTCAAGAAGCTGGAAGAAGAACTTATGGAATTAGAGAAAGTGAAAATAAAGCTGGTGAATGAAGCTTTTCACTGTGTGGAAACTCTGGAGATGATCGCACTCAACACTGATTCACTGATCATACTTCTGCATATTGATTTTCTGATTGAGAATCTGAAGGAAATAAATGAGCCTGAAAAGGTAAAAACACTGGAAAACATCAAGAAGAGAGCGGGGGGGATACATACATTTTTTTAAATGCAATTTTTGAACTTAATTTTAAAAATATGAGGACACGCATTAAGTTGGTTGTGAAAAGCATGTCTATGCTGGAAGCTCACCAGCATCAAACTAACATAAACCAGCGTTCTGCCTTATAAGATCCTAGAAATTTTGACTGTAATCATTGACTACATTGAATCATTCAAAATCATTGACCGTAATTTCAATGTTTTTGTTAATCTAAAATTACATCAAAATTACATTGTGTTTTTCTCATTTGTAAGGTTTAAGTGTTGGGTAAATTAACAAAATATAAAATACTATATTGATTATTGTAAATTTCTAGCTATACTTTTTTTTTCTCAAAGAATACAACACAGATTGACAGCAGCATAATATAAACAGTTTCTGCAGTAAGATGTATTGAAAACATAGCCATAATATTGTAAAAGCAAAAAAAATAAAAATTATAATAATAAATCAATATTTACATTTACTTTAAAATATTGTGTATAAAGAGGCCGTTCAGTGTTCTGGGACAGTATGATATTTGTTTCACACATACACATTTAAATAACTGTGGTGGGAATAAAATATTGTTTTTACACGTGCATGTTCGATCTTCTGTTAACTTCCACATAAAGTAGCCTAATCACATTCCTGAGTATTATTGAAAGTTTTGTATTTTGCTTGGTTTAATAATTCACATTATCTCATGATATTCATTCAACTCATGAATATTCATGTGGACTCCGCCCACTGCCTCTACCTGCTCCACATTTCACATAGATCAATGGTGCAAAAGGAAAACAGTGTTTGAGACTCGCTGCAGCAGATTCAAGAAGTTGCAGTTATGTAGTTGTGTTTGTGTAACGGAGGCCAGCTAGTAGTCGCTGTGCAAGTAAACCTCACTCCTCTGATCTCAATAGGCGCTCTAGCGACAGACGCGGTATCCAAATGGCCTTTTGGAATGGACACCTATACTTTTCTTGAATAAAAGCTTACAGAAAGTACATTTTTGGGAGTATCATCCTCAAATTTTAATCAAAACATGGTCAGCCATTCAGTTTTATCTTTATGGTGTTTTCAGGCCTTTAAAGGGACTATGTGTAGCTTTTTAGGTATTTTATTATCTAAAATCAATATTTTTATTCATAAATATGCCCTCAATGGTGTACAAATACCTATGCCAATGATCAGACTAATCCTCGTAAACGAAGAATTTATTATCTTTATATACATAGGACGGGTAAGTCCACGGAGGCTTCCATGTAGTTCCGCCATCTTGAAAAACTATAATAGCAGAGAGGGACAAAAAGTACTAGGCCAACGCGTTTCCACAACGCGTTTTCGTTCAGAACCAGCGTCACGTGACTGAAGTCAGCAGAAGCGGAGGAGCAGAGCAGTGAGAGGCGCTTGTCACTGCACCGGCAAGTTTAAAAGGATGCACACTGCACGATTATTTATACACCGTTCATTCATACATACATATGAGTCACAGGATAAGGAGTCCTCGTCGTCGAAAAAGTCCAAAATAGACCGTAAAAGGAAACGTGACCGGAGATTACAAAAACAAGGGTTAATGTCGGGATAGCTAACGCAGGAGAAAGCTTTCAAAAGAGACGCTGAAGTTTCCTGCTTTCTTCTCGACAGGTAAGTCAATGTTACGGCCTTAATTACAAGCTTTTTTTTCATTGCTTGGTTGTGTACTTTATCGCGAAGCAAAGAGGACACGGAGACTGACAGAATAGACAGAGCAGGTTACTTATGATATAAAAAAATCTTAGCTCTCAGATTCTGTCACATTTATTACGAAATTCAAACAATATATACTGTTTTTGGCGCTTGTAAATGTGACGCGAGTTACGACGGATCCCTAGCGGCACGTGAACCGATCATCTCTAGCTAGTAAATAAACACAAATGAACAATGTTGAAAGATACAGTACAACTTACCGAAATGTATATTCCTCATACATTATATCGACCAATCAATCAAACAAATGGTAAACAGCTGGAGAACAATTATGTATGTCACAACATTTACCTCAGGAAAGCCATTTAATGACCATAATAAAGGCTAGCAGTTAGTTGGCTAGAAAAAAAGAGCTATAAAGAGTATTTTGCTAAATATGTGTACTATATTACAT